>NC_086375.1:43874491-44483935 GCF_036588685.1 Mytilus trossulus | reverse complement strand
GGTTGTCGTTGGTTCATGATTGTCATATATATATATTATTATTTTTTTTATATAAGGCTTTGTTTTCTCAATTGCATTGTTGTATATTTTCCTTTTATAGCTCACTTTACGGTATAAGTTTTTCTCTTGTTAAAGCCCGTTGCATTTTACTGCTTCAAATACATCCATTTCATTCGACCCCATAAGCAATCACACCACATCTCTTTTTTTATATTAACAATTATCAAGAATGATGTGGTGAGATAAAGTTTACCTTAGGATGTTACACCCTAAGTTTTAATGCAAGGCCCATTAATGATAAGCTGTTAACTTTACAATAATAATGTAGCTATTTGGAAAACAGTTCCTATGGAGAAGCATAGATACGTGAACTGATGTATCTGTTCTGCTTGATCCATGCTTTTATTCACACATAAACTCAATTAAATGTTTTGAGATCTTATAAAAACATCGAACTTTTAAAAGACAGCTTTAGCAAGGGGTACAATCAAAATCACGTGATGGATATACACACACCGGAAGTTACAGTCGAACTCGCCGCTTGAAAGGTTAGTAGTTGCATTTTCTTGTTATATCAATTAAATTTTGATTAATAAGTTGTCACACCGAATGTTGGATAGTATGTAGTTTTAAAATACACATTTTGTTTTGCTAGAAAGCGTGCAGTTATTGCAAACACTTCGACACAGTTATCTGGTGAAATTTTGGAACTGTGTCGAAATGTTACATTAACTGCACGCTTTCCAGCAAGGATAATTGTGTATTTCAAAACTAGATAGTATCCGACATTCGGTGCACTATCTTATTTATTAAATTTTATTGATACAAACAAGTAATACGACTACTTACCTTTCAAGCGGTCTGCTCGACTGTTACTTCCGGTGTGTGTATATCCATCACGTGATTTTGATTGTACCCCTTGTTTAGTGTGTTGACTTTTCTGTAAGAGTCGCATGTTTCGTCTAATAATAATGTCATGATTTCTCAACCTAATAGCCCACGATTGTCCTTCTTCGAGATATAAAAATAAAAATCTATATGAAATTACATTTTGTAATGTTTTGCAGGTTAAAACGAATGAAAAAATGAACAATCGACTTACTAATTGTGCTTGAACTCGTGTATGTTTTACTATCATAGTAAGCATGCAATTTCATTTATAAGAGTATCAACAGACGTCAGGGATATGCTGAGCGTAAGTATAACAGGAATGTCCTTAATCATGGCATTTATCCTGGTTTTATTTGTATCCTGATAAAGTTTTCTAATAAATTATAAAAAAGTGAATTTGTTATACTTTAAAGATATCGATTCCAACCTTGCGTCAAATTTAACTGTTGTGATAGGGCAAATATTGTAATACACGACATAAAGTGGTGGAATCTGTTTTTCTAATATATTTTTTTACGAAATATTTGCAAAGATTTTCGGAAAATTGTTTTCCTTTTATGTAACGTCACCAGGTATGGTCGTACTTTTTCATGACGTCACAACATAAGATTAAGTATATATCAAGAAAATTTTACTTGAAAGAAGTTTTCACTAGCGAGCTATGACAATTGTTTTTTCCTATCGATCGAGAAATTTGAAAATAGTATAAAAACAGGAGAATGGTTTATCCTTCCGTTGACAGTACAAGATTAATTAAGAAAAAACCAAACTTTTACCACATAAATACAGGCTTTCTTTGTATTCTCCTCTGTAGTCTAAAATTGCACCTGTAAAGAGATTGATGGTTGAGTTGCTTTTAAAAGGTAAAGTCCTTTAAAAAAAAATAACATCTTATCCTATATAGTAAATTAGACATACGTTTACCGATGTTTAAATTAGAGATTGATGAATAAACATCATTTTTTGGGATTTTATTTTACCTAAAAAATAAAAACAACAAGTTTCAAATGTTGGTGCGTCAGAAGCGCTTTTGATGATGACTGCTGTACCCATATTTATACTATTTTATTCATTATGTCTGTTTAGTTTAGGCGTCAATGCAAATATGATTTGACGAGACTGTCGTACAAAGTGAGAGGTTTAGCGCTATAAAACCAGGTTTAATCCACCATTTTCTACATTTGAAAATACCTGTACCATTCGTTTTTTATTTGTTTTGTAATTTGAATTTGCCATGTGATTAGGGATAAACTCATCAAAGATTTTCCGATTTGATTTTTCTGAGTTCAGTGTTTTTGTGATTTTACTTTTTTTCTGGATACGCTAAAAAATTAAGGAAAATTATGTGAAAAAAAAACCAGTTGAAGAATTTTGTAATAAAAAATGACCTAAAATAATAGCCAAATCAAGCTTGTGCCAGCTTGAGGTATGGAGTTGAATCCTGTTTCTTTATTATTAATTTAATTGATCATAATTATGATGAGTTATATACATACCAGCTACTGGTGGTCCTGCAAGATATCCTATTCCACCAATGAAAAATAAAGTACCGATTCCACTAGCAACCTTTTTTGCCCCAAGTAAATCCATACACAACGGGCTTATCATTGTGCTTAAGCCACCAGAGTATAATCCAAATATAACAGCAAATATAACTTGTCCTACATATTTGTCTGAATACAAGGGAAAGCATGCAGTTGCTAAGGCTAGTATGCCATTACATCCGAAGTTTAACAAAACTGGATCTAAACCATTATAACCGACTGAAAGACCTGATATTAACCTTCCGATAGTCGATCCAATACCAACGTATATCATGAGAAATGCAGCTGCTTCATTTGAAGTTCCTTGAATTATTGCATAGTTAATCAAATGGAGCATTAGTATAGAAAAAGCCATACTCCATAGGCAATACTGAACACAACAACACATAAAAGTTTTATCTAAAAAAATGTCAAAATGAAGAATGTTTTCTATATCGAAATTCATACAACAATGTTGTTTTGTTGTTGTTTCTTTGCTGTAATTTAACTTTGCTTCTCTTTTATGTTTATGTTCTAAGTCAGAAGGGAACATCAAAGCACCCATGACGATAACATTTCCCCCGAGTCCAGCCAAGAGAAGGAAAGTACCTTCAAGTCCATATTCCATGATGAGATATTGCACCAATGGACCTGTTATAAATGTGCCAATACCAGCTCCACTCGTTACTATACCGATTGCAACACCATACTTTTTGTTGAAAAAATAAACAATAACAGTTATGGCTGGAATCGTACTCAGACCAACGCCAATACCTATAAAACATGTAAAAGTTTACAAGAACACATTCTTGTAACAAGTTATATCAAAACAAAAGATACCCATAAACTAAGAGATATTATATTTCTTTCTATGATTACTTTTCTTAACAGAAGCAAGATCTACCCAACCTATAAAACTAAAGACTAAGTAACACGATCCTACTAAAACTTGGAGGGATCTCTGATTCTCCGGAAGGGTGAATTCATTCTCTCAGCTTCATGACAGTATTGGCTTTATTTCTCTGCTAGATATATTATTTGATTTAGACGTTCAGAACCTTTGCGACCCACAATATTTATAAATGCAATAACTGGTACGAAGTGAAAAGTGTGCGTTACAAACGATTGTTCACCTAATCTGACCTAGTCATTTAATAATCTGAGCGCGCCAAGAAATGGTCTTGTCTACGCTGTTATGAAATGATTCTATTAGGTAACTTATTTTTACTTACCCGCAACACATCCATATGTTACAAGTAAATAGTTGAGATTGACAGCAGCAAAAAAACTCAGTCCATATCCGACTAATATTACAACTCCTCCAAACATCACGGCCACTCGACAGCTGAATGCATTTATTACGATGCTGGAAAAAGGACCTGTATACAATTAAATCAAGTTATCACGATTCTATGGGGCAAATTCATAAATGATAAATTATGCCCTTTTTTAGTAGATAAATCATGGGGTTTTTAATCAACTGAACTATCGAATTAATTGAAAGGTTAATATTTAACTAATGTTGTCGATTTTGAGCCAATTGAGGTATATACTTAATAGATCACAGAATGGTTAAAACGAAGACCAAACTAAAATCATCACACTGCAAACAAAACAAAAGTAGCACGCAATTTTTGATAATGTTATATGAGCTAAAACTAAGATTACAACTCCTTCAAGAAAAATGACCATATATGGATTTGCACAAAACGATTCATATTTTCGATTCTTTTTTCACGATCGTTTGAAAAGAACGATATACCAGAAGCAAGTAGTATTAGCATGGAAATCGTATGATTTGGTTGGTTTGTTTAGTTTAAAATTTGTTTACTTGCTTGCTAGTTCGTTTGTTCGTTTTGTGTGTTTTTTCTTGTGAATTGCATTTTTTTTTGTTTTGCTTTAATAACAACCTACCTGCGAATGAAAAAAGACTGCTGTATATTGATCCAATCAATGATGTGTAAGCGTTGTCTTCTTCAAATTTCTCCAGAAGGGCGACATGTAGTACTCCAGTGGCATAAAGGAGTATTGCGTTAATCATAATGATTCCCGTTGCAGCAATCATAATTACCCAAGCCCAACCCTGATCCAAATCTTTGTTCTGCTGATCGTTGTACTTCTGAACCATTTTGTGTCGCTATGGTATTTTTTGACAGGTATTATTTGGATCGCTAACCAATCTACAATATGAAAACGTCAAACCTCGTGAGCGGTTATTGACCAATTTGTAGGGAGTCTGTATTCATCTACATGTATGGTAGCGGTTATACCATTATCGACACCTATTGTAAAATTTTCTAAATTCTTGTCTTTCATTTTTTGTTAATGTACTTAGTCTATATGGCTTTTTGTATTTCTTTGTTACACATTTGTTTGTCAGTTAGACAACACTTCATTAGATATAAGTGGGATATATGTCTATTGTGTACCAAACCATAGTATGTACTGATGATTTTTTAAGAGTTTCATATTGTGATTGTTGCGGATAAACCATGAAGACCATCGAACATACAGACAAAAGAAAAACATAATTTATGGATCCTCATTACTGACTTTTTGAATATTTATCGATAATTTTTTATCCAATGAGAATGGGGAGAGTAAACATATTTCATTTTTCAAACTAAGTCAAAATGAATGGAACACAATTAAATCATATTGATAAAGTCATCATTAACTAATAGCACAACGCATTTCTTACGTAATTTTTCTTGTCTTAGCATTTTTAATGATATCATAATTCCATTCATACATATCGCATGACTTTCTGTGGTTTAATAACTTAAAATAATAACTTAAAAATATTCAAATTTCCCTACAAATGATTAAACTATTGCTTAAATGATAATAAGTGAAAAACTTACCGATCAATTTATCTACTAATGCAGCTAACACTGTAAAACCAGTTCATTGTCCTTTGTCAAACTGAGGTTAAAAAATGAGGTCAGAAATCAAAGGATTACGAACTAGAATACAAGATGAACTTATTAAATATTCTAACCTAGAAATTACAAGAATTATCATATTTCAGTTGTATTAAGAGGTGTTTAATGGTCCTATCTCATTCAACTTTGATATATATTCAACAACGATTGATTTATTATCTTATCTGTTATGCAAGAAGTTAGACGATCACATAGCCACGTACATGTATTAGATTTAGTATTTTCATATTTGAGTGGAGAATATGGTAATACTCTTAGATGTTACACAATCCTTGATTCAGACATAACAACATGGATAGTTATTAATTGATTCTAATTTTTGAACACCGAATTTGTACAAGGTCTCGGTATTTTCCGATGATTTTTTTTTCAGAAAAAAATGACGAGGCGTTTTTTATACTTAATCCTGGTTAATCCACTTTTTGCTCAAACTATTGAGACATTTCATTAATTCTGAGTGGCAGCTGCAAGCTCACGAATACCGAATAAGTGGGGATATATAGATTCCACAACTGCAAAAGTGTGTTACGATATTTCTCCACTCGAGGCAGTTCAATTTTAATATTTTTAAAAAGCACGAGGCTTCCATAATAATTAAAATCTAACTGTCGATATTGTAGAAATATCATAACACACGAGTGGAATCTGTATCACCTATGATTTTTAGCCTTCCTTTCAAAGATATAAAGAAAGTTGTGTACTTTTTATGTGACGTCATCAGGTATGGACGCCTTTTTCGTGACGTCCCAAATATTTTTCTCACACTGATCAAGAAATGTGAAAATAGCGCAAAAATAAGAGAAATATATATATCCTTGTCCACTCGTTTTTTTATGTGTTTGGTCATTTGATATTGCCATGTGATTATGGACTTTCTGATTAGATTTTCCTCTGAGTTCAGTATTTTTGTGATTTGACTTTTCCCCATATACAGATGAAGTTTATGTATTGATGCAAATGGAAAGAACATCATCAATATATCTTAATTTCATATTAAATTATCTGGCTTCTTTGATCTTCTCGTGTTTTACATATGTCTGAAGAAACTCCTACGTATATGAAAATAAGGACAAGAACACAGTTCCATCCCGTTGGAATGCCGACAATTTGTTCAAAACATTGTTAATATGAAAATTGCAGCATACTGATCATTTGTTCTGTGTAGCATGCATTATGTCTTTTTTCACTATTAACAAAATATATAGTATGGTATCCCAAAGATATGGTGTCATAACGTATTCGACCATTTTGATTTTTTTTTCTTTTCAGATGGGGAATGGTGGTTTAAATAGATAAAAAAAAAACAATGGTTTTGATAAAATATATGTCAGGGAAAGATCGAGTTTTAAATTATACAGAAAGTCTTTTGTGCTTTTAGAATCCCTCCCGGCAAATTTTACTCAAACATTATATAATTTTATTATAAATTTAATTGTTTTTTCAACTGGTTCAATTATTTCACCCTAAAATAGGTGTATGTATAACCATAGACATTATATGAATGCATTTTTGTTAAAAATCTGCCTCAAATATCATAAGATTTTTGATAGTCATTTAAATAAAATTATGTCAATCCAGAAATATATAGGTAGAAAAAAAATCACAGTTTACAAAATGCCAACCAGATTAATACCTCTACGCGATTCACCATTTCACAGTATTCCGGAGATATCTATTAAACTGGGGACAGATTTTTTGTCAAACTTATGGATAATTGTAAGAGGGAATTTGATTTAGTATATTCCATCTTCATGCCTAATATATCATTTAATGTGCTACAACTCTAGATTCTACTGACGGGTTAAGAGCCTGTGTCGCTCACCTTAGTCTATGTGAATATTAAATAAAGGAAGCAGATGGATTCATGACAAAATTGTTATTTGGTGATGGTGATGTGTTTGTACATCTTACTTTACTAAACAGTCTTGCTGCTTACATTTATCTCTATCTATAATGAAATTGACCCAGTAGTTTCAGTGGAAAATGATAATAAAAATTTACAAATTTATGAAAATTGTTAAAAATTGACTATAAAGGACAATAACTCCATTTCGGTCATGTTGACTTATTTGTAAGTCTTACTTTGCTGAACATAATTGCTGTTTACAGTTTATCTCTATCTATAATAATATTCAAGATAATAACCAAAAACAGCAAAATTTCCTTAAAATTGCCAATCCACCTGTCAGATTTGCTCTAAATGCTTTGGTTTTTGGGTTATAAGCCAAAAACTGCCTTTTACCCCTATGTTCTATTTTAGCTGAGGCGGCCATCTTGATTTGATGGTCGGGTCACTGGACACATTTTTAAAACTAGATACCCCAAAGATGATTGTTGCCAAGTTTGGATTAATTTGGCCCAGTAGTTTCATAGGAGAAGATTTTTGTTAAAGATAACTAAGATTTACGAAAAATGGTTAAAAATTGACTATAAAGGGCAATAACTCCTAAAGGGGTCAACTGACCATTTCGGTTCTGTTGACTTATTTGTAAATCCTACTTTGCTAAACATTATTGCTGTTTACAGTTTATCTCTATCTATAATAATATTCAAGATAATAACCAAAAACAGCCAAATTTCCACAAAATTACCAATTCAGGGGCAGCAATCCAACAACAGGTTGACCGATTCATCTGAAAATTTCAGGGCAGATAGATCTTGACCTGATAAACATTTTTACCCCTTGTCAGATTTCCACTAAATGCTTTGGTTTTTGAGTTATAAGCCAAAAACTGCATTTTACCCCTATGTTCTATTTTTAGCCGTGGCGGCCATCTTGGTTGGTTGACCGGGTCACGCCACACATTTTTTAAACTAGATATCCCAATGATGATTGTGGCCAAGTTTGGTTCAATTTGGCCCAGTAGTTTCAGAGGAGAAGATTTTTGTAAAAGTTAACAACGACGACGGACGACGGACGACGGACGACGGACGACATCTTCTACGATAGATAGTTAGCTAATCTGTAATTAATATCATCTTCATTCCAAATATATGATGTACTGTGTTACAACTCTAGATTCTACTGACGAGGAAAGATAACACTACGCCACCGTGAGTTGTATTTTTGGTAATGATAATAATATTTTGCCCTTTGTACGTCATGTTTGCTACCAAATTTGATCTTGCTATTTTAGTAGTACAGATAGATTTATGTTTATATATATGTACATATAATTACCAATATCAGATATAATTTATCAAAGCCAAAGAAATTACTGAATAAACTCATCATAGAAACCAGGACTAAATTTAGTATATACGCCAGACGAAATTGACGAATTTGTATAAAAACATTAAAATAGATAAATCATAAGAATATGAGATAATAAGATAGAAAACATTTTGAAGCATGCTGTCCTTTTAAACAAGGTCATATTTAACGGTAACTTATCCTTTATATATACAATTACATAAATATTATGTCTACTTACATTGACCGAAAGACGTCCATGTATAGTAGTTTAAAAACTGTAACTTGTTTTACATTTGCTCTAATGAATGATTTATTTTTGGATCACACTGATTCTGGAAGGCGATTGTTTAAAAAAAATGAAACAAATGAAAAATCCATTTATTCCCTGTAATAAAATTAACGGTACCAATTTTCCTGCACCAGATGCACATTTCGACAAACGTTACTATTTTTTCGGTTCGTCGTTCCAAAGTAATTAATTACAATTCTATACACATGGACCTGCTTCGTATTTGTATGTCTTGCACAGCGCTTTTGCTGTTTGTCTATCAACTTAACACTTACCTGTATAGTACAATATGTCCTCTGTTAAAAAAGATCATTGCTACACATAAGTCGGCTATTAAATAGCCATAATTAATACACCCGCTTTAAGATATCATTCTTTGTGCAACCGTATGCACATATTTAAATACGTAAATATAAGGTGTCAACAATTCATGAATGAGTATCGTGTTGCTCCCTTTTCATTGGTCTTGACCTTTTTGTCTCACGTATCAATGAAAGCAAAAAGCATTAATAAGGCACAGACAATTTGACTTCTCATTAGGGGCTGAAATTCTATGTCAAACTAGATATTTTTACCTTGCATACCAAGAGGGATTTTTTTCAGTGAATTTAAAGCAAGTACCTTTTAACAATATTCTTGAGGTACCAGGTACTTGTTTGCCACATGCATAGTTGTGTTACAATCCATTTACATTAAGACGCGTATGAAGTATGGATATAAATCTACGCAATGAGGAACAAAACTAAGAAGTTTTTAATTCTGTACAAACATAGTTCGGTTGAATAAAGGAATCACCCTGTCTCTTAGTATTTTTGTCTGTCAATAGATCGTGTAAGGGCAATAGTTATCAAAGGTAACAGGATTATGATTTAATACGCCAGACGCGCGTTTCGTCTACATAAGACTCGTCAGTGACGCTCAGATCAAAATAGTTGTAAAGCCAAACAAGTAAAGTTGAAGAGCATTGAGGACCCAAAAATTCCAAAAAGTTTTGCCAAATACGGCTAAGGTAATCTATTCCTGGGATAAGAAAATCCTTACTTTTTCGAACAATTCAAAGTTTTGTAGCAGTAAATTTATAAAAAATACCACATAATTGACATTCATTGATCCCGAACGCCTGAATTCATTGATACTGCACACACGTGTAACACATAATATACAAAGACATTTGGTTACAGTCAAATTGTTAAAATGGAAGATATGTGTATTTTTCATGAGTTGAAGGCGGGATAGAAAGAAGAATTGATACCACCTTTGTGAGCTTGTTCACAGTACCTTTAGTTTCACTGTTATGTTCATCCAATCTTTTATTTTCTGAACATGTCCTGTACTAAGTAAGGAATATGGCAATGGTTATCAAATAGTCCGTTTGTTTCATTTTGTTTGGCTCTGTTGTTTTCCTGTAATAATTAAGTGTTTCCCTACAAAATCACAAGAACTAACAAAAGACAAGATACACAGTTTGTGTCTTGCTTTACATGCATCACCTGACATGTGAATTTTAATTATGTATAAATTTCATAATAGGGAATATGACGCACTTGGAAAATTTACAGATGAGACAATTGGTACTCGTTTAGCTGGCATGCCAATTCCAGTCGTTTTTGCTCACTATCTAGAAACGTTATTGTGTCATAGTGATGAATTCCAAATATTGTAAAAAACTTAATTCTGAGTTTATACAAATTGCTTACGATGGACAAATTTTATACTACTACTCAGAAAAGGGAAATTGACAATAGGGAGAATAATAACCCAGATTTGCTATTAAAATGATAGGATGTTAAACTAAAGTCCTTTTCATTTCTTCATTTTGAATATTCTACTTCATTTGAGTACGAACACAATGTCAACGGCATGATAAATGAAAATAACCTTAATCTCAGACGACCTCATCCCCTCTCTTATTCAATTGTATTAGATAAGTACACATTCGAACCATTATATACTCCCAATGCAGTTTACCATACTACTTATAGTATCCAAAAAAATGATGAAACCATTAAAACGTAGGGTTGACTAGTAAACAAAGAAGATATGCTAATGTCAAACAAACTCTTCTAGACGAACATAAACAACTTGTAATACTTATGTTCAGCCAAATGGTTTCTCATTTACTCATTGCATCTAAGAAAAACAGATCTAATCACAAAAGTATTACAAGTTATCATTCTATACAAAATAGTAATGCAATAAACTTATCATTTATACCAGGATTAAAATTTGTTCACCGGGACACGCGTTTCCTCTACAAAAGACTCATCAGGGATGCTCGAAAAATAAAGATTAAAAGGTCAAATATATTTGAAAAGAATTTAACTTATCATTGATATTAACTTTGATCTAAACTTAATTACCAGAACTTGATGTTGGTGTCTGAGCAATAAATGATAACAAGTTTTTGTGACCATCCTTTGCATTATATCCATATGCACTATTTTTTTTTAAACAAAATCAGATGACAATATTACAATGAACGGTACAAAACTATACAGATTTTAAAAGTGTTTTTTGTCAACACAGGCTTGCTCTGTTTGATGGGATGAAAGAATGACAAACAAACAAATATTTAAGAATTGAAAACTGTCATTTATTATCAAAATGACGAAGAAGCAATGCAACACAATGAAAAACATGTATAATGAAATCAATAAATCATATTTATAAACAACATATATGTTATAGATAATGCATATTTTAAGGTTTTTCTTGTCGTAGAACACACCGAGGGGTGTCAGGATTGATCAAATGAAAGACCGACCGGAGGGAGGTCCTTCTTTGAACAATCCTGACACCCCGAGGCGTGTTCTACGACAAGAAAAAACTTAAAATATGCATTATCTGACTATTATACTGTCACAAAATATTGATGTTATAAAGATTTGTAAAATTTAGTATCCTTTTTTCAACGACAACACTAAAGTGGGATACTCCTGTCTAATGCGTGCAGGTTTTAATACGCCCTGCGGCTCATTTAAAATGTGAAATAAAACTCACCAAATAATTTAGATATAAACCTTTTAAAATTTGTTATCCAAACACAATAAAAATATTACTGTGACTGCATGAAGTAAGACACAAATGTATTGTTACCATTCGATAACGGTGTCTGACAAATACAAGACACATTGTTAGTTATTTATTGTGCCACTTAGCTTATGGAAAAGGGGGAGGGGGTATGTTTTTTTCTATTTGTTATGTTATTTCTATCGCGGAAAAGTTGTTATTTATTTAACCATTTTACTTAAATCGAATGAAAATGGTTTTCGAATAGCAATACATTTTATTATAAGATAATCAGGATAAAATTATATAACCTCCGCACCCGACCCTTTCGTGAGTTACGTTAATGTTATTCAATAGCATAGATTATTTTATTAGTTGATCATTTGATAGAGTAAAAGGTATACATAAATTTTAAAAAGTTAAGAACTGACACGAAGACGAATATGAATAAATGTAGGTCACAGTATGATTTCCTATTCAGTTTGTATCGTTCTGAACATGCATGAAATATTTGCCACTAGACGTTAAGCAAGCAACCAAAAATCAATCAACCTATTCAGTTTGACTCAATAAGATTTTCGAAATCTTACACACGAATATGTTAAATCTGGATTTATTTTATGAAAGTCTTAATTAAAATTCATCTGACATATCTGATAATATTTCTTTATTATAGCGATAAATCAACAAAACTTCACGTTATTTGTTTCTAAAATTAAATTGCGGGACTACAATGACGTTTTCTTTTACATCTATTATTGGCTGAACTTCAGAAAAAAAATTTCCAAATCGGCAACAAAAAACTATTACACGAATAACATTTTGAAGTAAAACATAGATTGCATATTTATCAAGGAAAATAATGACCTTACACAGGTCATTATTTTATGCCTTGGAGCATATACCATTGAAACATGGTATCGTCCGGGTTGCTTCTGAAAAAGAACGAACCTGAAAGAAAATAACTCCATATAGGTATATAAGGTTATAATGACAAAACCTTATTGACCCATCCCATCAAAGATTTAATGGCATAATCAAAAGCTCAAAACAACTGTAAAAAGGAATGAGCATAATGGCTAATTATTAGTTTAAAAATCACCGGTTAGAAAAACAATTCAAGTTTTGTTGTACATATAATATGTTGAAACCAGGAGAATCTCACAAAAAAAAATACAACATTGCATATATATTTTACATATTATATGCAGTTTTATTTCAGTATATGTATTCAATTCTTTATACATCCTTGCTATATATCTATATCTATTCTGCCATTGGTAGTATTAGAAATATTAGAAAGTTAATGTGTGTCGATATCCTTCATTGGTCAATTATTGATCAATAATTATTATTCTTACTTAATTGATTTTATGTTTGGTATTATTGTTTCAATTGCAATCATGTTTTTTTTTCAAATTTTCATCTCGAGCTCATATAATTTCTAACTTAGTTGATCTGAGCATGACTGATGAGTCTTATAAAAACGAAACGCTCGTCTTGCGTATCAAATTTTAATCCTGGTACCTTTATTAACTATAAATAGTAAGGAACACTTAGGCATTCAAAGAACCAAAAAAGTTAATAAGAGTTATCGTTAAACTTTACAGAGCACATACAATTGGAATTAAAAAAAAACCACACACTTCCAAAGTAATGAATAAACAACGATCTTCATAGGGAGCAAATCAACGTGAACGATATCTATCGATCAGTTTACCAACGTATATTCTATTTATGTTACTTTTATTGTTACTGAAGCTTTACGAAAACACCAATCGTCACGTGACATATAAGGTGCATTTTGGTCAGAAAAAAGACTCAGGTAAGGGAAAAACAAAAAGAATAATAACAAATGACAAATGAATAAAACATTTCATTATTACTAGTATATCATAGCATTGTTACAATTACGTTTCTTGTCGCGAGCTGACCCAGATACATGTATGATATGAAATGTATGCTGTAACCACAATAATATCGATTTACTTGCGTGATTATCAACACGATACAGAATTTTAATAAAGTTATAATACAGGATTTAATTTTTCATTACTTTCACTTTATTTCCCTTATTACACTCCAAACAGGTACCTTGACGGCATTTGCAGTAGAATGCTGTATTATATCTTTTGATTTTTTTTTGCTACAAAAGTAGATTTGGTTTATATATTTCTATGTCGCCATGCTCATTTTTATAAGAGTCTTTGTAGGATATAATCTATCATAAGGGATTTTTAAAGATGATGATTATTTCTTAAACGCTGAAATTGTCCCTGGATTGTTTAAACTATAAACAGTTTGATTAATAGATATTTTAATGTCTTTAATCGACACTCAGAGCAAATTTTAGATGCGACGAACGACCAGATACAAATATTTTGGCCACGAGCATCACTGAAGAGACATGTATTGTCAAAATGCGCATCTGGTGCAAGAAAATTGGTACCGTTGATTTTATTACTACCACTGGGTCGATGCCTCTGCTGGTGGACTATTAGTCCCCGAGGGTATCACCAGCCCAGTAGCCAGTACTTCGGTGCTGGCATGAAAATACGGATTTTTTGTGTTATTAAAATTTGCTGTTACAAAATATTATAAATTATTATAAATTAAGGAATGTATCTCCCTCATGCAAAGCTCTGATTCCTTTCACGGATTTGGCTATACTTTTTGGACCTTTTGGATTATAGCTCTTCGTCTTTTATATAAGCTTTGGATTTTCAAATATTTTGGCCACGAGCATCACCGAAGAGACATGTATTGTCCAAATGCGCATCTGGTGCATGAAAAATTGGTACCGTTAATTTTATCATGCTCTTTTTCATTTTCATAGCAATAAGGTAATTAGAGGGGAACACTCTATTTGTTATTGTTTGTAAGTTTGTTTTGCACAAACAGGACTTCTGTGCATATATAATTGTTTTGACAGTTCTTCTTCTTCATCAGATGAATGTAAAATAGCAGCACTGAAGGAAAGGAGTGCATATCATAATACGTGTTTACCCAAATTTGAGTAATTGTTGACATTGTTATGAGTTATGACAATAACGAGTATACCTCTTATTTTTTGTCAGAATCAATCTTTTTTAGTGGGAAATAGATAAAGGCAACAATAGCATACCGCTGTTCAAAATTCATAAATCGATTGAGAAAGAAAATCAAACGGTTACAAACTAAACTAAGAGAAACACATCAAATATAAAAGGAGAACTACGACACAACAGAAACTCAACATTAAAATGTAACAAACACAGAAACGAACTATTATATAACAATGACAATTTTCCTGATTTGGTACAGGACATTTTAAGACAAAAAAGTTGTTTGAACCTTGCTTTGTGTCATGCAAAACATTCCGCTTTTATGGCAATGTTCAATATAACATTAAAATGGCAAAGTTACCTGACAGGACTACAATACAAAAAAAAGAGAATATATAGGACAGAGAGACACACGAATAATAGCTAACGAAGGGAACCAGGTTTCACATTTGATACGCCAGACCCGCGTTTCGTCCAAACAAGACTAGCCAGTGACGCTCAAATAAAAACAGTTCAAAAGTAAAAACAAGTACAAAGCACTGAGGACCAAAAGTTCTAAAACGTTGTGCTTATACGGCTAGGGTTTTCTGCCTGGGATGAGAACATCCTTATTATTTAGAATAATTCATACTTACAAAAATATGAACAGACAATTGATTCAATGCTTAAGTTAGAAATGATGTAGTGTTTGTACTAACAAATGACGATCGACATACTGCAGACATTTTTTTAGCGTGTGTATATATTTTTTTGTCCATGGATTTATGGGTTTTGAACAGCGGTATACTACTGTTGCCTTTCTTTGTCATTTTTTATGTAATCTTTGCAAACGTATGTTAAAAACAAATGATCTAAATGTGTGCTCGCCGAACTCATTGAATCGTTTTCGTTAGAAAAAAATGCACTCTAATGGTTTTGTCATACATCTTTTGTATCTCCTTGATGTTGTTACTATTGTAGAAAAACGATAACGATGATTTAATATATCCTTAACAGGTTTTGCTTAACTTATGACCTCGTTCAATATAATGTACAATAACTTTTACTTTTAGTGTTTTAGAAAAATAACATTTTGTTTAATATAACTTGAAAAAAATAACCAGTTTATACTGATTTGTCTAATATTTTCTTTCTAATTTTAGGGTTACTTGTAATGAATTCAAAATACAACATAGAGAAGAACAAAGATTTAGATCAAGGATGGGCATGGGTGATTATGGTAGCAGCATGTATTGCTGGTATCATAACAGGAATACTTCTCTACGGGGCTGGTGTTATCCATGTTGCTTTACTACAGAGGTTTGAGGAGGATAATGCATACACAGCACTAATTGGTTCTATATATACCAGTCTGTTGTCTGTCACAGGTACATAGTCATTTACGAATATCAAAGCTAATCATTTTCTTGCATTGATGTGAGCATTCAATGTTGCTACCATTAGCTTTTCTATTAAGTAAACAAAATACATTTTGTTTTATTAAAGTCTTATGAGCCTTCAAATTAACAAAATGATGAACTAGTTTTGTATACATATACTTGAATGAATAATTGTTATTATGAAACAATTTAACTGTATATAGAAAATCTTTTTCTTTATCCATATCTTCAGAAATTTACTTCTATTGAAATATTGGGTTCCTATACCCTTCATCTAATACGGTTGCGTTTGACAAAGTTCAATTACAAATATGAATACATATGGAATATATATAATATTAATCAATTAACATCGCTCTATCATTTCACTTAATAGAAACTTGCGTTATGATTCTGTGTTGCATGTTTATCAAGGTCACGAACAATAAACCTCGTTTCCATGTTCAAATTGTTTAATAAAAACAAACACTCTTGGGTTGGATCTTGGTTTACCTTATATATGATTAAAATGGGAAATGATTATGTATGTTTTTCTATAAGTTGTATTTTTATTTTTTAAGGTCCGTTTGCCAGCATGCTGATAAACTTTTTCAATTGTCGAATAACAATGATAGTTGGAGGCATGGCATTGTTTATTGGATTTGTCTCCAGCTTTTTTGTCTGTCACAATTTGAACTACATTCTTATTACATATGGAATTATAGCAGGTATTTGAATAAAAAACAATTAAAAAATAGAATTTAAATGTGTTAAGGTATTTATTTGTCATTGAATAAATGTTGTTTCTGTTCGGAATGTAATGTCGGAATATTATTACACTAACAATTAAACGTCTGCCTTTGGATGGTATCCTTCAAAAGGCATATCAAATGAGTTCTTTCCAAAATTAAATACTGCAGCTTTTTTTTACAATGCAATACCTATGATTTATAAAACTCTTCCTTTCATTGAATCTTGTAAACTACAAAACATTACCAAATCTATATTTCAAACGTTGCTTTATTTTATTTTACTTCTGTATATTATATTACATTTGTTATAAACATACCGCTATGATGAGTTATCTTTTGTAGAAAGTTAATTTAAAAAGAATTGGTGAAAATTCAGTACAGTTGTCTTTGATATTGTTTATTATGATCAATTGATGTTGAAATCTAATGATTTAACTGATCATTTCCAATTCAAAAACAACTCCATGAATAAAATTTTCCATTTAAATAACTACAAGTGTCTTTTCAGGAATGGGTTTAGGCTTCGTTGCAACTCCTCCGTTTGTCGTAATAGGATATTTCTTCCATAAGAAGCGAGGACTAGCATTGGCTGTCGTAGCTAGCGGTGCTGGAATAGGCATGTTTGTCGCTGGACCACTAATACAAGCATTACTAAATCAGTACGGGCTGTCAGGTGCTTTTCTTGTGCTCGGTGCATTGGCCAGCAATCATATAGTAATAGGAATACTGATACGTCCGTCCGCTCTTGAAAACAAACACAAAAAATATCTAAATAGGAAACGGAACATGGATATGTTGACTTCACACAGCTATAACAATTTAACATACACCTTCAAAAATATCCTTCATCTTGATATCTTATCGAATAAAGCGTTTATGTTTTGCAGTTTTCAATATTTACTTTGGAATATTCCATTCTCTATATTGCTTTTACACTTTGCAAATAATGCAGTTTTGCAAGGCTCCACTAAAGAAAATGCTGCCTTACTAATAACATACATTGGAATAAGTTCGGTGTTTGGGAGAATCTTAACGGGGCTTTCGATTGGTCATAATGGTTTAGATCCTGTGATGCTTAATTTTGGATTTACTGGAATTATAGGATTGTTAACGCTTCTTTTCCCTCTATATTCCGGTACATTTCAAGGTCAGACAATTTTCGCCCTTGTATTTGGTCTGTATGCTGGTGGTTTGTCAACAATGATAAACCCACTTTGCATGGAATTGATTGGTGTGTCAAACGTGTCTAGTGGTGTTGGAACAATGCTTTTCATTTGTGGAGTTGGATGTATTAAAGGGCCTCCAGTAGCTGGTAAGTAATGCAGAAAACTATATAAGAAAATTTTATTTAGAAAAGGACAAATTCATTCGTTGAAAGCTCAGTAGTTAGTAAAGTGATCTATATTTTTTATGAAATTTTGTGAAATTGGAAATTTGTTTTTATCCAATTGGTTTGTTTTATTGCTTGACAGGATTAAGGTTCCGTATACGCACTATGAAACGTGATATTGACTGAAGTTTATTATGATTATATCCTTCTTATTACAAACTTAAGTTAAAGTGCTGTTGGTGCAATGTAAGTGATCATAGTCATATTACTTTATAATAGATAATCGGAAGTTGGAGTAGTGACTCACACAAAACAAGCTGCTCGTTTTTCCGTCAATTATTTATAAAAAGAAAATATCCTATGAAACACCAAGGTATTTCTATCCCCCAGGCATCAATGGCCTTAACAGTATCTGGCACAACTTTTTAGGAGCTTTGCTTTTCAGTGGTGTTCCTTAACTTCACAGTGTTTTGATAAGTCGTATGAAGACGTCCTTATAAATTATTAGCATTATTATCATACAAAACAAACTATTTTGATCAGTTTCATTTGCCAGTATATAAATTGATCAGTATATGACAGTTATTTTCCATTTGTTTCTTTGGATGATAAAATCATTGTCAGGTTTTATAAACTTCCCAATTTTTCAATACACATATGAGTTTGGTAGATTCCGGTTAATAATGTTTTCCATCTACATGTATTTAAATTAGAAGAACACTTGATCTTTTGTAGGATTCATCCTTGATCATGGTGGGACATACGAGAATAGTTTTGTTCTGTGTGGTTAGTCAAGTTTTTTAGGAGCTTTATATCTAATACATATTATTCATCGTGATAGTGTTAAAAAAACCTGTACATAAACGTCAACTTTTGATGGTAGCCGTTTACGATTTTATTCGTCAAATTAACCCTCAAGTATTTTTAAAATGAGAATAACTGTCTTTTTATGTATGTATGCTATGTCACAGGCACTTTTCTAATACAATGTGTTCCTATATACCGGTAAATTTATTAAGGTATGTAGGGGAAACAAATTTTGAGACAAGTACCTCTGATCCATTCACTCTTTTTATTACTAACAGTTAAATTTAGTCGGTTTTTGAATATCTGCTGTTCTTCTTAATGTTTTGGTCTATATTTCAAGCGCGTAGAATTTTCAATCTTTGAATTTTTTTTTTTATTGTAATGGTTACTATTGAATTGAGATAGAGTACCACTACAGCCGATTGGCTTCAACAAGGTCATTTTTCACATTGATTCTGGATATATTTTATGTGTTCTATTTCTTCTGGCAGCTGTTTTTACACTGATCTCAAGCAACTGGAGAAGCCATTCGACAGACGTTGTTGGAGAGGAAGTATTTTGCAGCAATCATGAGGACCAATCCCATAATATGTGCAATGTGGAAAAAATCCAAACAAACGTTTGCCCTCACAAAGACCTAATAGACGAAAATGATCATTTGATCACAGAAGTGTAAATTTTCCAAGACATTGTTGACACAGAACTGTTGTACGGAAAATCTAGTCATTCAACAGAATCAGAATTAAGAAGCGTATGCATCATACAGTATTGAATAATTTCAAGTAAACTCAACATCAATAGAAATTGACACTAACGTTTATGATGTTATATTTGTGATTCTCGTGGGATTTTGTCTAATGCTTAGTCCATTTCTCTGCGTGTTACATTTCAGTGTTGTGTCGTTGTTCTCTTATATTTAAAGCGTTTCCCTTGTTACTCCAATTTTGTTTTTTGTCCATGGATTTGTGAGTTTTGAACAGCGGTATACTACTGTTGACTTTATTTATACGTCTCCAATACCTGTGGAGTTCACTACCAATGCACATCCATAATGAAGTATACTGTGCAGTCAACTAGTTACACAAAGTTTTCTGCCTACAGATTTTTCAGTTTTGTATATATTTTTATATGATTTAAAAACTATTTTATCAAGATAAAAATAGTTAATTTGCTTAAATAGGGACGTAATCAGTTTTTACAAATAGCATCTAAAACTTTTGCCTACACTTTTGTATCTTAAGATTGAACATCAGTATACTACTGTTGCCTTTATTACATATTCCATTTCTTTCTTTAAAATTGTGTAGACTCTTCTCCTCATGTCAGCTTAGCAAAACTCTGATGGTAGTAAGTCTTTGTTCCGTTTAATTTGCTTTTGATTCATTTTTGAACGGATATTCAGTTTTCCGAGACTAAAATTTTACTTTTGAACCCAGTTATCATTTATAAGATACTGTACATGATAAGTTATGATGAAATAATGTACATGTAACAGATTCTTTTAGTAGTCTTCAAACAAATACCTTAATTCGAAACAATATCTTACAATAAAGGATTTTTCTACCTCAGGATAAGATTACCATAGCTGTATTAGGTAAAACATTTATGAAATTTTGGTACTCAATGCTCTTCCAGTTTTTCTATTTTCGGCCTAATATTCACTGATGAGTCATTTGTAGACAAAACGGGGGTCTGAAGTAAATATGAAATATTAATCCAATGATGAGTTTATTTACGACCACAGGGTGGATGCCACTGCCGGTGGAGATTGATTTTCCTGAGGGTATCAGCAGCCCAGTAGTCAGCACTTCTGTGTCGACTTGAGTTATCATTGATATGTTCATAATTATAGATAAACTGTTAACAAAATTAAGAATTTTTGAAATACTAAGGCTTGTCTACCTCAGGAATAGATTAGCATGGCTGTATTTGGTAAAACTGTTATGAATGTTTGGTCCTCAATGCTATTCAACTTAGTACTTTATTTGATATTTCTAATAAATTTTTATTCGAGCCTCATTGATGACTCTTTTGTAGACAATGATGAGAAAATGTTGTGTTCAAATAAAACAAAGACTGTAAAAACATCAAATTTATTAATTCAAAAAAGGAAAAGCTTCTACTGTGTACATTAATGACTAGAAAATCTTACAATTATTTGCCTAATGCATCATTGTATAATGGAAGTTTCTTCATTTTATAATTTCAAAACTTTATAAATATTTTGCAAGAAAAAGCATATGGTCAAACCTGAAAAAAAATCTGTCAATCTTTGACTGTTTTTTTTTTCTACACAAGCACTATTTGGTTTGTACATTTTCAGCAATCAATAAAATACTATTTTAGGAGTTCTAACATCTTTCATCTGCCATTTACATCATATTTTTTGTTCCTTTCTGTCCAAATTTAAAATATTCGAATATCTATACAATGGTTTGATCTATGGATACCATGAAAATGTACATACAATCAACAATGAGGCAATTGGAATAAATGGATTTAACATATCCTGGTCATCAAACATTATTTTCTATCAAAAGTCAGACTGCTAAAATATCAAAATAATTGATCTAAGGCTACCTGAGAAAAAAAAAGTGAATTGACAACATACAAACAGGACTAAAACTAGTGATAAATTTATCAAATGTATGGGAAATTACACTACAAATCATGGCACAAACAGTACAATATAAGCTTACTAAATTACAATTACAACATTCACAACATAAATGGTAGTTTGTTCCATATAAGTAACTTGTATATTTATATAGTATTGTCTGAGGTATGAGCCATCATTTGGGTTGTTAAATGCAAAAATAGTTAAATCTCCAACCTTCAAATTCAGGTTAATTTTACTAATAATCTAAAAGGCTGTCTGGTCACTCTTACCCAGATATGTTATATGTGATATAGAAAGTCATTTAATGAAGATATTTCATTATTATAAATATAAGCTGCCACGATATGACATGTATGATATGTGGTGACATCCACTTTACATAGTGGCAGATAGGACAAAACATTGTGACACAATTTAATGAAAAATCTAAAATAACCCTATGTTACATTCTGTACCATTAAAAGAGTGTTATTGGACAATTCTTAATTTTTTCCAGGTGGAGATTCCAAAAATAAAAACAAATCTGAAAGTATTATTTGTATGCATTTTGCGCATTTTAATCCACTCTACAAAACTCGCTTAAAAAATGTATGGAAAAAACTTCTAAATTAGCACCTAAAGTTGTGTATTACAGCTTTCTATTTCATTTCTAAAACTAAACAAATTCATGTTGACCAGGTTCAAACAGGTTATACATTTTTAATGGTATCTCTATACAGGGTTTAATAACTATCGAACATTTATGCATACATAATCAATACAAGTTACAGGAATAATTAAAGATTGGAAAAATAAGGCAAACATAACTGAATCTTAACAAGAGAAACAATTGTTTGGAATGTCAAATCATAAAATTGGTATGTGGTCATATCATATAACAGAAAATAAATCAACTTATGCCACTGAAATTATGTGTTTTAATATCACTCTAGTATGAAAACATTACCTATGTTAGAAAGCAGTGATAATACTTGCAGTATATAAAATGTGAGATATTATGCATTTCCTAAACACCAATAAATAGCATATGAAAAACAAAAACAAAAATAATGTGAGACAGAAAATCATATATGAGAAAAAGCACAAATTAGGTAAAAAAAATACAAAAAG
Source organism: Mytilus trossulus (assembly GCF_036588685.1). Taxonomy (NCBI): domain Eukaryota; kingdom Metazoa; phylum Mollusca; class Bivalvia; order Mytilida; family Mytilidae; genus Mytilus; species Mytilus trossulus. The sequence goes on along the minus strand of NC_086375.1, from coordinate 44,461,061 downwards.
GCATTTGATGATCATGCAAGACAATACATGCAAGAATTGCACCTTCCTTTAACCCTTTCCACATGTAGTCATGATTTGGAGAAAACTTATATATTTTTTTAATTTGAGATCTTTTTAACATCTATAAGTTATTGGTGAGATCAATCAATAAAAGGAGGCATAAATCTAATGCAAAACGAAATGGAAAATTTTATACATCTGGAAATTTTTCTAAAATTTAAAAAAAAAAAGTCTGTCCGCCAACTCTATGCTTTTTTCCATATTCAAAATGAGTAATATTTTAGTCATCAAAAATGGTAGATAATAATGATAAACCCATCCCTATGATAAACAACAATTATTTAAACAAAATTTTTAATACCATTACCAATTTTCAAATGAATTATAAAATATTAAGGCAATTAAATCTATTAAACATCATATGTGCATGAGTGCTACATGATGAGGGTTAAAACACATAAATCACACGGATCAGAGCACTATTTGATCATATTAATAAATTGTAAAAGTAAATAGCACTAGTGAAAAATCCCACAGCTTTGCAACATATAAAAAAGATGCAATCATTTATTTTTAAAGTTTAATTTGGTTTAGATGTAATTTATAAACATTAGTAATTTTTAAAGTTTGCCTTTTTTATTCTGTTTGATCAACAACAAAAAACAAAACAGTTAAAGGATCTATTTGAAGAAAAAACTCAAGGCAAGATATCTTGGATCTTATTAAGATAAGCCAATACATCAAAAGTTCACATATATAACGAATAAACAACTCTGTCTTTATGTTTGTGAACAATATCTACAGATTATATATATGGGAAAAAAACACATTTCAATACAAACAGCAAAAGCTAACTTATACATGTACAAAATGAACCTTTAAAATTGCAAAAATAAGAAAAAGCTAAAATTAATTGTTCTTGAAGATCATAATATCTAATAAGACATCCCTGCCAATAGTCTTAACAAACTCCTGTCCTGGAGGAAAATGTTCATATTCTAAAAAAAAACATTGTTTGAAATTTTCTAATCTTGTTGGGCTTCCACCTCCTCTTTGTGAGCTTTACTATTCATGTGGGCTATGAAAGGCTGAGGTCCATTTAGCTGTTTTTGACACACATCACAGTAATACTTTTTCAAATTATCTTCTTTTTCAGCATCTGTTTCTGCAGGGCCATTCTTAGCATAGGCTGACTTGTAGGGTTTAAATTGCGCTGGAAAAAAGACAAAGAGTTATGGTGCATTTTACTAATATATGAAGATTCTAGAACAGCATCAAGTGTAAAACATTATAACTCCACATGAGACAATTAAATTGTCTACTTAAACCATAATGCTTGCCAGTATTTCTGTATTCAAAATTAACATGAGATTAGATGGTGGGCTATGGTAGTAGAATCTTTTTCTATCATGATTTTTTCACTTTATGTCTGCAAACTTTACTTTCTTTTTTAATGATCTATGTATACAGGTGTCCTTTTTAGTTGACTTCTAACCCATTAATGAGGGTGCTAAATGGGAATTTTCGTGCAACTTGTTTTGCCATTTTTATTTCACGTGCAGCCTTAAAAAAGTTCATTATTCACTGTGTTTCGTGAAATCTGCAAAGGATCAATGTGCAAGAAATTTTTAATTGTTCATGCATCGTGAAATGCCAATTTTATTTTGCATTCTTCCTTGCAAATATCCCACCTTTACCATGTTTACACCCCTCATTAATGCATATACAATTAAAATTCGGTAAATCAGACCCTGAATCAACTGATTTCCTGTCCATGCTGGCAGTAAATTAGTCCCATTTTTCTCCATCAAAATCATTGTGAAAAAAAATGGCTTTACTACTAATTCTTATTCAAATAGGTAAATGTTTTTTTTGCACAAGTATGAATTTCTACCCTATCTTAATTAAAGAATCATTTTTCTGTTTATAAACTTGGTGTTGAATAAACATACCTTCCTCTTGTTTGACTGGCTCAGGTTTCTTTAACCATGGTAATGCTGTTACTTCTTCCTCTACTGCCTACAAAAAATATATGTAAAAAAAATCTTTACACTGTACAATATGTACACTTTATCTTGGTACCAAATCAAATGTGGCAATGTTTGCTGCATTTTAATTAAGTTTTTGATTCTCTTTACTGATACAAATGTATTATATTCTGTTATTGCGACTATTTTGTTTTTTCGTTTCAGAATTGTTTTTTTTTGTTTTATATTTTGGGGTCAAATGCTAGTCTAAACATTTAAGATTTGAATGCTTCTTTTTGTAACTTTATTGGGGTGTAAAAGCGTTGACCGAAGTACATTTCTAAAACTGTGCGCACGGTCAACACTTTTACAACACAATGAAGTTATAAAAAAAGAAGCATTCAATACTTATAATTACATTGTTAAGCTATGATGATGAAAACACAAATTTTTGAATTGTTTTATATAATTCACCTGTGCACTTTATTGTGGGACCACGTTTTATCATGAATGAAAAGTTTTATTGAGTAATGCAATTGTGCAAGGAATAACATGTAATGTGCAGATAGCTAATCAGAATAAAGTATTATAATGAAACATACATCTAATGTAATTATATAAATATATCAAAAAAACAAGAATGTGTCCCCAGTACATGGATGCCCCATCCGCATTATCATTTTCTATGTTCAGTGGACCTTGAAAAAGGGGGAAAATCTCTTATTTGGCATTAAAATAACAAATATCATATTATAGGTATCGTGTACTAAGTTTCAAGATGATTGGACTTCAACTTCATCAAAAACTACCTCAACCAAAATTTTTCAACTGAAGCATGACAGACGGATGAATGGATGGACCAAAAGACAAATAAACAGACGGATGCACAGACCAGAAAATATAATGCCAATAAATGAGACATAAAAATCTTTTTATACTTTTAAAACAGCTATGCTTAGATGAGGAGAAATTTTTTTATCATTATGGTTATTTTAATGTTGGCTATTCTCATGCAGATGTGAAATTCAAAGATCAGTAATAGCCTGTATATCTTTTCAAATCTTATTCTAATGACCGATCTTTTTCAAAACAAGGTCACCATCCCACATTGGAGATAAAAAATAAACATTTATCTATTTTACCTTAAGCATTTGTTTGTCAAGTAAAAATTGAAAATGTTGTCAAAAAATTGCTTGTTTACCTGTATACACAATAAACCAAGATTATTTATTATCATGTAAATAAATTGTGTACATGTGCATCATTCCTGGGCAGAATTTGTTTTAAAAACTTTAATTTGGAATAACTTTAAGTGAACATATTAAATGTTCACATTCTTTAAACTGATCTGTTAATGCGGGGTTCACACATTGCCGATTATTGCTCCCGTTTGAGATCAGACAGCAATACGATACGAAAAGTGAAAAAGTCGGATTGGTATCCTCAATTATCTGGAATGTCCAATCATTGTCTGAACGCATTCGTTTTAGTTCGTAACAGATTCCTACGGATCGGGAAGGGTCCGAATAGTTCGGCAAAGCATCCCGACAGTTAGGTGCGTCCCGTAACATTCGGGGCAACTCAGCCGATTTTGCCTAATCGGATTACAATCGTTGCTATGTCGTGACAGATTCTGCTGTATCGGATCGAATTCCTAACAATGTCTTGTGTATTCTGAATGGTGTCCTGTAGAACGGGAATGATCCGGAGTAATTTTGTATAGCTGTTTTTCTGCCGATTGAGTCCAGACTGCTTCCAGATCTTGTCGATTGTGAACCGTTTTTTGCCGAAACCGTTCCGAAACAGTCCCGTTATTAATACGAAATTCGTCAATGATACCCACGTCAGAGTCCCGACAACTACAGAATACAATACGACTGAGACCAGACAAAGCCGTTTGCAATGCGATAGAGCGGACCGTGATAGGATTACGTTCCGACAGTACCTGATCATCCCGAACATGCCGACAGTTTTCGAACAAATAACTTCCGTCAGCGTCGGTTCACTGTCTGGTCACTGTCTGATCTCAGTCGGACTACATTCGGTAGAGTCGGGACGCAGTCGTGACAGACTCGGTCGAATTTTACCTGGCGAAAAATACAAATCGGATTAGAAGCGGATTCAGAACGGGATTATCGGGACTTATTCGCTTAGAAACGGTTGAATATCGGTGCTTCCTGAACACTATCTGATTGTTGTCGTGATTAAATTATTTTTTTTACAAATTTTAATTTAAGTTTGAATTTCCATCCACGATTCACAGGATCTTGATCAGACTTTTAATAAATTTTAATCGGGAATGGTCCTGTCAAGAACGGTAGTAAAAATCGTGAATGTGTGACCCCAGCTTAAGGGAACACAGCTCTGTAGTGATTTTCTTGAATGAGCAGAAGATAAGCATTGTCTTCCTGGAATGCTAACAAACTAAATTGAAGATATAATTTTAACTATAACTAATGATTTTTATTGAATGAATTAGCAGGAATATTGTGTACCAGTATCTATGGTAAAATATTTTGTACTTTAATTTTCATTTTCTGTAGGAAATAAATGAAGTACTTGATAATTTTTTTAACTTTGGATGAATTGCTCTGAAACTAAAAAGAAAATAAAAATAAACAATAAATTAACTTGCAGGGTTTGATAAAAAAAAAAAAGCATTATAAAAGTGGAATTGATGATACCTAATTTTGTACTTCAAAGCTTTAAAAGAGCAATAAAATTTGTAATTTGTTTTTTAATTGCATTTGATGTTTACAAAAACTATGAGTAGGTGCCAGGTGGGAGTTAAATGATGTTTCTTTTCATTCTAAATGCCTACTCACTCTTTTAAATGTCAAATATAATAAAATTCCATTCAACTTTAAAAATAAGTATGTGACAAATAGATATGTACTTTTATCAAAAGTCATATGACACAAGTTTCTTGAAATTATAATGTTAAGGAATTTTTTTAATAAGTGAATGCATTAACATGATTAATACTAAACTAAGTCCTTTTTGCATGTTTTTTTTTTATTATAAAATTGAACCAATGAATGCATAAATACTAATTGAAACTAAGTCCCCATGTACATTCTTTTAAATTCATTATGAATACTATAACATACATTGTATCATCCACAAATAATATTTCATTCAGTGGCTACTTGTTGAAGACCATACTTTCCTTAAATGATTTACTTTTATAAATTGTGACTTGGAAGGAGAGTTGTTTAATTGGCACTCATAACACATCTTCCTATATCTATAGTCCCAAACAGTAACACCAACAAGTTCATACATTTTTGTAAACTCTATCGCAGTGCGCACTGCATTAGATTGGAACCATCGTGAGGACTCAGATGTGTGGGACTCCAACCAAGGAGTTTAAATCAGCACTCCTCAGCAAGTGTGACTAACTTGTGTGCAGACCAACCAGTCACACAATAGCCAAAAGGAATCTGTGATGTACTCATCCATACATAGAAGTGGGAAATACAGATACAGAAAAAACAAAAATTCATGGAGCACTTTCATAATTTTTTATAATTTCTGAGGTTGTGCCAGATTGCAGTCCTAATGTTCTGCGGGTTATAATAACAGAATACTTTTGTAATTAATAGTGAATTGACAAATGTCAAGAACTGTTGACCAAGGGGTTTTTGAGAACTTTTTCTGAGGACAAATATTTCCCCATAATTGAAAATATGAAAATAATCAAAGCACCAAAGGCGCTGTAGGCAGTTTAGTAAAAAAAGCAGAGGCAAACTTGACAGAAGTTTATATAATAAGACAAATATTGTTGTTTCAATTTGTTTTTTTAAAGATTTTTTAAAAAGAACAAACATTAAACAATCATATATTGTACATTTATGTTCATTTAATGAATTAATCATTGAGGCAAATAATTCATATTTTGTCAAAGTTTTTAAAAGCAACACATATATCAAGTATATTTTTTTCATGGTCATGAGTCTGCAGTGGTACAAGTTTGCAATTATTGCAGTCGTTAACGTTAGTATTGGTTGACTGTTAGAAGTTCAAATTGACTTAAGTACGAGCTTGTAAAAGTATGAATAGACTTGCTTCTAGTGTTGTTCCGATGATCGGAATAAGTCGGAAATCAGTTGGTTGGGACTGGCGATGTCGATAATCGATTGGGATTTTGTTCAATCACTTGTCGTTAAAGTTTCTGGACTTTGAGCTTGTCAACTTCCGGTCCGTTTATTGTTTGCATTTCATATGCGCAGTCAAACAGTATTAACAAAAAATATCAGTCGATGACAGTAACAATGTCATACATCCTATAATTAAAGAAATAACTAATATCCTTCTTTATAAACGTGACAAAAAGCATTTGCAGATTGATGGAATGGTATTTAAGATTATTAACTTGGTATGAAATACTTTCTTTCAATTCCGGGACTTGTTACTTGAGAGCGTACAAATAATTCTGATTTTAGATAAAATAATTCTGTTGCTTCATTAAAACGTGTTGCAAGTTGCCTTTTATTAATGTGTTATCCATTTGTAGCATCAAAAACGTCATATTCCTTTCCAGATTGCTTGCCAAACATCGTTTACTTTTGTAAATTTTTCGAAATTTGTCCGCCATTTATAAAAATATAACAATCACGAATCGGATACGGTTCAACTATGTAAAAATTCCGCATTCTTGCAATTATAAGTTCAGACACACGAATGACACAATTGAAAGAAAATAATGATTACAAAAGTAATAAAAGCGTTCTACATGAATTAACAGACATTGGCTTAATACCCATGTTTACTGTAAAATGCAAATGCATTGTTTTATTTTTTTCTGGTAATTTTAAATTTCTAAAAGTTAAAAAAAACTTTATATATCTTTTCCTAATTTGAAGCATCCAAATGTTCATATATATACAGCTATGTTATTGAATTTTTTTTGTGAGTTTCACCATTGAAATTTAGAAATGTTAGTGTCACTGTTGGTAATTATGAGATAAAATATGTTCAATATGAATCTTGATTCTTATTAATTCATTGTTTTAACTGCTAAATAGATAATTATCAAATGTACTAGAATTATAATTTAGTAGTAATTATGCCAGAATATGAAATGGAAACAAAAGATCAAATATGAATACTGGTATATAAACTCTGAAATGATATGGATATACACATTAGACAAGTACAATGAGACTAAATGCATGATTTCCTTTAAAAAAAAAAGGGCAAGGTGTTATGATCCGATTATAACCGATAGTCGGTTGGTTGCTGTCAACCGATTGTAATAGATAATCGATTGGTAATTCCAACCGATTATCCAACACTACTTGCTTCCCTGGAAAGAAATCAGAGTTTGTGTTCAACAGTACACTAAGTTATCAAACAGGAGTGGGTAGGGTGACCCTAAGGACCCTCCCTATGTTTCATTTGATCAGTTCTCATACATGAATATATATGGTTTAATTTAAAGGTGGGGTGACTGCAGGGACTCTCCCTATATTTCGTTTTATTTAGAGATGCGGATCCCAACTGTTTCCAAGTTCTTAAATAGGAGGGGTATGGTGACCACAGGGACTTCCCCTATATTTCATTTGATTTGTTATATAGTCCCATACATGAGTATATATGGTTAAGGGGTGAGGATCTCCAATTTTTCCAAGTTCTCAAATAGGAGGGTGTACAGTGACCATAGGGACCCCCTTATAATTTATTTGATTTGTAATATTATCCCATACATAAATATATATGGTTTAAGATTGTGGATTTCGACCATTATAAATTCACAAACAGGAAGGGGTACAGTGGCCCCAAGAACTCCATCTATATTTCATATGATTGGTTATATTGTCCCATACATGAATATATACCGTATAGCGGGTTATTTTCGCGGGGTGTTAATTTTCGCTTATTTTCGCGGAAAGAACAAAATTGCCAAAATAAATTCCGCGAATTTAAAAGTGTACATGCAAAGGTAATGTTAAAGATGTTGAATCCGCCAAAATAATAACCGCCAAAATTTTTCATATACCTTATTCAATGAAAATCGCGAAATTTTACACCTGTGAAAATAACCCGCTATACGGTATGGTTTAGGGGTGGGGATCTTGACCGTTACCAAGTTCTCAAACAGGAGGGGTGGGGTAACCCCCAGGGAACCCTTATATTTCATTTGAATAGTTATATTGTCCCATACATAAATATATATGGTTTAGGGTGGGGGATCTCGACCGTTTCCAAGTTCTCAAACAGGAGGATGAACAGTGACCCTAGGGCCTAGGGACCCCCACATTATTCCTTTGATTTGTAATATTGTCCCATACAAGAATATATATGGTTTAAGATTGGTGATCTCAACTGTTTCCAAATTCTCTAACCGGAAGGGGGAGAGTGGCCCCACGAACTCCACCAATATTTCATATGATTTGTTATATTGTCCCATACATAAATATATATGGTTTAGGGGTGGGGATCACGTCCGTTTCCAAGTTCTGAAATAGGAGGGGTGGGGTGATCCCCAGGGACTCCCTCTACATATTTCATTTGATTTGTTATATTGTCCCATACATAAATATATATGGTTTAGGGTGGGGGATCTCTACCGTTTCCAAGTTCTAAAATAGGATAAGGATCACCCCTATATTTCATTTGATTATTTATATGTTGTCCCATACATGAATAAATATGGTTTAGGGGTGGGGATCTCAACTGTTTCCAAGTTCTAAAACATGAGGGGGTGGGGTGACCCTGGGGACTTCCCTTATATTTCATTTGATTATTTATTTAGTCTCATACATGAATGTATATGGTCGAGGGGTGGGGATCCCATCCGTTTCAAAGTTATCAAATAGGAGGAGGTAGAGTGGCCCAATGGACTCCACCTATATATAATAAGATTTGCTTACATTCAGGTATCATATATATACATTTTTGTAGTTGCACTATTTGTGCCTGTCCCAAGTCAGGAGCCTGTAATTCAGTGGTTGTCGTTTGTTTATGTGTTACATATTTGTTTCATAGTTATTTTTTTTTATATAAATAAGGCTATTAGTTTTCTCGTTTGATTTGTTTCACATTGTCTTATCGGGGCCTTTTATAGCTGACTATGTGGTAATGGTATGGGCTTTGCTCATTGTTGAAGGCATTACGATGACCTATAGTTGTTAATGTCTGTGTCATTTTGTTCTCTTGTGGACAGTTGTCTCATTGGCAATCATACCACATCTTTTTTTATACATTGTATAAGAAACTTCCAGCTATTTTAACTGACCCATCAAAATTGAGAAGAAAAAAATACCCCTTGAAATTGCAATAATATGTTTAACTTTAAAAGCATCTAACATGCATTACCAACATTTATCACTGATAAAGAAAATTTATACTGTTACCAGGAACATATATATTGTTAGATAAACTATTCTCAGCTGTCACTTTGTATTGGATTTTGACATTAAAATTTGTGTACATAATGTTTTCTGCTTTTTCTTTCTTTTACATATATCTTTTGGTTTTCAATTCTAGTGTTTTAATATATATATTTAACATGCATAGATGTATTTTGTCACCAGTCCGTATTTTTTTTAAATGATAGCCAAACCCGGGATTACCATTATCCGATTCCGGAATCGGATCCAATATTGTAAATGTCCTCCCCGGCAGCCATTTTATTTTCAATGTTGATTTTGAGATGGAGTGAGATACGATTTTTCTCAGATTTACAAATTATTTGTCGGCGATTTTCTGTATAAATCTAGCGGTTGAACAAATTGAACATCGCTGTCATGGATAGTAATGATGAAAATAAGTTTGAGATCGTTTATTCTGTTATTAGAAAACTTTGGTAAAAATGTTTGGAAAGTTATTTTTTTATTTTCTTTCAAGGTATGTCGGGTGTAGCTAGTAACCAAGTAGAAAGTCCAACTGCAAAAATAGAAGGTCGAAGACCTCTGACCACCGCTAATTTGAAGCCCTGCGTCCAAATTGAAAAGATACGAAACTTTGTATTCTAATTCAAAATTGCCGCCAACAGCGTGATCAGTCGAACTTATTTTAATAGACTACTGACGTAGTTGACTACGTATTGATGACAAACAATATTCCTACGACTTTTGCAATTTGGGAAATCTAAACTACTTGTCTTTAGAGATTTTCGGCGATTAAATATTTCATACATTTGTTCTTTGACATCTTAGCCAAAAGCTCAGGGGATAATAAAATACATATGGATTCCTAATTATATATAATGTGCTCTACTTCCCATGTGCAACTTCAAAACTTTTGGGAAAATCGACGATCATTTCAGGTTTTTTTGGTCATTTTTTTGTAATCCAGAATGAAAAGTATGAAAAAAATGTCCAATAAGTTATAAATAACATAATATCCAGCTAGATAATAACAATGGCACGTATTTCAGCATTTATTGGGTAGCACACAAATCCAGGGTGCTCGCATAAGGCAGCTTAACTGCCTAAAAATGTAAAGACAGCTGAGGAATTGAATCTTCAAGTAAGGGTAAAACATGCACAAAAAATTATTTTCAACATGTTTAATAACTAATTATAACTTTACCATGACATATGACGTTGGTACATATCCTACTCTTCCGTCAGAACTTCTAATTTTAGACCACAGATTATTATATTGATGATATGATATAAACATAGCCGTATCTTTTTGTGTAACGGTAAGCTCTGGTTCTCCTAATGGACTGTCTGCATTAGCTTTATAACTGTATTTCACTACTAAATTCTGATTTGGAATTAAATTGACTTCATCTGTTTTGTCAGCATAATTAGCCCAGTCTATAATACAAATAAAATCATTATTAGATTGTGCCTTGACAGAATCTAAATGGAAAATCTAGGATAATGAATTCAGGGCTTTTAAAATATTTTGAAGTAGGCTTAGTTGTATTTCAGAATATCCAAAGACAGCAGCTTACCTCTCATCTCAATTTTGATAAAATTTCTTAACTATATGTGACATGTCTTTAAAAGTAAAAGCACAGGGCAAAACAACTCACTGCCACTTACACCTTGAAAAGACATGTGGACATGTAAATAATAGACATTAGGTAATGAGCCTGATGAGGAAGCCTTCTTGATAAAAATAATGAATTGACAACTTTATTTTTCTAAAAGCAACAACCTGTCTATTTGAAACAAAATCCACTGCAGAAAAATATGCTACTGTAAGCAGGATATTGTATCGCCTAATACTGAACCAAGACAAAAATACCAGCATGTTAACATTAATATTGGACTTGAAATAACTCTACATGCGTGAGTAGAAAATGTCTCTGTGTGGGATGTTAAGTTCCCTCAGAAAAGCTTTTTGAATATCCAACTTAAGATTAATACATTTAATACAAAGCAGCATCCCATCTCAAAACCATTCTACAACGTGTTCTTAATAAAACACAACCATCCATCCTTCTTAAGTTTACAGTGGCTTATAGTCTTTTTTTAGCTGCTTTTAGTATTAAAGAAAGGTCGTTTAAGATTAACAATGGAGGCTTAGCCCTTACGGGCGCGATTCCAGAGGGGGGTTCCCGGGGTTGGACCCCCCTTTTTTGGGGACTATTAATGCATTTGAATGGGGATATGTAATTAGAACCCGCCTTTGTCCTGGGTTACGAACCCCCCTTTTTAAAATGGCTGGATCCGCCTCTGCCTTAAAAGTATAAGACTGAAAAAGAGCATGTGCACCTTTTTTTGACAAAAGCTATAATTCAATGTGATAGAAAAATGCCTTCAAACTCAAAGGGAAGTAACTCTATGTAATTTCAATGTATCATCAAACTGCATGTCAAATTTTATATCAAAGTGTCTACCTACCTCCACATTTAATCTCTGGACTTTTTAGTGCATCAGGACTTTTTATATTTTCTCCTTGATTGGTTTCTGGAATCAACACTCTTGGTCTACGTAGTGGTTTATCCCATTGTTTAAGACCAAACACCCCTCTTCCACATCCATGATATAATTTAGGTGGCATTACAGACATCTGAAATACAAGTGTAAAATATCTTATTTTGGTGGCATTACAGACATCTGAAATACAAGTGTAAAATATATTATTTTGGTGGCATTACAGACATCTGAAATACAAGTGTAAAATATCTTATATTGGTGGCATTACAGACATCTGAAATACAAGTGTAAAATATCTTATAATGGTGGCATTACAAACATCTGAAATACAATGTTTAAAATATCTCATATCTTACGCCAAATAAAAAAAAATATGTGTGTTTCCTGTTTCCTTACCTATCCATTAATTTTAAGCTTAGAAAAAGCCTACCTAATAGCTGTGTATGTAATTTTTCAATAAGCACTGTACTGTGAATTCAGAACTTCTCTGCCATAGACTCATGTAAAACAATAATTGTAAAATTAAAAAATAACTACCAACCAACCCTATTTTAATAAGGTGTAATAGCGAACACCCATATTTTATTTTGCCTTATGGTTATCACACTTATACTTCTATTAAAGAATATTGTCCCAAGCAGAACATCCTACTGCACAAGCTGCGAGTGTAATCTTTAAACACAACTTCATAATGTCATGAATGTGCAGTGTACAACTTCAAAAGGTGTGTACATTGTAGATTCAATACCTGGGTTTAAACCTGTAGGAGGGGGTGATTTCACAAAAACAGGTATTGTCTGCTGAAAAGTTTGCCAGAAAATCTAAATTCTTGCACATTTCAACAATGTACAACTTTTCCCTTGAGTTCAAAGGATTTACACTGGAAACTACTGTCCAAATCTTTACTCCAGAGCTCCAGATAAGAATTCACAAATTGGGGTTTTTACCCACCATTTTCTTATGTAATTGGGTGATAAAGATTTTCAATTGCATTATCAATTCCAATTCACCCCTCAAGTAAATATCAAATTGGGTTTTTCACCACCAAGCTCCTTAATGTATTGGGTTTTTCACCACCAAGCTCCTTAATGTATTGGGTTTTTTCATCAACACACTATTGAATATTTAGGCAATATCAACCCCGGAGGTTTTTCCATCTTAAGTATGTTTCTTTCTTTGAATAATATGTGCTATAGCTGTTTTATTTTTTTAATTCACTGACGAGCAATTGTAGGCCCCGTTTTTAACCTTCTGCCAGTTTTGTAATTTCTCACAACTTATAATGTAACGGATATGTGCATTCCCAAGCACTCATCTCAGATCTTTTTTTCTCTTATATACCTTTATTTAAAAATTCTGAGAGGAGTACCTATGTGTGTATTCACTCATTAACTGTAAAACGAAAGAAAAAAAATAGTATATAAACTCTTACTATACTTGAATGTTTTTGCTTTATTCAATTTACATACATCTGGGTTAATTCATCCTTTATTAGAATTTTTGGTTTCCAATTACATATCATTTCATAATTGATTTGGCCTTTCACATTTTCTAACGGCAACTGATTCAGTTTTTGACGAAGGCCCATGTTTATTTGCAAATTATGTTCTCGTTGAGGTACGCAAACACGCCCATGCGTTCGACGGACGCTTCCTAAAAACACTGGCTGAGTGTTGTTATCATCATATCTTTCCCTCAGCTATGCAAAAGAAGCTGAAAACATGCTTCTATTCAATATTTTTATCGGACATTCACTTTCGTTTTAATTCAATGTATGTTATGATAAATCTCGAGCAATTCGAAAAAAAATATGACAACATGACGCACGCTAATCGGATAAACGCCGAGAAGATCGAAATGATTTCAAAACCAAGTGTACCTTTTGAGCAAGGGAAAATGCCAACAGGGACCCATTTCAGCTACTTGATATGCAGGAATCTATTTTTAGAACGAAAGGACATTTCCAATTATAAATATAATAAAAATATTATAGATTACGCAACAAGTGAAAACAGATAAGGGTAAATAACGCAAACAGTAGCCAACAAAAGGGTTGAGAACTCATGGTTTTGGCATATAATTGGGTTTTCCTTTGAATTAATTGGGTTATTGAACCCTGCAATGGGCAATTGCATTGGGTTTTCTATTTTTTGAATTGCGTGATCACGCAAATACGCAGCTTATCTGGAGCTCTGTTACTCTATAAAATAAATTAACTTAAAGACACATCAACGAAAAATAAATTATTCCAAAGGAGTAAAGGTCCGGTAAGGGCTGAGGCCACACTTAAAAATATTTTGGTTTGCCCAAACCCTACCCAAAGGTTGAGACAGTGGGTAGGTAGGTAGACATTTTCTTTTCTTTTTTTCAAAAAAAGAAGTTGAAGTATCAGATGTTTATTAGTCTTCATGCCTATTTGATTTGAAAAAAAAATATTCTTCAAATCAGGACAATAAAAGAATTTGAGTAGGCAGCTTTATTCTGGGTAAGTAGCGTTTGGGCAAACAAACCTATTATTCATTATGGCCTGATTTAATGGCTTCAAATTTCAAGTTCATCAGAGGAAAGACTTTGGACACTTTTTAAACACTACAGTGTCTATTTCAGTTGATTCAATTAGTTTATGTGAAAGATTTTTACTGTTTAAGTCATTAAAAACACTGATTCAAACTTAAATATGAAAAATCTATCAAATATGCCAAAAAATGTCACTTTTCAAATGGTTTTTGTCAAATTTATATGAAAGCGGCTGCATCCCTGCTCATCCTCATCCTGTGTATATGTTATGTATTATCATCAAATACAACTTACGTTTCAATATTAAGAATGAACACAAATGCGGCCACTTTCATTTAAGACGGAAACCGTCAAAATTTAAATAAAATGCTAAAATTCTGAAGATTTCAGTAACTTTGCATGACTTAATGGTGCTACTACCCGCTATATGGGCATTGTATTGTCAAAAACAGCCCATATTTACGTACATGTAGCAGAAGAATTTTACTTTCCAATAAATAACTAACAGTTTACATTTTAATAGTTTTGTAAAACTGCTATATTTTGGGGCCAAAAAGGGGTCTTACTGAACCTACTTCTGTTTTTAAGCTCAAAATACATAGCAGAAAAACAGACATGCAAGATACAAAGGAGTCTTGTTACTTTCTAGATATAAATTACTATTACTATAGGCTACCTGTAAGTAACTAATGATTATATACCCACAAACTTTTGTGAAGAAACAGTACAGTGAAGTATACATACAGATTACACAGTGTAATTAAGCCAACAACATGGACAACAGGTGTTTCTTATAATTACAATTATTCAATTAACTCTGTTATATCTTTATCGATGCAATTTTGTGTATGCTGTTCTAATGAACTGTGTAAACCTGTTTACCTGGTATTCAGTTCATTTTTATATTATTTTATAAATCATAAATGAATTTTAAAATTTCCTTAAAATTACCAATTCAGGGGCAGCAACCCAATAACTGATTGTCCCATTCATCTGAAAATTTCAGGGCAGATAGATCTTCACATGGACAAACAATTTTACCCTTTGTCAGATTTGCTCTAGATGCTATGGTTTTAGAGTTACAAGCCAAAATTTGGCACACTAGGTGTATTAGTCTCCAATGTTACAATAGCTTTTTTATTATTGTTACAACTTGATGTAACCATAGCCAGTGCCTATAATAAACAAGGGGTGGAAAGGGGGGTATTTGCACAAAAGAATGAGAAATAAAATTGACCATGAACGAACAATAAAAAATGTCTTGCATGTTGATCTTTTTACCAATTTCACAAAACACAATGAATAACGAACACTTTTCACAACTGCTAGTGAAATAAAAATGGCATAACAATTTGCATGAAAATTACCCTCATAAACATAACACCAAATGTGCAACATTACAAAAAGGTTTAATGATAACATGCCTACTTTCACACACTGACTGCTAAACTGGTCCACCGTTCTATCTATAGCTTCGCACCGAAGGAACGGGTTGGAGCTATTGTCACCTTGGCATTAATTGGACGATTCTTACAAACTCAACCATTCGCTAATAAAATTGGCCAATTAAAGTGATAGGAAATGACCTCAAATGTTAACACTGCGATGCCGCAAAATAACAAGTATCTGTTAATTAACCTCATGGTAGTATCGCAGATAAATTACCAACGAGCGTGTTAACATGTTCTTGACAAACTGAGCCGGTATCTTTTGTTCCCTTCAGAACTCAGTAGGGTAATAAAAGTGCTAATTTTTCTTTGATTTGCTATCAGTATAATGAATAATTAAACATAGCCCATGATGTACTAGTCTCGTCAAATTATCAAATCCCGTGGTCAGATTTCTGACCACGGGAAAATCTGACCACGCGATTTAGGCCATTCCTGTTGTCAGTGTAGCGATAAGTGAACACAACAGGGGTCCAGTTTAACTGACTGCATAAGCGGATGCCCCCCCCCCCCCCCATTTTTAACCCCATAATCCGCCTCTGGACAGAACAATACTTTTAAAATGAAATAAAGGCAGTGTCAGTGTCCTGCGTTTGTCCCAGTGTGTGTATTTCTACAGTATAGGACTCAAAATCCCAAGAGGCAAGAGAATATGATAATTTTTAGCCTATATCATCCTCTACCGGTCATCGTGACCTCCTTTTCTAAGAGTAAATTGTGTATAAAGCTTGTCTGCATGATAATACTATTTTTTTTGTAACTAAACAATACCCATCAACCATTAATCTGGTTATTTACCTGTTCCTTTTTTATTTTACCTTGCTTGGTTTCAGTTTCGTTTCTTCAATAATCGATACGCGGGAAAGGTGTAAATGAAAACGTTATGAAAGGGAGATAACGCATAGCTACACATGTATCCCAAGTAAGGGGGGTCAGTAATGTCCGTCTGTCCGTCACAATATTAAATATAGGTTTTCAGTTGATAAGTAGAGAACTGTTAAAATTGTTTGACTTTTGAAATAAAAGTTTTTCGATCAAAAGTGGACCTGGACCACTAAAACTATGACCTTTTACTGAGACTACTATAATGTGTTATAGTAGTCTCAGCCTTTTATAATGATTTATATATGAACCATTGTTACTTCAGTACTGTACTGTCAGCTTGAAAACATATTATCAGACATATGGAAATTTGACTAAAAATGGTAACTTTTGGTAACCGCATGCCTTGCTAGCAACGATCTCCTAAAAACTATTTTCAAATAAAGATATATTAAACTAAAACATATATTCAGAACATTTTAAAGTGGCACAGTCAAAGACAAATCATCGGAAAACTACACTGAAAAAATATCAAAAGTTAAATTAAAAGTCAAACAATAACAACTAAAAAAAAGATGTAAAAAAACTGACATGAAAAACAAAAAATAAAGGACTTTACAAATTATATTTTATTGTAAATTTGATATGTGCATGGATGTGGCATACCCATTGATGGCTACGCACTCTACTACCAAATCATAAAGATTCCCCAAAAACATATTCAGCTACATAAAACCCAAAAGTCTGAACGCTCTATTATCATGGCCACCTCTTCAGAAAAGGGTTCGATTACATCTGATTCAAAAACAAAATAGAATATCAACTGAACAGATCCAAAAAGCATGACACCTGTACTGGCAGATGACCTGATACCAGATAAGGGCATCAGTAAACATCCAGTGATGCCTGATGTAAAAATATAAAAACAGGGGACAGAAAAGCTTCTAAACAACATCAACATTAGCAAAGCTGCTGGTACTGAATTCATCCTTGGAAAAATCATGAAAGTGTGCAAGACATCTATCGCTCATATCTTGTCAATCAATCATATATCAATGAACTCTGTAAACATCTCAGATGACTGGCGTGACCCAAGTGTATGTTCGGCGACAAACCCGATCCTAACGTTATAACTCATCACCCTCTATCCTTAACACGCAGATGCTGTAAACTTTTAGAACATGTTGTAGCTAGTCATATCATTTACAATTTAGAAAAAAATGAAAATTCATACTTTTAGGAGAACATTGTTTCTGGCTAATTCAGTGTTTAATAAAGTCTATCGTGACTGTGTCATTGATGATTGATTGCAGTTTGTTGGTGACTGAATGATTGGAGTTTATTGGTGTCCAATGAATGTTACATGAAATTGGGGTTGGAAATGGAGAATAAGTCAAAGAGACAACAACCCGACCAAAGAGCAGACAAGCACCGAATGCCATCAATGGACCTTCAATACAACAAGAGAAGCCCGCATTGGTGTCTTTTTGAATTATGTTGATTGTTGACCATTTAATGTTGCTGACATGACTGTCATTGATGTGTCATCGATGTTTCATTGTATTTATTGGTGATCATTGAATGTTACATACATGGCTGTGTCATTGCTGCCTCATTGATGTTGATCGGTGATCATTTAAGAATTGAATGCTTCTTTTTGTAAATTCATTGGGGTGTAAAAGCGTTGACCGAAGTACATTTTGTATGAAGCGCGGAAGCAACCCTATGAAGTTACAAAAAGAAGCATTCAATACTTATAATTACATTTTTTAGCTATGATCATGAAAACACGAATTATATAAAAAAAATATATTTTATTAACCTGTGCACTTTATTGTGGGACCACGTGCTATCATGAATGAAAAGTTTTATTGAGTGATGCAATTGCTTACGGAATAACAGGCGATGTGCAGTTAGCCAATCAGAATAAAGTATTATAATTCAATTCAATTCAATTCAAAGTTTTATTGCCATATAAACTTTAGTTTGTGACATATAACAACAACAAAAACAAATAAAGACAATAACTAAGTAACTCAATATATATACACAAATTCAGGTAAATATTAAAGGGTCCCCTGTCCTCAGTTCCATTGACTTTTTTATAAAGGATCCTAGTTTATTCACTTGTGTTGGTGTTGATGGGTTAAGTATATATATAACTTTGTCATTGTCAGTGAGATTAGCAAATAAATTACTTTCTCTATTAATGCAATCAAAATATGTTAATCTAATATTTGAATTATGAGAACAATTTATTAGGAAATGCTTCTCATCATCTAGTACTTTACATTTTTTGCAAAGTCTCTCTTCGCGAGGAATTTTAAAATGCCTCCCTTTTTCAATTAATAATGAATGGTCACTGATTCTAAGTTTTGTAATTAATTTTCTAAATTCAAAGTTTGGGTTAGAGAGGTAAGGTTTGATCAATAGATTTGGCTCAAGTGCTTTATAAAAATTTAATTTACTTTTATCATCAATAGATGTTAACTTATTTATCAACAGGTTGTTGTAGTATGAGTTTATTTGGGGTTTAATATAGCTTTTAATATTTTTTAATTGTTTTAAATTATCACAGGTTTTTAGTCTATCTATATCAATGTTAGATTCAGAAAGAATATCTTTTGCAAAAGTGAACCATGAATAGGTGCCACTAGAATCCAAAGTTTTAGTTAATTGAAAAGATTCATGTAATAAGGGATTCAAATTTGAGGTGAAAGCCTTGCTAAATACATAATAGTTTGGGTTTTTATATGACATTCAATAGACAGTCTTCCCAATTCGTTCCTTGTACCAAAATTTGAGGCACTCTTGTTAGTGCCAAGGGTAAACTTGCAATAACCAAGATGCAAGTTTTCTATTGGAGTCTTGTCAATAAAATTAAATGGGTCCACAATTTTCCCAGAAACCAAAGCTCTTTTTTTAGCTTTGAAATATGTTATATATGAGTCCAAATATGTTATTTCAGAATTATAAGTCAATATAGGTCTCACTAAGGTGTCAAATAAGTTATTTGAGACTCTGATATAATGAAACATACATCTAATGTAATTATTGAATGCTAACATGACTGTGTAATTGATGTCTAATTGATATTGATTGGTTACCACTGAATGTTACTAACATGACTTTGTCATTGATGTGTTATTTATAGATTATCATTGATTATCTCAACGAGATTGATTTTCTCGCTTGAGCTGGTACAGCGAAAGTGAGAAAAGCAATCGAGTTGAGATGACCAATGATAATCTGTTTATCGCTATTTTACATATGACGACGTTGTCAATTTCAATGTCAATTTCGTTAGCAATGCCACGTGACCTCCTTAGTTTCTAGCAATAATTTTTCCATCTCAAGCGAGAAGCATGATATGAAAATTATCACAAAAAAAGATCAAAGGAAAAAAGCACAAAATAGCGATAATGATATTTATTGGTGACCACTGGATCATGTTACTAACATGACTTTGTCATTGATGTGTTATTGATATTTATTGGTGACCATTCATGGAATGTTACATACAAGACTGGTCATTAATGTGTTTTGGTGATCACTTAAAGTGTTTGGTTTTTTTATTGTTTGGTATAGGAGATCACAGAGATGTCATTCATTAATGACTGATTAATGCTGATTGGTGGCCATTTATTGTTGCATACATGACTGTAATTTTTATCATTGATGTCTGATTGATGTTAATAGGTGACAATTGAATGTTACATTGACATCGCGCATGATTACTGGTTAATTTTTAAAAGTTAATCGGTGACCATTAAATGTTACTAACATGATTGCGTCAGTGTGTGTTTGGTGATCACTTATGGTGTTTTTTTTTATTGGTGGGTATAGGAGACCACAGAGATGTCTTATATTGGTGTTTTACTCTACACCTACTTTTTTTTTATTCTCGAATATGTCATCTATGTCGTATATGCATAGTATTAAGTATGAACACAAGATGATTGAAAAAGTTAATGAAACAGCAACCAATCACAAATAAAAAACATAAGATAAGAGTTGATTGTGCAAATGATTTAATATCTTTAAACAAGGACGAATTAATTTGTTGATTCTCCATTGACGAACACCACTTCCTCTTCGCCCATATCGTTTTTCTGAGATTTCTGTTCTTCAACCTGGCTATCAACTTCTCTGTTCTTTTGTAATCTTTTTTTCTCTAATTTCATGACCCAAGAATCACAAAACAATGCTAATGCTCCGATAATCATCCCACACCCAATGACGTAGAATGTTACATTATAAGATCCCGTACTATCTCGTATATAACCTAAAATAAGAGTTAAGCGTATACAAATTAAAGATTACTAAAGTCACACCCCTTTTTCCTCTCACATAATCGGCATACGTTGGAATGCGAACTTTAAAACGTCTAAGAAAAACGGGAAAAACAAAGTATACTTAGTTTACATGAAAGTTAAAATATGTACCACTAGATGACGTGATTTTTTTGCAATCTTTTTTTTTTTTTTTTTTTTTTTTTTTTTTATGAAAAAGCAGCTCCGTCAGTACATATGTGCGTAGGAACTCAGAAACCCATTCACAATTTCCTTGATAGAGGGTTGCTGCTCACAAGAAAGCTATTAAATAAAGAGTTTCAAATGGTGAAGTTGAAATCACCCTTCGTAAATCTTACAGACGTCATTACAAGTTGGTTGACCGTTATGGATTATCCGTTCCACAGATAAGATAAGATAAGATAATTTTTATTAACCAATCATGGTGCCCAAAATTTGAGCTATACAATCAAATGAATGAATTACAAAATAAAGCACAGAAAATGATTAGAATGATTAAAGTACATTTAGACAACAAAAAAACAAAAACAACACATGAATACACATTTACACTAATTAACCTGATATAAACCGATATCATCCACAGATGATAGCCGATATGTTCCTTGTGTCGTAACTACCATCCCGTCTCCATTTTACAAATATGACCTACCGGGTATGACTTATTACCGGGTGTGTACTAACATGAGCAACACTACGGCATGATCCGCTTACTGTTCCGGAGCACCTGAGATCACCTTAAGTTTTTGGTGGAGTTTGTGTTGCTTAGTCTTTTTATTTTTGATTTATAAGTTTGAATGTCCCTTTGGTATCAAATGCATTTGTTGTATTGAATATTTTTTTGAAATATTTTTTTAAGCCTTACTTTCTAAAATAATCAACTCTTCCACGTCCAGTTATACCATGTCCGCTGGTTTCAGCTTATGTAATTTCAAAGGTGTTTTCTCAACCTTTTTTTCTTGCTTACGTTTTATTTGATTGGACGTTAGGATTTTTGGACTGACTATAACAAAGTCATGACTGAGTCAAACGTGTTTAGAAGATTGGTAAATAAATAGTTCTAATAACGATGAAATAATTAAAAACATACCCATTAATGGTGCCATGATCGATATTGATATACCGTGCACAAGTATCAATAAAGAAAGTGCAGAAGGTAAATTATCGGCACCGACACTGTCTACCAATAATAAAGGAACAAATGGAAAGTAAATAGAACCAAACAGTCCGTTGACAACGCAAAACATTGCAAAACTAGTAAAATTAGTAAAGAAATTGTTGAACATAGTTACGGTACCAGTTATTAATAATGTAATTCCTAAAATGTTCGTTCTTTTGATTTTCTTAGAATCTGAAATCCAAGCAATTGAGAATCTAGCCACAACATCACATGCTCCAAAAAGCATAACAATGATAGCTATTTCTTCGTCTGAAATGTTGTTTTCACGAGCAAACGGAGGAATGTATGTAATGGTCAAGCCACAACTGAAAATACAAAAGTATGCTACAAATAATACGAGTTGAAGTTTATGGTTTTTTAAAAGTTTGAAATCAATCAAACTTGTTAATAATGTCTTTGTAAAACATGTTGCCTTTGACTGTGAGCAACTAGAGACACAAACTTTCTCATTTATGCTTAAGTTGTGTATAGAACATGAAATGCTTCCCGTACTGGTATACAAGTCCAGTGAGCTTCGACAAAGTTCCTTGGTCATACTCAGTTTCTTTTCGTTGTAAGATATACCAATAGTCTCCTTCAGTTGCTTTAAGTTTTCGTCTTCTTTGTCGTTAAAAATTTGCGAACTTTTCTCTTCGACGGAAGAAGATATATTTTGATTTGGTCCGAAACCGAGGTCTTTGACATCCCCATTTGAATGTTTATTCTCTTTTACTGATTTTGAATGGACCGACTGACTAAGCTCAGCTTCTTTTTTGGTATATTTAAGAAGTTCTTCTTTTTCGATATTTCCCTCTATCGACCCGGCAGTCTCTACTAATGGTGGCAATGGACGCAAAAGCATTGCAACAATCAAATTGTGAAACAGAATACCTGATACAAAAATCAAGGCGCCTTGTAATCCATACACATCTATCAATACTTGTATTATCTTCGGAAATACCAAACTGCCAATGCTTGCTCCTATGTTTGAAATAGTATTTGCAAAGCCATGCCTTTTATCGAAATATGAAGACAGAACAACTAATCCAGGACCTAAAGTTAGTGCACATCCAGTACCTATAAAATATCATTTTTTAATAGATTATTTCAAAAAAGAAAATAGAATTTCTTTGAGAAATCATTGTTGTTAAATAAATATTCAGTAATGGTCAGTTATATACATCTTTAACTAAGGGGAATATGAGATAATTTTCTTTGGCAATCAGATATTTTTTTTTAATTTCTCATCGGTTCGGTTGTGACCAATTACGGGTACAAGGCCATTGTATTGTAGACTAAGATAATTAATTTTTAAATAAGGATGTTTCTCGGTTTTGAATGTTTATGTCCAAATAACGTCCCTTTTATTTTGAATTTGTTAATTTTAAATTTCAAGTGTTTCAAGAGTTGATTTTGATATCGTGAACTGCTATATATCATCTTGTTTCGTAAAGAAGAAAAAAACAACATTGGCGGCGTATTCCTATGGTCTATACAGACATGCATAGAAAAATAAATTGGGGTTCATATATCAGGAATTTGTTTGCAATACAAAATTATGAAATCATTGATCACAAAACTCACATAAACTGCTTTGGCTTAGGTTGTTATATTTGAAGGAAAATTAAATATTTGGAGGGAATTTTGTCTTACAATGCTGTGGTAACCTGTTGGTGTCAATCTTTGTTTTCATTTTTATAGAAATTATAAAAAAAATTGAGCTGTGGTATGATTGACAAATAAGACCTCTGTCAACCAAAGATCAAACGAAGTGAATGCTAGCAATTAAACCGCATTCAACAATGAACAAAACTATTCATTAGAATGTTTTCGTGTGTGCTTATAGCATACAGGGTCCTTAATAAATTTTATGAAGTTCTAATGGGGAAAGAAACATTTTTTATCACCAATTTCCAATCGTCTTAGTAATGATAAATAACGTACCAAACAAGACACTTTGGGACAGAATCAGAAATGCTACGTCTGGTGCAAACGCATTCAGTAGATATCCAGCAGGAACAAACATTGAACCAATCATGACTAACTTTCGTGGGCCAAGTAACCTTGTTCCCGAAGAAAGTATGAACAATGCTGAAAATATACAATTTAAGTTATAGGTTTTTAAAATGTTTTTGCTTAGTAATTAGCAAGTACTGAGGAATTGTACATGCAAGAATTCGAAATTAAGTGCATTTTTTTTCTCTGGAAAACAGAAAAGCAATCCAACACTGTTATTCTGAAAATGCCAGAGCCTTTTATAAACATTATTGAAAAGGTTGAAAATATACTTACTATCTTATCAATGAACATTGAGAAACATAATATATAGCACAAGTATAGTAAAACAGAAAATAAGAAAATAATGTTGAGATAGTTGTACCCAAGTACATTTGATATTACTTAGATAATAGATTTATCTGGCAAACTGAAACTAGCAATATCTGTTTATTTAAGGGGATAGACCTTGGTTCAGGGAGACAACTCTTTAAGTCAGTTATACGTTTGTAAAAGTCAAGTTTCATCAATGCATTTTAAGCATTTACCTGAAACAGATTGGAAATAATCTATGTAACTTGAAGCTTAGAACATATCTATGAAAATGGTTGACACAAACGTACTGATGATTTTAAGAGTTATTTCCCTTAATCAAGGTCTACCTCCTTAAATGTTTCATTGGTATATTTTGTCTCTCTTTTTGTAAACAATGATAAATGGAAAGAAATACCCCAATCATCCTATATGCGTTCGTATCCAGTCCATGCCATTTAACACTGGTATACCAGTAAACCAACTATATATAGTTGTATTAGTGTAAACTAAGTTGTATAGAAGTTATATTAGTTAGTATAGCGGTATTTTACCAATTAATTTCAAGTCTTAACCAAGACTTAAGCAGTTTAAGTAAGCGTATCGAAAAAAAAATAAGCTAGCAATAAAGCTGCAATTCATCTTGGAATTTTCACATTTTCTAGATTCCATAAAAAAAAATCTACCAGCAAGCGGGACCAAACAAAGGAAAAAATATATTTGGCAAATCGACTTATAACTTTTTATATCAGACTGAGGAAATAAATGCATAGACACATATTTTTATGTTTTTACTACTAAATTTTCTGTATTTTAAAACAAATAACTTACACGAAAGGCTGAACATTGCCGTCTGCAAAGCTATAACTCCTGATATCAGCGAAGCGTTTGTCTTGTAAACTATTATGAACTGGATAAAGAACAGTCCAAAAGATTTGGAGATACCAACATTTAGGAATAGCTGTAAGAATATGGCTGCAATACATAAATCAACAATGAAAAAAAAATGAATATAGTGTGAATGTGTTACTGTTTTCTAAGAAAACATGCAACTGTTCTCGTCACACATATTTATTACATATTGAAATAATCGTCGAAGCAAACAATGATACTCAATCAATCTAACAATACTCTCTTAGGCGGATCCAGTGGGGCCCTGGGAGCCCGCCCTACCCCCCTTTTCGTGGTGAAAATTTGGTTGATTATATAGGTAATCACTGACGCATGACTTGAGTGCCCCCTCTTAGGTCAGTCAGTCAGCCCCCACCCCCACTTCTGAAAAGTTCTGGATCCGCCACTGACTGAAGATGCCAAAAAAATATCATAGAAAAAACCTTTGTTAGAAAAACCTGAATATTCCAAAGGAACCTTTTAATTTCTTTTAGGTTTCTTGAGTGTTTTTTAATATTTGGTTGCGTCTTATCGATATTTACAACATAAATCATCAAAGTCAAATCATATATTCAATACTTAGAAAAATTGACCGAACCACACCCACCGTAAAAAAAGATCAATAAAACAACCACACGAAATAAAACCAAACACATTGCTAATACACGTGATCACCATTGATTTGTAACAAACTTACCACACATAACAACCCATGCCCAACCTCGGTCTACTGGTCGTTGGTATTCAGTCTTTTTGACGACAGTCATTTTCTTCTAAAGTAAAAAAAATGTATAGCAAATAAAAAATCTTTATATTTTGCACAATATCTCCTACTTCTAAGCAAAGCTTTATTGCTTCTAACATAAACCAGACCGTTAGTTCTCACGTTTGATTATTTTCAAGTTAACATTTTTTATGTTTTGGCCTTTTATTAATTGCTATGCAGTATAGGTTTTGCTCATTGCTGAAGGCTTTATATGGTTATCTATACAAAAATGATACACACAGCATCTGTTTTTTTTCTATTAGTGCTGGGTAATGAAAATAAGGAAAGCCAAAACAGTAATGTGTTTTGAGGGGTAGGGGTATAGAAATGGTTTACATCAAACAACCAAAACCGTCGCAGTGACATTCAACATGTACATATCCTGAGAAATTGACATTAATTTTGGAATAATACTTTACGTTGTTATCCGTTCGTTTGATGTGTTTGAACTTTTGATTTTGCAATATGAGTTCACGTTTTTGCTATTTTGCTTTTTACGAAGATAAGTATTAATGCAGTTCGTTCCAAGAAATGCATACTGCATGCGTGATTTTAAAATACTGTATGTATTTTTTTATCCAGTTGCCTTTAAATTTGAAATGTATATTTAAAGACGCATACAACTAGATATAAGAAGATGTGGTATGAGTGCCAATGAGACAACTCTCCATCAAAATAACAATTTATAAAAGTAAACCATTATAGGTTAAGGTACGGCCTTCAACGCGGAGCCTTGGCTCACACCGAACAACAAGCTATAAAGGACTCCAAAATTACTAGTGTAAAACCATTCAAACGGGAAAACCAACGGTCTAATCCATAAAAAAAAACGAGAAACGAGAAACACGTATAAAGTACATAAACAAACGACAACTACTGTACATCATATTCCTGACTTAGTACAGGTGCACACATTCGCAGCGGGATTAAACGTTTTAATGGTAACAAAACAAATTGTTCAGACAAATTGGTAATGGTCCAGCTTTACACGATGTATTTGTGTTTTATAATTTAGGCCTTCGTATACGCAAGAATTAGTTGAGTTACAATAACTTTTTTTTGACATGTAGACTAAGGTTTTCTGCAGATTCATATCATGGCCAACTTGCTAATATAACTTCGATATTCTGAACTTACATGTTTTCCAGTACGAATGTCCTGTTTATTGTTCCTGGTGTTATAATGTGTTACGAATCAATATAGCAACATAGGTATGATTAAACTAACCTGCAATTCAAGTGTTCAGCACTTTCGGCTAAGTCTCGGCTTTTATCATAAATTGTAAGAACAAACTTTGGCATTTCATTATTTCACAACACCGTGACAGAACGATATTTATGACCTACATACAAATATAACAGATTTGAAAATCACCGAAATCTATATCTCTTTGTATTATCTCATATAATACTATTCTGGTTGTCGAGATTACGTAAATATGTACAAAGTTTCGTACTAGATTTATCCCGTTATATGTATTTTGTTTTGATATTATGCTGCTGTACTTTCTGGTATGGAGGGTGACCTCAGGTTGCAGCCCTTTTTATTCGTAACGCATGTAATGCCGAGGGGTTGAATCCTATTTTGGGTAACAGCCGAATGCATATGAACTTAAACTCCTATAAAATCATCAGTATTCATATATTTGATTATAAAGTAATCTAAAGAGATACGAAATTACTACCACTTAAACATGAATCTGTCGTAGGGTATCACATTCCTTAAACGATGAACAGATGCACTGTTACAAAAGCTGTTGAAATGGTACATACGGGGCGCCGAATGGGACTCTTGTGATTTTGTACTCGAAATTCAATTTTGTACGGACAAAAGTGAGTTTTGTTCGACAAAAATGAGTTCAGTTTAATAAAATTTGTAGCATACAACACATTTAAATTTTGTCATACAAAATTATCTTTCAGTGGACAAAAGTTACTTTGTCATGACAAAATTCATTTTTGTAATACAGACTTTACCTCTGTAACCTAATTTGAAAAATGGGCGACAAAAGTCAATTATGTATGCAAATTAGTTTAGTTTGTATTCAAATCAAGACACCATCTTATTAACCAATGATGTGACCTTCGAAGACTGTCGACGGTCATGTAACACGTTATAAACATAACTGTAGACATCAATAGTTAGCGAACTCGTGCAATTTAATTTTTCTATGTCTGTTTTATTTCATATTATTATATAGGATAAAAATATATGTGAATCATCGTTTAACCTGTACAAGAAAACGTTTTTATTGGTCAATTAAAAGATTTAACTTTTTTTAACTTTCAACGTTGACATTTTTTACCGGTTTTGATAAACAATGATAAATGAACACCTGAACATGCCCAATACATTGATTGATTGATTGATTAGTGTTTGCTTTACGCCGCATCAGCACAAAAAGGATATACAATAATCGCGACGAGAGCTCATTCAAATATTTTTACAATTTACCACGCCTAATACATGCGTCACAGGTAACATGTTGGAGTCGAACCACTATATAAAAACGTATACGTTGGAGCCAACGGAAGGAAAGGAATAATAAACCTGGCTATGAAGATTACAGTGAGAACGAAGTTATTTTTTGTTGCGTTAACAGTAAAATAATAAGTTTGCGATTGGAAGGAAAAGTTATTCCCAATATAAATACCAGCCACTTGGCGGCATAGTCCAAAACGAAAATGCATATTATCAGGCAAAACGTGAATTGCTTTACTCAAATCTTTGCATGTCCAATTTGTGTATGTTTCCGATTTTCTCACAGAAAAGGGATTCGTTACAACTGCAACAGATATAGCTGAATCAAGATCTATCGAAAAACAGTTTTGGTAAATAGGAAAAAATCTTTTAATAAAGATTATGCGTCTAGGAGTTCTTCAACGATAGTAGGAGCACAAATCAGAAGCTATAATTAAAATTGTTTAACAGTTATTATTATCAAAATTAAATCAATTTTGAATGTCAATGGTTTTTATATCCGAGATTTTTAGGGGTGTATTATCACCAACAATATTTTCATTAGTTTTCTTTAGGATATTTGTGACAATTGATTTTGATTACAAAAAGTTCAAGTCCCATCGGCGCCCCGTAGTACATGTATGTTACATACACATTGTTTCTTCTTAAATCAACAACCACACTTGAAAATTCTTACCACTTTTCTGAGCTATGAGTTTCAACAGTGCAGCGTTAACATAGTTGGCACTCTATAGATATAATACCAGTACTTTAGAATTTCAAGCATGACCGTGCATTCAATGGTACGAAATGTAACAAATATCCCAAAGGAAACTACGAAAATATTGTCAAGTTATATACACCCCTAAAAATCTCTAATATAAAAACCCTTGAAATTTAACGGGACGGTTTATCCTTTCCTATTAATTAATTCCTTTCTTTCCGTTGGCTCCAACGTATACGTTTTTATGTAGTGGTTCGACTCCAACGTGTTACTTGTGACGCATGAATTAGGCGTGGTAAATTGTAAAATTATTTGAATGAGCTCTCGTCGCGATATAGCCTTTTTGTGCTGATGCGGCGTAAAGCAAACACCAATCAATCAATCAATCAATCAATCAATGTATTGGGCATGTTCAGGTGTTCATTTATCATAACCAGTAAAAAATGTCAACGTTGAAAGTAAAAAAAAGGGAAATCCTTTAATTTACTGATTCGATCCATAAAAACGTTTTCTTATACAGGCTAAACGATGATTCACATGAATGTTTATCATGTATAGTAATATGAAATCAAACAGATATAGAACAATTAAATTGCACGAGTTTGTTTACTATTGATGTCTTCACTTATGTTTATAACGCTCTACATGACCGTCGACAGTCTTCGGAGGTCACATTACTGGTTAATAAAACGGTGTTTAGATTTGAACATAAACAAAAAACTCATAGATAAGAAAAAAATCAAGTCACAATTTGTCAAAGTAAACCATTATACGTCAAAGTACGGTCCTCAACAAAGAGAATTGGCTCACATCGAACAGCAAGCTAAAAAGGGCCTCACAAAAATGACTAGTTTTAAACAATTCAAACGGGAAAAACAACGGTCTAATCTATATAAAAAATGAGAAACGAGAAACACTTCTGAACCACATCAACAAAGGACAACTTCTGAACATAATGCATACTATCGAGCCCATGCATTAAATTAAGTACAATTGAGATTAGAAATGGGGAATGTGTCAAAAAAACAACAACCCTGCCAAATAAGTAGTTTATTTTGGACTTTTTATGACTTGGATATACGTTTTAGTACGTGTATATAATAAATCAAATATGAGAATTTGTGTCATATCTCTGAACATGAATTTGACAGCTAATGCCCCTTTAATATCAATAGTATTGACGAGAGGCTGTTTTGTTTTTCATCTATTGAGTTCGAGTATTCAACTTTCAATTAATTAATACAGTTTATTTAAAGCTAACTTTGAATTTTATTAAAAACAGGACACATATATCTGCTAACTTAAATAAAGTATAAAACATGTATAAATAGTATAGATATAACTTAGCAAACAAACAAATTGTTTGATGAACACTGAACTAAGGCCAAATAAAAAAATATGTGTGTCTCCTATTACCCTATCCTTCATATTTTGAAACTAAAAAATAGCCTACCCTAAAGGTTTTTTTTTGCATTTTTCAATAAGCACCGTTAAAGTCAGAATGTCCCTACAATAGACCCAATGTAAAACAAATGGTAAATTAAAAAAACAATCCCTACCTTTCCCCTTATTTTTTTCAAAGATGTCATAGAAAATACACATATTATTTTTTAACGCTTTATCATTATTAAAATAAGTACTATAAGTATAGCATGGCTGATAAATGCAACACTGAAAATAAAAGTCATGATCTACAAACATGTCAAAATATATAGATATATATGACGAACCAGCACAATATATGATAAAACAGTAATTCTTTGGAAATTTCCTGTCAGACCTTTGCCTTCCAAATTAATTGTTATGTCATGAACACTTATTCTAATATTAAGCTATTGCTGGTTGGTCAGTCTTGATTGTCTCTGCTGATTGGTCAGTCTTGGTTGTCTCAGACAAACATCGTTGTTGTCGTCTCAATTCCATTTTCTTGGCTATTGGTAAACCGAACAACAATAATAGCGCCGACAATAAATTACCAACTCCCATTATGTAGAACGATCCGGTGTACGATCCTGTACTGTCTCTTATGTAACCTTAAATATAATTTAAACACAATCAACTCGAGTAAGTAAATCAAAAATTGAAAAATATTCCTAAAACAAATTCTTTTTAAGATGAAAGTCAAAGATCTAATTAAACTATCTTTTGTATTTAGGTTTTCGTAATCCGATACTGATTTCAAACTAAATAAACAATCGATCGAAAATCCTTCACACAATTACATTCAGAAATAGTACCTGAAAGAGAGAAATATTTACCCGTCCTTCCCCTCGTATTTTAGTGGATGTTTTGCAGGAAATGTCCTCTCTAGGTTTTGCTTTCTTCTTTTTCATGTTAACATGATAAAAGATGTCCAAAGTTAGAAAATTGAAACACTGTAAACATATCGAAATAGCCAGGTTATGGGGAACCTTACCTATATTAACTTCGTTTTTGTAGGGTTACTCAGTCTTCAGTTTTTGATGAATTATTTTGAAGACCGATGTTTTTTTTTGTGTTTTACATTTTCTTCCATGATTTTGTTCTATCAAAATTGTGTTTCACTTATAGCTCTGTATTTTTTGTATCTGATTTCTTAAATATAAAACAGAGGATTAATTTTAAAAATATAGACGTAAGCTAAACGTTTAAAGATTTCTGAATAATCGCTGATCTAACTATATACTTCGCAAAACGCATTACAGCTTTTTAAGTATTCGTAGAAACGTCTTACCTAGAATCGGCGCCATTGCTGATGTTGAAACTCCGTGAACCTGGAGTACAAATGCCAAAGCAGTTGACAAATTCTTTGGACCTACAGCATCAACCAGTAAAAGTGCTACCACGGAATTATACAGTCCACCAAATAATCCATATATAACACAATATGCTATAAATGTGTGGAAATCATGAATAAAAGAATTACACATACATGTTACTCCCATTATGAAAAGTGATGTTGATATAATAGAACTTAGTTTCACTCGTTTGGAGTCGATAATTAAAGCAACTCCGAACCTTCCAAAGAAGTCACATGTGCCAATGATGGTCACTAAGTATGAAATTTCTCTGCCTGAAATTCCACAGTCTCGTGCGTATGGTGGAATATATGCCAATTGTAATCTAGCACTAAAAATTGCGAGAAAACCTAAAAGGTACAACAGCTTCAAATGATGATTTCGTAAAATCTTGAAATTTATAACACTCAAGATGTACTTAGAAAAACAAGTTTCAGTTTTAGTTTCATCATCTTCTATTTCTCGTTTAGTTACTTCCACATTTTTTGCAAGGCAAACACTTTGCACAGAGGAAGACACATCCGCTAAACTACCATAAATGGCCGACAAATTCGCAAACTTCGACGTATCAGCTGAATCCGGACTCCCGGTTTGATGAGGGACCGTTGAAACACGATATTCATGTAAGTTTTCTGAAAACGTCCTCTTCCTGTAATGAGTATTCGGAGGCGGAAGTTCAATCAAAAGCCTTTCGTTTTCGTTTTTTTCCTTTTCTGATTGGTTAAGTTTTCTACTTATATCGTCAGCAGAGAAATACATATCTTCTTGATTCAGGTTAGTTTTAATGTGGTTTCCATTTTTAGACTCATCATCCTCTTCTACCTTTACTTCCAAATTCAATTTATCTTGTGGAACAGTGTTTGTCAATGGTCTTAACAATGCACCAAAAACAACAATATTTAAAAGCATCCCTGAAACTACAATTTGAGCACCTTGTAGTCCATACGTTTCTAAAAGAGCCTGTATAATCAGGGGAAGCAAAAGTCCTCCTAGACTACCACCAGAGTTTGCTAAACTGTTGGCTAGACCTCTTCTTTTGTCAAAATATGAGTTAAGTACTACTACAGAAGGCCCGGCTGATGCAGCATGGCCAATACCTGAATATAAAACATATTTATGTAAAATGGTAGAATATACTGCAGTTGCATAATGTTTTAGGAAAGGGTGAACAGTGTTTAAATAATAATCTTGAAGGCCCCTGAGAATGTAGTTTTACAATACATATCAATAAAGTACAAAAAAAAAACCCACCACTCCTGATATTATTTTACATCAAGTTGCTTGATGTATGCTTTAATCAAAACATTTTCTAATTCTTAACAAATTGTTTTTGTGATATAGGAAAAATGTACATAACATGGTCATTATTGAAATTGGGCAAACTTTCATTTAAAACAAAGTTGATATGTTATAATAAAACCATGTACGACTGGTATTTACTGTGACATATACTAGTTCTTTGTCATAACAAAATTAGTTCAATTGATAATTTCTAAAGCAATATAAAAGTGTTTTTGCAAAACAAGAATCGAACCGAAGAAAGGAAAAATATAACCATTATTGATCTCAATCATGCTGAATTTGTTTAGTTATTAGAAGATCATTCTTTGTTAAAGAAAAACCCAAGTACGGTTATTAACTACAGCTCCCCATCTAAATTTAAAAGAATGTGGTATAATTGCCAATGAGACAACTCACCACAAGAGACCAAATGACATCGAATTAACAACTATAGTATACTATAGATCACCGTGCAAAGCTTGTACCGCATAGTCAAACAGCTATAAAAGGCACCGAAATTACAAATGTAAAACGAGAATACTAACAGCCCATCGTTTAAACCAATATTTACTTACCAAATAATACTCCTTGTGACAGGAATAAGAATTGTACATTTGGTGCATATGCATTTAGGAAATATCCCGCTGCCATAAGAACAGACCCAAGTATTATTATAGGTCGGAAAGTAAAGAATCTATTTCCAAAGGTCAGTATCAAGAATGCTGAAATGAAATTAAAATATATTTATGTAAGCTTTTTTAAACCCCAAAACTGTAATGCTTCAAAATTGTTGAAATATTGGTTTAAAAATTCTACGCAACTACTTATTAATTATGTTATTCATAGCTTGAGTTTCAACATATTCTAAATTTACAAGGGTAAAAAAATCAGTACATGTATATGAATCGTATATGATTACTACAAAATACAGTTCATACTTCTATTGCATTACTGGCATTCAAATGTTTAGGTTTGAGAGTTTCCGATAAAGCTAAATCCAGGAGAGCACTACGGTTTATTCAATTTATACAATTGACCTAGTCGTCATTTGATTCCCCAAACCTCTATGTTCACTAGTCTGACCTCAATGAGACCATAACAGCATGGACAATATCATTTCTTGGCGCTCTCAGGTATCATTGATTCAGTCAGATTAGGTAGTAAGGGTCGTAATCAACAAACTCTTCAAGTATTACACTGTATCAAAAAGAAAAATTCAAAATATTCCAGGAATTGTTGTAAACCACAATGAATATTAAAATGGCATCGCTTAGAAATCATAGTTTCAGTTATAAATAATACTTACAAAACACGCTATACATAATTTGTTGTGTTGAAATTACAACAGATACCGTTGATGCATCACTTTCGAAGGCTTCAATATATTCTACGAAAAACATCCCAAATGCTTTGTCTATGCCAATCACCATGAATGCTCTTAGAAAACATGCTGAAATAATTGGAAATCACAGTAAGAAATATATCTTAGATTGTTCAGATTGATAGTCTTTTTTTAAAAGGTTTGATAACTATTTATATATCTATTCTATCAATAAAATTAATAGGAAGAAATGATAAAAATAAGGTAGCTGAAAAGCACCTAGCAATAAAGCTACCTTTTATAAATTGTTGAATATTTCATGGGTTTTTGTCTCTTTTGCATTCATTCCACGTTTATTTGTCCTATTTTTGAATAATGTATTTTCCTTTTTAATCGACTGTAAATGAGTGTGATAAATAGAACAATAAAGAGATTCAATTGCAACGTTCATCTAATCGTTATGGTTATACAGGAAGAATAAACCCGCCACTCTATAATATATTTATATTGGGGAGTTCTGTTTGTTAATTTTTTTATCATTAATTATCTTGTCACTCAAAGTTGCTATACATGTCCGCTTTCATGCTGCGCACTTATATTAACAAATTGTCAAACATAAAATATATCAAGCAAACTATACAGAACAACAATGATATAAACTACTAGTACAGGTATATATATTAAAAATAGATGTTGACTTATAGTATTTGCATGTGTCCTTGACCCTGGAACATAGTATAGTTATGTCGAAAAATTAAATGAAAGGAGAAATGTGAAACATAAGATCGGACACTATTAATACATTTACAATGATGAAATTAACCGAGAAAAAAAATCTGACTTTCACCAAAGACGTATGGTACCACGATAGTATTTGTCTCGAGTGGTTTTCTTACACGTGATCGATTTCTGTTTCAAATCTGTCATTACAAAGAAATTTTACTATACCTGCTAATACAATCCAAGCCCAACCTCTATCCACGGATCCTTTCATTCTCTTTTTAAGGTTTTCTGCAGACTGTATTTCTCACATCCAAGATACATATTAAAGTACGTCCTTCATTTTCACATGAACAGTTAGCGTGCAAAGTATTTTTCCATGATAAGTAATGGTTTTTTGTGGTGTTATACAGAATCTAACGAGATGTTTTACCGGTATCAGTAGTATTTCGGTTGTTGATATTGGAAGGTTCAAACTGACAATAAATACTAAGATTGATGAAAAAGTACATTACGACAATGTATTTCATCAGAAAATATTCATCGATTTTTTTGCAGAACTGAAATAGCAACAAGATAACAATAATCATCAGATTTATCCTTGCATATGTATATTGATTTTATTCAACCCTCCTTCGAGTGACCTTAACTTTTTGCTCATAAACTTGATATAAATAAATATAAAGTTCAATAATACTAATTTTAAATTAATGGAATTAGAATGACATTATATGATATTGTGCCTCTAAACTATCTCCATAACATTATCTACTATTAATTATCATTAAACACGTCGCTAATTCTTGTTTTGTCATGATATATAACATACAGACAAAATCAAATGTCTCTTCATAAACAAACTCTGATTTCAATTATTGGCGAATGAATGTATGGTTTTATTGTCTCGCCTGTGACGAATGTCGTATTAAAATGCAATACATAGCGATACATATACCGAGTCAGAGGTGTCCTAAATTATTTGTACACAGCTGGGTTTTCATTTGTACTTCACATCAACTCATGTTTCATCAATGGAAAACGGTATGTGAGTTTCTCAATTACTTTAAACCAACATTTTAATCTCATTCTGTGTATATGGAGTAATTGTAAGATGTATTCCTGTCATTTTGCGAGGGTTTAAATGAGAAAATGACCTCAATTCATGGTTCGGATGTTAATGTTTAATTTTACGGTAAAGAGTCCAATTTCTCATTAAGTATTCTGAACGACTTTAAAAAAACAACACTCATTTTGTTGATTTTTTAACCAAATCTTGTTTGATTCTCTTACAACTACTTTACATGCTTGCTTATCATACTTCTTTTACTTTACAAAATATCAAAATCTGACTTACCTGTGGTTATTGAACATACCGAATTTTTGAAGTCGCACGAATTTCTTAAAGCGAAATTTTGGACCCATGAAAGAATGTTTCATTTTTTTTTGCTTTGTGAAACAGTTCTTTCAATCCTTTTGCCTGACTGAAATCAGTAAAAAATGTTGCATCTCCATATTGCCAAGACCGAGAAATAAAAAACTAAATTAGCCCTTAAGAATACTGCAAACATGAAAACATATA
Organism: Mytilus trossulus; assembly: GCF_036588685.1. Classification (NCBI taxonomy): domain Eukaryota; kingdom Metazoa; phylum Mollusca; class Bivalvia; order Mytilida; family Mytilidae; genus Mytilus; species Mytilus trossulus. The sequence goes on along the minus strand of NC_086375.1, from coordinate 44,424,167 downwards.
CGTGCTGCAACCATATTGTATGACTTCAGAAACGTGTCTTAGAACTGTCCTTCCGACAAGGATACAAGTAGACAAGATTTGTTGCTGGCCATCAATGAACAGATCAACGTGTAGTGACAGTGAAACGTCAACAGAATTTGATTACACAACGCCATTTGCCACACATGTTTACGGCCACAACGTCAACTTCTAATCAAATTGCCGAGTGCCATTGCGTACAGATTCATGCCATAAATCTTTCCCATCAACTGAATTGCCCAAGAATCGATTGAAGGAAAACCTTTAAAGCCCTCAAGTTCCAACCGCATAATTTCCAAAACCAATTAATGGGTTGGACAATTGCAAAATCAGAAGGTGTAAAACAGAACCCAAAACTTGTCAGACAGAATTTGTTGACCTTTCTGACAATCATTTTGGCGTTTGTAACAGAGAGTCATTGCTTTTCATGGTGACACATTCATTCAAAAAGAACAAAAAATTAATCTAGTGTTGCGTTTCTAAAGTCGGTTAGTATAGTTTTAACCATAACATTTTCAATCATAGTCTTTAAAACAGGCCTTTCATTTCACCATTGTTTTATATTTGGGCCTTCTTTTCTCTTTTTCTTTAAAATGACCATGCCATATAAAAGAAAAATTCCACGAGTTTCCCAGATCATGGGTATTCCGTTGGTTTTCCTGTTTGGATGGTTTCACACTTTTTGGACCCTTTATACATATATATAAAGTGTATAGCTTTCTGTTTGGTGAGCCAAAGGTTCCGTGTTGAAGACCGTACTCATCATTAGCAATTTTAAGCAAGACAAAAGCTACACATACGCATTATAATCGAAATTGCAAATTTAATCCTTTACAATTTATTGTTTTTCAAACAGACGACATCTCTTCCACTCATCTTATGTGTCTGTATATTTTGAAAATCTATATTAGAGTAAAAAATACTTTCAGAAACAAAAACAGTCAAAACATTAAAGACCTTCAAAAACGATAAAGGACACATTGATTAGAGTTGTTGATGCCTCATTTATTTTTCAATGCTTTATTTTTTTTGAATATTTAGCTTTTTTCTTGGAACTATTCTTAAAGAGAATAACTATATGCGGCAAACATGACCAGTAGACCATGCAAGATCCACATTTACCCCCAGAAATATCGTCAACGATATCGTTGAGAAGTTTTGATGTTTCTATTATAAGATTGAGTGAAACTGTAGCGACCAGAAAGACAACATCTTCGTATTTTCAATTGATTCTTAATAGCGCCTTTTTGTAATTCTTAAATTCGGCTGAATTCTTTCTGGTCAGCGACTTATGTTTATAGATTAGCATAATTCTTATAACCACCATTGAAGACCAAAGTGCCTGGGAGTATCATATGAATGATAAAATATTATCTGTATCATATACCCAAGCGTATGTGAATCAAACCCCCCCCCCCCCCATTTATGAAATTAGCTTTTTGTTTTAAAATATATATTCAAATCTTACTGTAAAGGTCGAACATATTTCTATATATCGCTCCAAAACAACTTATCACAATACTTATTGAAATAAGGGATTAAGTACAAAAAGAAAAGAAGATGTTATATGAGTGTCAATGAGACAACTCTCCATCCAAGTCACAATTTGCAAATGTCAAAGTACGGTCTTCAACACGGTGCATTGGCTCACCAAACAGCAAGCTTTAAAGGGCCCCAAAATGACCAGTGCGAAACTATTTAAACAGAAAACAACAACGGTCTAAAAGAGGGACGGAAGATACCAAAGAGACAGTCAAACTCATAAATCTAAAATAAACTGACAACGCCATGGATAAAAAATGAAAAAGACAAACAGACAAACAATAGTACACATGACACAGCATAGAAAACTAAAGAATAAACAACACAAACCCAACTAAAAACTAGGGTGATTAACAGGTGATTTTATCTATATAAAAAAATTATGAATTCAATTTTGGAAGTCTAGTTTGAGGGTTTAGGGTAATATTGGAAAATATCAAATTATTCTACATCTAAAGGATGAAATCATATATTAACAGTGTCAGAGTTAGTGTTCGCGTCATTGCTGGTGAAAGGCTGTCAAACTAATGGAATTACCCTTGATATGAATGGAAAAAAGAAGATCCAAATTGAAAACAATGGAGAAATGTCAGACCTGCTTTATCGACTGTGATTGAAAATATAATGTTAAAAACTGCTTACTGAGAAAATTGACTTATTCCCAAAACGCTAAAAATTACATCAGAACCATGAAATTGGGGTCATTTCCCCATTTTAACCCTAACAAAAGGACAGGTATACATCTTATATCTACTCTATATACATCAAATGAGATTAAACTATTAGTTTAAAAGTAATAAAGAAACGCACATACTGTTTGCAATTGAAACATGAGTTGAGGTAAAGTGCAAATGAACCCTGGTGACGCATTATCCAGCTGTATACACATAATTAATGACCTCTGACTCGGTATATGTATCTCTAGCTGTTTTTTGCATTATACGACATTCGTCATAGTAGTTATCAAAGGTACCAGGATTATAATTTAGTACGCCAGACGCGGGTTTCGTCTACATAAGACTCATCAGGTGATGCTCAACTCAAAATATTTATAAAACCAAACAAGTTCAAAATTGAAGAGCATTGAGGATCCAAAATTCTAAAAAATTGTGCCAAATACGACTAAGGTAATCTATGCCTAGGATAAGAAAATCCTTAGTTTTTCGACAAATTCAAAATTTGTAAACAGGACATTTATAAAAATGACCACATTATTGATATTCATGTCAACACCGAAGTGTTGACTACTGGGCTTGTGATACCCTCGGGGACGAAACGTCAACCAGCAGTCTTATCGGCACAGTGGTGTTAATAGTTATCAAAGGTACCAGGATTATAATTTAGAACGCCAGACGCGCGTTTCGTCTACATAAGACTCATCAGTGACGCTCAAATCAAAATATTTATAAAACCAAACAAGTTCAAAATTGAACAGCATTGATGATCCGAAATTCCAAAAAGTTGTGCCAATTGCGGCTAAGGTAATCTATGCCTGGGATAAGAAAATCCTTAGTTTTTCGAAAAATTCAAAATTTGTAAACAAGCGAGATAATTAAACCATACATTCATTCGCCAATTATTGAAATCAGGTCAGCAAGTTAAAGATTGTTTTTGAAGAGAGTTTTGAGTTTGTCTGTATTTTATTTATTATGATCAAATTTTTCGTTATTGTATTTTCATCAAATTCATATAAGTGTTACAAAACTCGAGAGAGTAAATAGCACATTTTTAAGGAAAGGGGCACATTTAAACTTATTGGAATACATAAAGTAGCCTTTTCAATTTTTCTTTAGGATTTGTTAAAGAGAAAATGAAGAAGACTGTCTTCTTATTCTGTAAAAAAATACTGTTATTTCCTTTTCATTTTGCGTGACGTATGATTCATGTAAGAAACGAGCAAGATTGGGCGACGGATTTAATAGTAGATACTGCTATAGAGATAGTTTAGAGGCACTTTATTATATAATGTAATTTTAATTCCATTATTTTCAAATAAGTTTCATTGAACTTTACATATATTTATATCAAGTCTATGAGCAAAAAGTTAAGGTCACTCGAAGGAGAATTGAAAAATCAATATATACAATCATATATATACAAGGAACAATCAGATGATTATCTTATTGCTATTTCAGCATAAATCGATTATTATTTTCTGACGAAATACATCGTAGTATTAGTGTAATCACTACATACATTTTCATCAGTCTGAGTATTTATTGTCAGTTTGAACATTCCAATGTCATTTTATCGTTATCAACAAACGAAATACTACTGATACCGGTTAAACATCTCGTTAGAGACAAATATTCTATATAACACCACAAAAATTCATTACTTATCATGGAAAAATACTTTGCACATTAACTGGTCATGTGAAAATGTAGGACGAACTTATGTAACTTGGACGTGGGAAATAAAGTCTGCAGAAAAACAGAAAAAGAGAATGAAAGGATCCGTGGATAGAGGTTGGGCTTGGATTGTATTAGCAGGTATAGTCAACTTTCTATGTAATGACAGAGTTTACACAGAAATCGATCATGTGTAAGAAAAGCATGCAGAAACAAATAATATCAATCATATACGTCTTTAAAGTCAGATTTAATTTTATTTTTATCACTTCAAGTAATTTCATCATTGTAAATGTATTAACAATGCTATCTAAGACAATCTCCTTTCATTTTCTACATATATATATATAGAGAGAGAGTATGTTCTAGGATCAAGGACACATTCAAATACTATATGTCAACATGTACATATATTATTAATATGTACCTGTACTTATTAATATCCATAAGGGAATGATTACCTATAGTTTATATCATTTTGTTGCTTTGTATTGTTTGCCTGATATATTTAATTTAATAATATTAGTGCGTAGCAAGAAAGCAGACAAATATAAAAACTTTGGGTGACTTAACTCTCTTCTTTAATTATAAAAAAGAGTGGAAGGTTCAGGGTTAAAGAAAATCTCGCTTTCTTATACACGAAAGTTCGTATGATATTCCTCCTATTTTACTTTAATTTACTTAAATTAAATCCTCTGTTAAACTAACCATGCGACTTTTTATTCTTCCACTTAATCTGTATAACCATAACGATTAGATGAGCATTACAATTAAATCTCTTTATTGTTCCCTATCGCACACATTTACAGTCGAATAAAAAGGAAAATACATAAAAATATTAAAAATGGAAGTGAGATGAATGCATATGAGACAAAAAACATCATGAAATATTAAACAATTTATAAAAGGTAGCTCTATTGCATGGCTGTTTTCTCAGCTACGTTTTTTTATTTCTTCCTATTAAATTTATTGATTGAAGAGATATAAAAGAGGGACGAACGATACCAAAGGGACAGTCAAACTAATAAATCTAAAACAAACTGACAACGCCATGGCTAAAAATGAAAAAGACAAACAGAAAAAAACAATAGTACACATGACACAACATAGAAAACTAAAGAATAAACAACACGAACCCCACCAAAAACTAGGGGTGAAATAATAGATATTCAACCTTATCAGAAAGAAAGACACTATGAATCTTAACAATCTAAGATATATAAGTATCTGCAAATTAGACTAATTTCAATAGCGGCGAATAGCATGTATACAGGAAAAAACTATATCTAAACTTTTATCTGTGTCATTTGTCTTACTTTTTTCTGTTATTTCCTGTTATTTCAGCATGTTTTCTAAGATCATTCATGGTGATTGGCATAAACAAAGCATTTGGGATGTTTTTCGTAGAATATATTGAAGCCTTCGAAAGTAATGCATCAACGGTATCTGTTATAATATCAACACAACAAATAATGTTTAGTGTGTCTTGTAAGTATGATTTAGAACTGAAAATATCTAAGTAATGCCCTTTTAATGTTTATTGTAGTTGCAATAACCATTCTTGACATATTTAAACGACTTTACTTTCATTTGTTACAGTGTAACCCACATATAAACACACTTAACTTGTCTTGTACACTGGTTTATGTTGTTAATAGGAAAAAGTGTTTGTATACGTATTGATTACATCGGTATATATAAACTAACCGTATATCATATATTTAGCACATCAGTAGCTCGGAGCGTAAATACAAAAGTTCCTCAGTCACCAGAATTCTCTGCACTGACATTGTTCACCGCTCCTTTGGTCTCATGGAGGTCAGAATAGTGAAACTAGAGGTTTGGGGCAGCATATGACGACTAGGTCAATGAAATGAACATTATATAAATTTCGTACGTCCTAAGCGCTTTTCTGGATTTACCTTTTCGGAAAATCTCAAACCTAAACATTTGAAAGCCAGTGATGCTAAAGGCAACAGTAGTATACCGCTGTTCAAAACTTATAAATCCATGGACAAAAAACCAAATCGTGGTAACAAACTAAAACTGGATCCTTATTGTGAATGGGTTTATAATTTATACTTGTGTTTTTCTTAATAAAATATTGTTTACACTTAACTTAAACTGAGGGAAACGCATTAAACATAAGAGGAGAACAACGACACAACATTGAAATGTAACTCACACAGAAATGGACTAAGCATTAAACAAAATCCTTTGAGAAAAACAAATATAACATCAAAACCAAATACATGAATTTGGGATAGATAAGTACCGTGAAACGTCCTATAGTAATGTGAATTTACACTAAAAAATAAGAGAAAACAAACAATACATCGGAAACACAACGTTAAAATGTAACTCACACAGAAACGAACTATAATATAACAATAGAAGTATGATCTGTATTTTGGCTGCATGACTGGACATATGAAAATACGCTTTTTTTTTTATTCTGAACCCAATGTTTCACAAATTTTGAAGAATAGTTATGGGTTTTAAAAATGCATTTATATATATATTTTTGTTTATTTCAGCATTTTTAATACTGACCTTTGGAAATAGATTCTTTACTTTCCGACCTATAATAATACTTGGATCAGTTCTTATGGCAGCGGGATATTTCCTGAATGCATATGCACCAAATGTTCAATTCTTACTCCTGTCGCAAGGAGTATTATTTGGTAAGTCATTACACGTAAAGTGTAACGTGCTTAATCTCCTCTGTAACATAGCATCATGGGATTTTTACATTCCTGCAATGCAGGATTACTTATAGTTTGCTTTCTATGGGACGATATATTGACCTGTGTAATGTTTTTTCCTCTCTGATGGTCGTAGTAATATTTACCTGAGATAGTATTTTGTTGTTTTTAACATATATGCATATTGATAAACACTAAACATAAATGCATGCATAAAAACAAACATTAATAAATACATTCATATTCTTTCACATTTTTTCACAATAATTCTTACAGAAACATGTATCGTGCGCATGGTATTAAATAATAACCTTTTTTTGCACAAACGATATTGTTGCTTCTGAATTTATCAACTGAACTAATATATTTCAGAAAACATCATGCAACTGCAGTATATTCTACCATTTTACTTAAATGTATTTTATGTTCAGGTATTGGCCAAGCTGCAGCATCCGGGCCATCAGTAGTAGTACTAAATTCATATTTTGACAAAAGAAGAGGTCTAGCCAACAGTTTAGCAAACTCTGGTGGTAGTCTTGGAGGACTTTTGCTTCCCCTGATTATACAGGCTCTTTTAGAGACGTATGGACTACAGGGTGCTCAAATTGTTGTTTCTGGGATGCTTTTAAATATCGTAGTATCTGGTGCATTATTAAGACCATTGACAAACACTGTTCCACAAGATAAATTAAATATGGAAGTAAACGTAGATGATGAGGATGAGGCAAAAAATGGAAACCACATTACAATCAACCTGAATCAAGAAGACCTGTCTTTATCGGCCGACGATATCAGAAGCAAACTTTACAAATCAGAAAAAGCAAAAAATGAACATGAAAAACTGTTGATAGAGCTTCCGCCACAGAATAGTCACTACAGAATGAGAACGTTTTCAGAAAACTTGCATGAATATCGTGTAACAACTGTCCCTCATCAAGCTGGCATTCCAAAGTCAGCCGATGCATCAAAGTTTACGAATTTGTCAGCAATCTTTGGTAGTTTAGCGGATGTGTCTTCCTCTGTGCAAAGTGTTTTCCTTGCAAAAAATGAGGAAGTAACTAAACGAGAAACAAAAGATGTTGAATCAGAAACATGTTTTTCTAAGTACATCTTGAGTGTTATTAATTTCAAGATTTTACGAAATCATCATTTGAAGCTAGTGTATCTTGTAGGTTTCCTCGCAGTTTTTAGTGCTAGACTACAATTGGCATATATTCCACCGTATGCACGAGACTGTGGAATTTCAGGCAGAGAAATTTCATACTTAGTGACCATCATTGGCACGTGTGACTTCTTTGGAAGGTTTGGTGTTGCTTTAATTGCCGACTCAAAACGAGTGAAACTAAGTTCTATTATATCAGCATCACTTATTATAATGGGAGTAACATGTATGTGTAATTCTTTTATTCGTGATTTCCACACATTTATAGCGTATTGTGTTATATATGGACTATTTGGTGGACTGTATAATTCCGTGGTAGCCCTTTTACTGGTTGATGCGGTGGGTCCAAAGAATTTGTCACCTGCTTTGGCATTTGTAATCCAGGTTCACGGAGTTTCAATATCAGCAATGGCGCCGATTTTAGGTAAAATGTTTTTACGAATACTTAGAAACCTGTAATGCTTTCTGCCGTGTTGTACAGCTTCTTCTTCTTAGTCTGACACCGATGCTTAATTTTCCTTCACTTATGCTAATTTTGCGAAGTATGTCGCTAGATCGCTTGGCAGATTGGCAGATTGTTTCAGCTTTTATTCAGATATCTTTAAACGTTTAAAACGTTACGTCATACTTTTTGTTACAAAAAATATTAAGACAGAACGGCTTGCTTATGTATCTCTACCATGATGTTGAATAGTTCAACGGGTAACGCGATCGTAATCATGGTAATTTAATAAAACAAAATGCGGGTTATTTGTCGTTATGGCAATATAAATAATTTGCAATTAAGCATTGAATGCTTCTTTTGTAACTTCATTGGGCTTCATACAAAATGTACTTCGGTCAACGCTTTTACAATCATATGAATTTTCAATGAGAAGCATTCTATACTTACAATTACATTTTTTTCAGGATGTTAACCAATTATAAGTTCATTTATGATCGACTAATAAAAATAGAGAGGAAGATACCGAAGGAAAATTTAAAAAAAGTCTAAGACCGACAAAATCATGGAAGAAAATGTAAAACACAAGAAAAAGCATCGGTCTAAAAAACAATTCATAAAAAAGTAAAGACTGCAATGAGTAACCGTACAAAAAAAACGAAGTTAATATCAGGTGCTTCGTGAGAAGATAACTCCTCAAACATAACCTGGCCATTTCGGTATGTAAACAGTGTTACATTTTTCAAAATTATGACATCTTAGATCATAAACCGAAGGAAACAAAGCATAGAGAAGAAATTTCCTTCAAATCATCCTCAGTTCTTTCTCACATGAACCATTCCTGAATGTACAATATGTAAAGGATTTTTCGTTCGTCCGTTATTTTTTCAATCAGTTTCTGATTATGTAAACCTAAATATAAAAGATAGTTTAATAACTTTCAGCCTTTAATAAATTTTGTTTTAGGAATTATTTTTATGACTGATTTATATTCTTAAGTTTTTTTTTAAATATTATTTAAGGTTACATGCGAGACAGCACAGGATCGTACACCGGATCGTTCTACATAATGGGAGTTGGTAATCTATTGTCGGCGCTACTATTGATGTTCGGTTTACCAATAGTCAAGAAAATGGAATCGAGACGACAACAACGATGTTTATCTGAAAACAATCAAGACTAAGCAATAATTAGTAGCCGATGAGTGTTCATGACATAACAATTAACTTGGAAGGCAAAGGTCTGACAGGAAATTTCCAAAGAATTACTGTTTTATTATGTATGGTGCTGATTCATCATAGAATTGGATATTTTGAACTGTTTGTAAATCATGACTTTTATTTTGTTGAATTTATCATCCATGCGATACCTATAATACTTATTTTAATTATCAGAAGGCAAAACAAATAATATGTGTCTTTCCTATTACATCTTTGAAAAAAATAGGGAGGGATTATTTTTTTATTTTACCATTGGATCTACGGGAGGGACATTCTGACTTTAACGTGGGTTTTTGAAAAATGCCAAAAAAAACTGTAGGGTATCTTTTTTTAGCTTAAAAATAGGAAGGGAAGGGTAATAGGAAACACACATATTTTTTTTATTTGGCCTGCGTTCAGAGTTCATCAAACAATTTGTTTGTTTGCTGAGTTATATTTGTACTATTTATACATGTTATATACTTTACTTAAGTTAGCAGATATATATGTGCTGTATTTTGAATCGAATTCAAAGAAAGCTTTAAATAAACTGTATTATTTAATTGAAAGTTGTATACTTGAACTCAAAAGAATCTCAGGGGTATTTCTAATATAAATACCAGCTACTTGGCGGTATACTGTATTTCCAAAACGAACATGCATATTAGAAGGAAAAACGTGAATTTCTCAATACTCAAATCTTTGCATGTCCAATTTGTGTATGTTTCCGGTTTTCTCACTGAAAAGTGATTCGTTTCAACTGCAACAGATATAGCTGAAACAAAATCTATCAAAAAACAGTTTTGATAGATAGGAACATTATTTTTATGAAAATCATGTGTTATTGTAATACACGTAATAGAGAGATCATAACCGCCAACACAGATGAACTGACATGTACGGAAAAACACCTTGGAACGACAAATTTATGTGACGTATATAATTTTTCTGACGTCAGACACTCAAATCAATCCATGTGTTCGTAGATAGTAGATGTTTTTGTGTCCTGTTAAATTGTTCCTTTTAAAATTGTTATACGATGATGACTGATGTACCCATATTTTGACTATTTTATTAATTGTGACTGTTTATTTAACGCATCATGTAAATGTAGCGGAATTTGATGAGACTGTTATTAAAGTGAGAGGGTTAGCGCTATAGAACCAGGTTTAATCCACCATTTTCTACATTTGAAAATGCCTGTACCAAGTCAGGAATATGACAGTTCTTGTCCATTCGTTTTTGATGCGTTTTGTTTTTTGATTTTGCCATGTGATTATGGACTTTCCAAATTGATTTTCCTCTGAGTTCAGTATTTTTGTGATTTTACTTTTTAATGTATATTAGTTGTATTTAGGTGTTGTTGTTTTTTAAAGATTTGTGACATTTCGTACTACTGAATTTACAGTCTTGCTTTAAAACTCTAAAGTATTATATCTATAGAGTGCAAACTATTTTAACGCTACACCGTTGAAACTCATTTCTCAGTTTTGGGGTAAGTGTTGTTATTAAATATATTGTGTATGTAACGTACATGTACCAATTCAACAAATTTTGTAACAATGCATCTGTTCATCCTTTAAGGAATGGGTGTACCCTACGACAGATTCATGTTTAAGTGGTAGTACCTCTATAGATTACTTCAAAATCAAAAATATGTATACAGATGATTTAGGAGTGTAGGTTTATATGCATTCGGCTGTTACCCAAAATAGGATTTAACCCCTCGACATTACATGCGCTACGAATAAAAAGGGCTGCAACCTGAGGTCACCTTCCATATCAAAAAGTACAACAGCATAATATCAATTAAAATACTTATAACGGGATAAATCTAGCTCGAAGACCTGTAAATATTGTAATCTCTACAACCAGAATGGTATAATTATAGATTATCGTTGATCATCTCAACGAGATTGATTTTCTCGCTTGAGCTGGAACAGCGAAAGTGAGAAAAGCAATCGAGTTGAAATGACCAATGATAATCTGTTTATCGCTATTTTACCTATGACGCCGTTGTCAATTTCAATGTCAATTTCGTTAACAACGCCACGTGGTCTCCTTAGTTTCTGGCGATAATTTTCCATCTCAAGCGAGAAGCATGATATGAAAATTATCACAAAAAAGATCAAAGGAAAAATGCACAAAATAGCGATAATATGAGATAATATAAAGAGATATATCCTTTTCGGTGGTTTTTAAAGCTGTCATATTTGTAGGTCATAAATATCGTTCAATCAAGGTGTTGTGAAATAATGAAATGCCAAAGTTGGTGATAAATACCGAGACTTAGCCGAAGGTGCTGAGCACTTGCATTACAGGTTAATTAAATCATTCCGTTGTTACTATATTGATTCGTAACACCTTATAACACCACAAACAATAAAAAGCCTTTTCAGGACATTCGTACTGAAAAATTGTAAGCTCATTTATCGGAGATATATAAGTAAGTTGTCCATGATGCGAATCTGCAGAAAACTGAGCCGTTAGTCTTCTTGTCAAATAGAATGTATCCTATATGTCATAGTTGCACTTCTGTAAATGTTGGCAATGCAATTTTCCAGAGGAACTTCCTTTGCAGCTTAAGCTGTGCCACTTTTACAATGAAGTTTCGTAAAACGTTATATCTTAGATCGGACAGTTGATCATTTTTATTCAAAGGTCAAAACATAGTGCTGTGCGGCACATTTTAACATGTATATGCGACGAACTTCTAAGAGTTAAAATGTATAATAAATTCTGTATTGCCCCTACCTTTACTTTGGGTCTTCCTCAGAATTATTTTTTCACTGCTGCCATGTGTTTTTATACTGGTAACATTCCCAAGTTATTTCTCTTTGAGATGAAACATAGAGATCATATCTAGGATCAAGGAAGTAAACACAAAAAAAATATATCTATGAATATTATATATCTCCCCAATTTTCATAAAGCAAATATATTTTAAAAGCTAGTCATAAAAAATAATTGATGCGTTGTTTGTTTTTTTTTCTTTTTCTTTCGACGGATAATAATAAAGACTTTGCAATCCTCTGTCGCCAAAAGTATTCCATTACTAGTATCTATATGAAGGCAAGAGTGCACACGCTGAAATGTCTCGCCTTCTGTATGAATCATTGATATTGTGTTGATAGTCCTAAATATAAAGCTTTATTACAACTGTCACATAAACTCAACATTAACAAAGAAAACTAAACATTGATCAATGAACCATGAAAATGAGGTCAAGGTCAGATGAACCATGCCAGGTAGACATTTACAGCTAACAATTCTTCAATACAACAAATATAGTTGGCCTATTGCTTATAAATTAAGAAAAAAAGACCAAAACACAAATACTTTTAACACGTAGCAATGAACCATGAAAATGAGGTCATGGTCAAATAAAACCTGCGTGACTGACATGTAGATCATAAAATATTTCCATACACCAAATATAGTTGTCCTGTTGCATATAGTATTAGAAAAATAGACCAAAACTCAAAAACTTAACTTTGACCACTGAACCATGAAAATGAGGTCAAGGTCAGATGACACCTGCCAGTTGGACATGTACACCTTACAGTCCTTCTATACACCGAATATACTAGACCTATTGCTTATAGTATCTGAGATATGGACTTGACCACCAAAACTTAACCTTGTTCACTGATGCATAAAATGAGGTCGAGGTCAAGTCTAAACTGTCTGACGGCATGAGGACCTTGCAAGGTACGCACATACCATATATAGTTATCCTATTACTTATAATAAGAGATGATTTAACATTACAAAAAAAATGAACTTTTTTTCAAGTAGTCACTGAACCATGAAAATGAGGTCAAGGACATTGGACATGTGAATGACGGAAAGTTCGTAACATGAGGCATCTATATACAAAGTATGAAGCATCCAGGTCTTCCACCTTCTAATATATAAAGCTTTTCAGAAGTTAGCTAACGGCGGTGGCGGCTACCACTATCCCTATGGCGAGCATTCTGCAACAAAAGTTGCAGGCTCGACAAAAAATTACCACGGACGGAGAGAATATCAATCTATTAGTTCAGTAATTTTTGTATTTGCCCTTCCATTATGTGACTCAAGAAAAAAATCCCAAAAATGGGTAACGATTGTATCAAAAAGAGAAAATCGGGTGTACCTTTTATGTTAGGGCTAGTTTGAGTTGAATATTTCGTCTTGAAAACGTATAAGCGAGAGTATTTGATACATCATCTCGCTTCAGATTCTATCATTTTATATATAAGAGCTACAGGTTCCTGCAGGGTATCTACTAAACGCTTTTGCACCAGACGTAGCATTTCTGATTCTGTCGCAAAGTGTTATGTTTGGTAAGTAATATAATTAATTATAAAATTATCAAGACAATTGGAAAACTGGTGATATGAATTATTTCCTTTCCTCCTATTAGAACTCAATCAAATTTATTCGGTATCTTCAAGGACTCTGTTGGTTATAAGCTCAAAAGAAAACATTTTAATACAGTTTTTTTCATTGTTCAATGCCGTGCAATTGCTTACATTCACTTTATGAAATTCAAACACAAGGTTTAAAACCACAAAAGAAAAGTTAAGATTAATGTTGGGGGTAATGGTCCCAAAAGTTTTGGAACAAGGGGCCCAAAAGGGGTTAAAATAAGTATTTTCTAGTTTCCAGACTTTTTACAATTACTTGTGCGTAAGTGTATGGATCTTTCTGAAATGTAACACAAGGTTCCATACCAAAAAAGGAAGGTTGAGATTGATTCTGGGGGTTATGGCCCAAACTGTTTAGGGGCAAGAAAAGGGGCCAAGAACAAACTTTTCTTATACTTTGTATAAATTGCTTATTTCTTAACCAATTTCATTGGGGTTTTATTCTTGAATTCTTTGGGTTATTTAATATGCTGAATCTAACTTATATTAAGTTTTTGGAATTTGGGCCCCGTTTTTAAATTGGTCAACACTCAACACGAGGTCCAAAGGGTCCAAAATTAAACTTTGTTTGATTTCATCAAAAATTTAATTATTATGATTCTTTTATATGCTGAATCGAGGATTCGAATAGTAAGTCTTACTATACAAATCCTTTGCTGAATCAAGCCGTGTATTTAGATTTTAATTTTGGGTCTCAAATGGTCCAATATTAAACTTGAAAAAATGAATTCTTGGGGTTCATTGATATGCTGAATCTAAACATGTATTTAGAATTTTGATTATGGGCCCAGTTTTCTAGTTGGTCCAAATTGGGGTCCAAAATTAAACTTTGTTTGATTTCCACAAAAATGTAATATATTGGGTTCTTTAAAATGCTCAATCTAACCATGTATTTAGATATTTAATTTTTGGGCCCCATAATTAAGTTGGTCCACATTGAGGTGAAAATGGTCCAAAATTAAACTTTGTTTGATTTCATCAAAAATCGAATTTTTGGAGTTCTTTGATATGCCAAATCTAACTTTGTTTTTAGATTTTTGATTTTGAGTCCCGTTTTTAAATCGATCTACATTAAGGTCGAAAGTGTCAAAAATTTAACTTTGTTTGATTTTAACAAAAAATCAATTCTTGTGGTTCTCTGATGTGCTGAATCTTAACATGTAGTTAGATTTTGATTATGGGCCCAGTTTTCAAGTTGGTCCAAATTGGGGTCCAAAATTTAACTTTGTTTGATTTTAACAAAAAATGAATGTGTGGGGTTCTTTGATATGCTAAATCTAACCATGTATTTAGATTTTTGATTTTTTTGGCCCTGTTATCAAATTGGTCTACATTGAGGTTATAAGGGTCCAAAATTAAACTTTGTTTGATTTGATAAAAGATTGAGTTCTTAGGATTCTTAGATATGCTGAATAAATCCATGTATTTTGATTTTGGATATTGGACCATAATTTTTTTAAGTTCATTAGACCACATTCATACTGTGTCAGAAACATATGCTGTGTCAAATATTTAATCACAATCCAAATTCAAAGCTGTATCAAGCTTGAATGTTGTGTTTATACTGGCCCCAATTGTTCAGAGTTCGATTTCTGCGGTCGTATCAAGCTGCGCCCTGCAGAGCATTTTATTTTAATAATTGAAAACAAAGAACGATTAAAACAAGTTAACACATACATCGTATATGTGACAAAATTTCCTCTTGATATATTATTATCCTTCAAATATAACAACAAGTAAAATCCCTTTTTTGTACTTTAACATTTTTGCTATCATGATTTTCTGCGGAAAAATAAAAATAAAAGAAGGTTATTTCTTTTAAAAGTAAATAACTTTATTTAAACGTCCTATGAGTAGGAGAGATTTGAAAAGGTTTACGCAAAAACGGACGACGACGTTGGACAGTAAGTGTTGGCAATATCTCACATGGCATTTTGGCCAGGTGTGATAAAGACATATTTTACCCACATTTGCATTTTTTGTAAATAACTTCTTGCAGTAAATATCTTTTTTTGGTAAACCATTTACTTATGAACTGGATATTGAAATTTTACTAGTTTGGCAGTTTTTCATTAAATAAAGGGAATATGTAGCCCCAATGCTAATATGCAAGACAAAATCATAAACATAAATACAGATGTCCGTGTCTGATGAGCATCTTGAGATGTTGTTTGGCATATGTTCTATACGTTATTATTTAACATATAGATATGATAAGATTTGGTATGAGTGTCAATGAGACAACTCTCCATTCAAGTCACAATTTAAAAAAGAAAACCATTATAGGTCAAGGTAAGGTCTTTAACATGGAGCCTAGACTCACACCGAACAGCAAGCTATAAAGCCCCCCCCCCAAAAAAAAAATAAAAAATTTTAACTAGAAAAATAAAAATAAAACCAGCCGATATTGTGTACATATTTTATCCTGGATGTTAAAATGTATCACCAAGCAAAACAAATAATTTATAATCTTTTAATGAAATGAATTTGAAAACAACCTCTGTCTTAATCATAGTCATCATGCTTTGATCAAAGAGGTACATTTCTAATTTGAGTGAGATTTCTGTATTAATCATTCCTTTTTCTTAATTAAATAAAAGACTGATTTGTTTTCAGGAATATTGAATAAAACACAAAAATATATGAAATTTTATTCATAAAATTACTCAACAGTGTATAGAGCAGCTGGTCCATGCTTGTTGCACAATAGTAATAATTTGGTGTCTTTGTTATAGTGTAAAGCAGTTGGACCAGTCAGACCATCAGTTGTGGATAGTAATGTTTTACTCGACTTCCCATCATGTTGTATTACTATCAGCGAATTCGACGCTTCAACAGCAACAAACACATTTTGATCACCATCCACAGTGATGCCGTCCGGATTGATTAATGATTCCTCCTGATGTACCCATATTTCTTCACCTGTGAAAGAGATACAATGAACAGTGTGATCTCTTTTGATGGCGAAAAAAATTCTATCTATGGTTGTCGCTAAGTATAATCCGCAGTCAACTGTTAATGTTTTCAGTACTTTTCCCGTTGTATCTAATATCACAATATCAACTCCGATGATGACAAAAAGATTGTTCGTCTGATATGATATTCCAAAGCAGCTTTGTTCAAATTCAACTTTCTTCTCAACAGTATTTTTTTTTATGTTCAAAATCTCTATGTACTTTCTGATACCATAAGAAACAGCAATTTGATCAGTGTCTATGACTGCTAAATCAAACGGTACTCCAGAGCATGGTATGTCACGGATATGTTTACCCTTTTTGCTATACTCCATTAGTATATGCTTTCCGAAATAATTAGCGATCATCAAGTTATCGTTTAGTAATATAGTACATCCACTAAGCCAAATTGCTTGACCTTTGTTTTTTATTACCATAAATGTCTTTTTCAACTTTACATGGATGTTGTTAATGCTTTTCATTTCGGACACTGGAAGTTGGATTTGGGCTTGATCAATCTTTGCATCTTTGAACGGTAAGCTAATGGTCGTCTTCTCAACGGATATGTTCCCGAACTGTTCCATCTCATTCATTAATGACATGATAGAAGGTTGAAACTGTAAGAATAACTTATAGTTGATCACAGACTTGGTATTTTCTTTGACGGTTTCCACTTCTTTGAAGACAGCTTCATTGATCTGGCGCGTTCCAAGGAAAAGTTGAATTTCGGATGCAAATGACTTCAGTCGAGATGTTTGCTCCTTAAGACAAGTTAAATCCCGCTCTGATTTTTTTAAACGACTTAAAAGTTTTGTCGCTTCAGAATTACAATTTTCACATTGTGTGTCTAATTCAAGAAGTAGTTTTTGTTCTAAGTGGTCTAACTTTTTCAGTATTCTTGCTCGTGTATCTTTGATTGTAGTTTTGATAGTTTGCTTCTGATCATGAAAACTCTTCAACGCTGAATCACGATCGGTAATGATTTGTTGAAGATTTTGTAATGTGCCGGTTATATTGTCCTCTAAATCAGCCAGTGCAGTTGAATGTTTTACATTTTCAGCAGCTTTGTATAACGGAATGACGTCAGAGCATGTTCTGTGATTTGATGGAACGCAACCTAAACAGACTGCAACATCATGTGTTTTACAATACAATTCAAGTCGCTTGTCATGGTCTTCACAGTTTAGACTGACAGAAATATATTTTATCTGCTGGAAGTCTTCTGTTGATATAAGCCTATGGTCACGTGATACTTTTATGAATTCGTGAACCTTCTCACAGTCTGTACACAATCCCTGTTCGCAAACGGTACACCATTTTTCTGCATTTTTGTTGTTGTCAGCATAACCACAAGGACCACAAAGTATCAAATCCGACATGGTGTTATATCTGTAAAAGTATATTTTCTACTCTATGATTTTATACCATTATAATAAATTTACATTGGTATGAAATCATCATTTTTATAAATTTCATCTGATTAAAAAATTGCAAGAAAAACAGCTGTCTATTCTGGTATTTCACACTTTAAATTTTCATGAAAACCAGTTTCCTGATGCTCAGTGATTGTCGTTTGTTGAAGTGGTTCATAAGTTTTTCTCGCTTCTCCTTTTTTATATATTGATTAGACTGTTGGTTGTCCTGTTTGAATGGTTTTACTTTGACCTATTATTGTTTACTTTTACAAATTGTGACTTAGATAGAAAGTTTTCTCATTGGCACTCTTATATCAACTTAGTGTTCATCCCGGCGATATGCTTGAGTCTATATCCTATGTTGGCAGCCCGGGCCCCCTAACATTTGTAAGTCTTGTATGTTTTTAATTTAAGTTTATTTAAATTTTTCGGGGTTTAGTGGGGATGTCCATGTTCACTGAATTGATATAGGAAGATGTGGTGTGAGTGCCAATGAGACAACTCTCCATCCAAATAACAATTTAAAAATTAAACCATTATAGGTTAAAGTACGGCCTTCAACACGGAGCCTTGGCTCACACCGAACAACAAGCTATAAAGGGCCCCAAAATTACTAGTGTAAAACCATTCAAACGGGAAAACCAACGGTCTAATCTATATAAACAAAACGAGAAACGAGAAACACGTATATATTACATAAACAAACGACAACTACTGTACATCAGATTCCTGACTTAGGACAGGTGCAAACATTTGCAGCGGGATTAAACGTTTTAATGGGCCCAAACCTTCTCCCTTTTTCTGAAACAATAGCATAACATCACAACATATAAAAACATACGATAAAATATCAATTAGCAGACTTAACTCAATCAAAAAACGTATGATTACACAAAGAACGAATAAATTTGATCTGCGATATCTGAATACAAATGCACAGTTAATTAAATATTAGAGACAAACAGTCATGACCAAAAGGCTATCAAACAAATTCAAACACACTGAGAAATATTTAACCAATCAATGTTCACTTTAGAAAAAAACCCGTTTTTTTATAATCTTGAAGTTTATACAAATGTTGTAAGAATAAGTGAAAAATTGAAGATATTACAAATAATCAAAGCTGGTATACAGCCAAGATCCATATAAATAAAAAATGACAAAAAAGCATTATAAACAGTATCAACAGGTCAAATTAACAAGAATATACGATTTGAGAGTACTCGCAGTTACTGACAGCTAGTTAAAAGCCAAAACCAATTAATAGTAAAAAATCATGCATCAGAGACTAAAATCGACTAAAACACATCACAGGGATTTAGTATTTTAACGTCATTAATAGTCAGAGAAGACATGACTTGTGCAATGCCAAAAATAAATGTATCGACAGGTAGTAGTATAGTGAAGAGCGACTTCTATAGAAATAAAAGTTAACGTGGCTGTGTCCCCTATACATCTCGCCTCAAAAGATAATGAAATTTAGTTATGTTTTAATTTGCTAATGACAAAATCAATATTAGTGCCAATGTGAACTATATTCAGAGATCTAATTACAATATTGGTACGATAACCCTTACTTATAAGTTTGTTTAAAGGTTCGATGAGTTTACAAGGATCACATAGTGATTTCCTCGCTTTAAGTACAATATTACCATAAAATTTAGGATGAGAAATACCATTTTTAATAAGCTTTCTACAGGTATAGCCAAATTTACTAATCAAATCTTTGTATCTATGAAAGAATTTAGTAAAAGTTTTAAGTAATTTATGGTATCGAAATCCCTGACACAACAATTTACCAGTGATGCATTGATTACGTTCGTTAAAATCTATGACATCAGAACACACACGGGCAAACCGAACGAGTTGCGATATATAAACACCGTATGATGGAGCCAAAGGCACATCGCCGTCTAAAAAAGGAAAATTAACAATAGGAAATGAAAAATCGTCTCTTTTGTCGTAAATTTTAGTGTGAAGTTTCCCGTTTGAAATTGAAATGTCTAAATCTAGAAAAGGACAACTGCTGCTGTTTATGTTAGATTTAGTTAAAGTAAGTTCGTTTGGGTAAATTTCTGAAGTATATTTAGAGAACTCTGGATTATTCAACGAAAAAATATCATCCAGATAACGGTAGGTATTTTTGAATGTATCAACCAAATGTAACAATGATGGGTCTTTACTGAGTTTGGTCATAAACTGAGATTCATAGCAATATAGAAATAAATCTGCTATTAAAGGGGCACAGTTGGTGCCCATAGGAATACCTACTACCTGACGATACACTTTATCGCCGAAACGTACATAAATGTTATCAAGCAGAAAGTTTAAAGCTTCAATCATATCCTCACATTTCCAGTAAGTGTATCTAGCATACTTTCCTTTTTCGTTACAGAAAAAGGCCTTAAACGAGTTACAGCAAATAAAATTACAATGAGATTTTTCGAAAGACCATTTTATCAAATACAAAAACTTTTTCTTTATAAGATTGTGTGGAAGTGTAGTGTACAGAGTAGAAAAATCATAACTGTCAACAGAATTGTAAGGACCATTGAAAGCATGTATTTTATCTAAAACCTCTAAAGAATTTTTAACACTCCAAAAATAATTAATACCATTATTTTCATAAGCTTTATTACAAAAGTTAATAACCAGTTCTTTGATAGTAGTAAGGGAGGTGGTTAGAAGCACTGATAGATTAGTAGTAGAACACTTACTCGAAGCGGAGATGAAACGGAATTTAAATGGTTTTTTGTGTAATTTCGGTAACCAGTACATGGTAGGGACTTTCAAATGTTCGGAAGATGCTTTAAGCTGGGCAGTGGCAGTGGTATGCTTGTTAACGATTTGACTCTCTGTGGTGCGCACTGACCTGAATGTAGAGGAATTTATTATTTCGTTTTGAAGAACTTTCGTGTAGTATATGCGTCACACCACCACTACATTATTTGCTGCCTTGTCTGCCGGTACGAACACAAACCGCTCTGCGAGTACCTTGAGTTTGTTTTTTATTCTAGAAATGGGTATATCATGGTTCCTATTATTAATTTCAGAATTGTTTTCTAAATGAGATATTCGAATATCAACAGTATTCATAATTTTATTCAAATAACTGTCTAAAGATTTTTTATCAGATTTTTCACGTTTGCACCAATTTTTACAATAGGCAGACAGAGCGTCTTTAATGACCTGACGACACTGTTTCCAACCTATTGTAGATGGAGGACGGTATTTCGGTCCTTTCTTTAGAAAAGTTATGACTTCACGGTCATCGACTATGTTGAGGTCTCCTGTGATAACATGACCATAGGGAACATATTTAAAACTAGATGTTTCGCAATCTCAAGTGGAAGGAACATTATTTTCTATATTGACGTCTGTTGTAATTGACGTATAATTGAAAATCAAATTTCTGCTCGGTTTTTTATAAGAATACGAAATAATGGGTTGTTCTATATTATCAAAATATGGAGGTATTAAGCTATAGACAGAAGAGTCATTGAATATGCTAGACAAATTAATAAAATCAATACCTCTATTTATATATTTTAATTTGAGAAAATGTCGTTTACGATTTTCAGGTTTATCAATAATAGGAAAAAGCCTGTGATGACAAAAGGCTGTAATAATACGGGTGTATTCATAAAATGGGCTAAAAAAAGAAATTTTATCACACTCAAGAAAAATAGCATATAATTTACTAATAGGTATCTGACCCAGTTTGCATAATACTTGATGTCTGCCATTATTCTTTATTATAGATAACAGATCAGCAAGTGTATAATTTATACGATGTTTAATACGTTGATTGCGGTTCTTGCGTTTACCATGAGACCTATTATTTCTAAGTCGTTTATCAACAATATTAATGACATCGATATGAGTTTTAGATATGTTCCCCTGCCCTAATATTTTATCATTTAGACCGAGAGGATAAGCTGTTTGAAGTCTTTTTATCCAAAACAATTCGCGAACTTCGCGTGATTTTTCAAATTGACACATTTTTTATAAGGGGCTAGTTGAAGTCGCCTCCGGTGCGAGATTTTCTCGCTGTGTTAATTAAAGGGAAACTTCGCAAAAAAATCAAAAATTGATATTATGTTCATTCTGTATAAAAATGCTCAAATTCATGAATATTAAAGTTTTATTCTGCTAGATAAAAGATCACCATCGATTTTAAATTTAGAGTATCAATTCTCTCCGGTCAGCCATTTTGTTACCTTCTCCGATCTGCACCCAAGATATGTCTAAGGACCAAAACTATAGTAACCCGATGTAGTCGTAATTGCGTGTCGATATCTTGTCAATCGTACGGTTGTTTTATCCGACTAGTTAACTATAACTAAGTTGATACGGAAACTTTTCTTATCTCTTTTTTTTTAATAACCATGATCTGTTATTTTTTAACACATAATGATAATATTGGAATTAGTTAAAAAGTAAAAATTTCAAATCATAAATAAGTGTTCCGTGAAACTTGAATTGTTTTCGGAAATCTAATTAGTTCATAATTCTTTTATGTAATAAACTTTATTCAAATAAATTAGGATCTTCACTCCACTGATCACCTGCATGGCTAAAGGTATTAGTCCCAAAGGTATTGCAGGGGGGGGGGGTGACACGTCCAGGTATTCAAGCGATTTCCTGTCGAGCTTGCAAATTCATGCATCGTTTCACTTCTTGGGGTATTGGTCAGTGTACACGGCCGATAACTTACAACTTTCCATTTTGAACTTTTAGGTGTATAATATGCATCTCTATCTTGCGTGTCCGAAAGTGATATTATATACTAGTCATTACTAAACTCATACGCTTGTTTATAAATAACATTTCTGGTGTAAAGAAAATTATTTATAAAAATATAGATAATACCAAAAAATAAACAACAGATTTGATGAAATAAAAATATATATACATATTTTTTGTCAATGGTGAAGGACAGATCGGACCATACAAGAAATTTTGATTTAAAAAAATGTACGCACTTGTCGACCATTCGTATATACGCCAGGATAAAAAGAAACGGAACTATAGCGAAAATTCAAATATATACATGTATACATTGTACATAAGAAAGAAACATACATTTTGTGTAAATTGGGGTAAAAGTTTTGTTAGTAGACTAGTCCACGTATGCCAACAGTATGTAATCATCAAATGTCGAAAGACTATTGTATACCAAAAGAAGAAGAAGAGATTTACATACTGGTCGATATTTAACTTTCTTTGGCTCATCGAAGTTATGGACATTTATATATCAATTTATAGATAGTTCTCGAATTAAGGAAGAAATTCTTCATCATCACAATTGTTCCGACATGCATGTTATATGTACGCAACTGGACGTACACAAATAATCCCTAAGGGATATGATTATTTTCCAGGAAAACTATAGAGTATCAAAGTTTCAAATCAATTTCGGGATTTATTTAATTTTTCTTTCTTGATATTCAATGACAGCAATTTAAAGAACAAACTGCTTGTCCGCTTTATGGGTATTCTTGCCAGTTGAAACAGACTAATAACATTCAAACAATAGGGAAAGATGGCATTAAATTCGTTCTGGTTTACATTGTTGGTCAAATAGCAAAAGTATTATATATAGTTGGGCCCGATATAGTTACGGTGTGAGACGAAGACTATTTTGTTAAGGACATTCCCGATTATGTATAAATTTTGTTGATGTTTTTCACACTTGAAAAGCATATATGTTCGTAAATTTCGATTCCATTCCAAAAAGATTCTTAAATTTTCTGTCAATTTTTTAAAAAAATTATCAAATATCTGAAGTATTCGTGCGTTGTGAGGTTTGACATATTTTGATGAAAACATTAATTCCTAAATAGGTAATTAAAAATAACTTCGGATGGACTAAATTATATAATTGCAATTGTTAATGATCTGTTTGAAATATTTAAGGCTGCCGATCCTAATCTAAGATAGTACAATTTTTAGTTCATACACTCGTGATTAGAAGGCTATTTTTATTTATGAATTTATACTTCAATTAAAATAATTAAGTATTTTATCGTTACTGAATTAATCAAAAGTCATAATTCATTTAAAAGTGATCTTATCATGCTTATGCAAAATATAAAAATATACAACAGCTATCCAGTTATTGTGCGACCTTATTATTCCCGTTAATTAATTATTTGTTTTACATTTCTGCAGGGACGTCTATATAAGTCTTTGATTTCTGTGTCTAAAACTTTGACTGACTCCCGTTTTCAATTCATACGAAATGTTGTTCACACCTTCAAGCCAGTAAACCGTGACGCCTAGATTTCACTGAATGAGGATCAAAGGATTAGAATTACATAATGCTAATCCTTTAATTACCTTGATTTAACCGACGCACTCAACATTCTTAAGGTGTCACAAAACAATACACATTTTATTTCCACCGTACAAGCAAGTGAAAATGTTTGCTGGAATGAAGCAAAAAGGCCAGAATACAAACGTGTATTTTTATTACACTATTGATCATGTCAATTTCATATGTTTGTTTAAAGTATTTGTTGAAAAAAAACATAAAAATGTTCTATTGTAAGAATTAATTTTATTATTAAAATTCGTTTTAAAATATCCAGACGATCTAATTTTAAAAGTTGCATGGCTATCACTTATTTTTCGTTGGTTAATAGCTACACCAAAAGTCGTCGATGCGCTTTAAATCGCGTTATTAGATGGTTTACGAAGAAGACTTAAATGAGATATTTTCACTCCCGGCATGCATCAAAGACTTAAACTACGTCACATAAGTCAGGAAGTTTCAAGAAATAAAATTAATAATTTCCAATTTTCTCCTATATTTGATTTCATATCAAAATAAAACTTGGTGAATATGTTTTTTATGGTATTATTAACATAATAAGATGAAAAGTGAAAAATCGCGAATTATCCCTTTAAAGACTCTTTGGTGGCCTTTGACTGTGTTCTGAAATTTGGTCGAGGTGTTGTCTTTTTGCGGTACGTCTAAACACTGCTAAGGACTCCTTAGTGCACTAAGGACTATACAATGCCACTAAGGACTAGAAGGACTACTGTTATACGTGTTATTTTTGCATATTCTGTTAAAGATTGATATTTAATGCATAAATTTCAAATTTTATAGAAAAATAATCATAAATAAAAAAGATATTCAACATTTTCTAGGCACGTGCCCATTTTTCTTTGATATACCGAAAATCAATGAACCGATTGACACGTGCCAATTAATATAACAACTGATTAAACAATCATATATTCTTTAATTTAAGAAATTGACAATTCTATCGAAAAGATTAATACTTGATTATCATAATAAAATGTGTTGTTCTTATTTAAAAGTTAAAATGATTAAAAGGACAAATAATTTTGCTTTTGTTTCATTTATTTCCCGACATAGTTATTTGCCATAGGTTTTAATGTTGATGTGCGCCAACTAATAAGTAAGAGTGTGGTCAGCTTGGTAAAATGTTTATGTAAGAGACATGAAGACAAAATGAATATATATATTTATAACTTTTTTGTTTTTATTTTAATTCCGACAAAGATGCGTTACGAGACATGAGTAAATTCCGAAAACAAAACCTTTAAATCATGATTTTTATTTGTCCACTTTCTATTACTGCTTTATACGTACTAGTACGAAAAACGATTGAATTGATAAAAAATAATGTGGCGTCCTTGGGATTTATCAAAACCATTAGTTTTCAACCAGTTTGATATCAGTTTACAAAGGCGGTACTTATTAATTTGAAATTGTTTGACATTTGTTTTTTTTTCTTCTAAAAGTAAAAGAAGTTTAAAATAATCATTTAACGAATTTAAGTCAGATTATGTTTTATTTCTAATATATGAAAGAGAAATGTTTTTCAAAATGTTCCACAGTGTTTAGTACATTATTTACGAATAATTTCCTGCATTTGTTAATTTAAAGTTAAAGATATAATGTTGAGAGTGCTTTGTAAAAATTACTCACTGTTGAAGGCCGTATGGGTAACTTAAAGTTATTAATTTCTGTCATTTTGTCTCTTGTGAATAGTTGTCTCATCACTAACCCTACCACATCATTTGTTATATTGGTTGCAAAAATTTATTATCGTATTGAACTCGTTTTAGTCCAGAAATATATTGCTCAAACGTGTTCTTCATATGATAATGAACCATAGCATACGCACAAAAACATGATTTCTGTCTAAATCCGTCTGTTTACTTGTAGCTTGCATTAAATAAGTTTGGTTACATGTAGTAAATATTTTTTATCAGATGGATTTTTTTTGTCCCCAAATACATTGCTCAATTGTCTTCATATGTAAATTAAAAAAAAGGATAAAATTTTGAAAAAGTACCATAGCAAACGCACAAGGGTGGTTGCATGTAGTAAAAAGTTTATTATCTTATTGATTACGTGGTAGTAATACATTGCTTAACGTCTCCGTAAAAGAAAATAAATTTTGAAAAGTGCACCACAAGAAACAAAATGATGTGTTTCGGCTCCATACCTGTTCGAACGCATGTCCGTCGTCGCCCGTATTCTGTCATTTATTAATATGAACATCAAATTAAAAAACCTTCAATACACTTGAGAAAAAATACTTCTTCATTCTGAAAAAAACACATTAATAGTATTTCAACAACAATTCATTTTTTTACAAATCTTGTCCATTAAACACAACAAATACCATGATTCCCGTGTAATCAGTTATGTAATATGACACGTGTCAAACGGTTCATTGATTTTCGGCACATCAAAGAAATACGGGCACGTGTCTAAATAATGTTGAATATCTTATTCATCTATGATTATTTTTCTACAAAAAATGAACTTTATGCATTAAATATCATTCTCTACCATAATATGAAAAGAAATTGCATGTAACAGCACCCCATCTAGTCCTTAGTGGCATGTTATAAGTCCTTAGTGCACTAAGGACTCCTTAGCAGTGTTTAGACGCACCCGTCTTTTTGACACATTCCCCATTCCCATTATCAATTTAATGGATAGCTAAAAACGGTTAAAAATTTATCTATGATATATGTGTTGTTTTTCAATCGAAGTGTGGTTATCATTACATTTCTTGTTAATGAGTAGTATTTTACTATGTATCAATAAAGAAATATTTGAGGTATGTGCAATGAAAAATAGTAAGAAAGTTATTTTTACCTCTTGTGATATTAATGGAAAATTTAAGTTACTGAGCATTTACTTTTCACAAACCAGGCGGTAAAAATTAACCTTATTAAAAAATAATTTAAAAAAAATAGTCATAAATGAACAAATTTAAATAAAAAAATTTAGTCAAAAATGAATTGGCATTTTTCTTACCCAAATACTGGAAATATAAATATTTCGATTGAATTTTTAATAAGGAAGGAATAAAACAAATTTATGAGTGAAGCGTCGTATGAATTAATCAATAAATTCAGTTATTTTTTTCTGAATCAAATACTGAAAATATAAATATTTTTTTTGAATCTTTAACAAAGCAGGAATAAAACAAATTGATGAGTGAAACGTCGTTTAAATTAATCAATAAATTCAGTTATTTTCGGAACAGTTTTACCAAGCCTTACATCTTGACAAACTTCTTGACAAACTTCTTGTTATGAAAAAGATTTGATACCACATTTGGTATTTTTTTCAAGTTCCCTCTCAAATATGAACTTTATTTTGGAAAGAAGCGAGGTATACTTCATCACTACAAAAAAATCCAGCAACTGTACGACGCACAAAACCAAGGATTATATAAAGGTAAAAATGAGATGTGAAATACGTCAACCCATCGACACATACATATTGAAATCTAGAGGTCATTGTCCATATGTATGATGGCATTTGTTTTTGTAGCAGTTCAATGCTTCTGTTCCGTTGTTTTCCCCTAATAATTTAAGAATTTACCTCTGTTTTGGTTTGTGACCCCAAATTGTTTTCGCTTAATTGATTTATGACTATTGAACAGCAATATTTTACTGTTCCATTTATTTATTTCTAATAAATGAACTTTTATGAAAGTGCTGGAGTTTGATGCTAAACATTCAATTCACCTACATTTGCTAGTTGTATTCATTTTTTATTGCTTTTGTTGATTTTTAAGATTTATACTCGCTATCCAACAAATCTCTAGACAATATCTCTTCCGTTTAAACAAGGAAGTTAATCATAAAATGAAACTATAAAATCAACATATCTAAAAATGTTTTGACTTAAACAACTTTTGCCCCACTAGAAGTACAACCTTTTCTTTGAAAGACTTACATGTTGCTTAATTACCTTCACTGTCATCATAAAATGACTAGTGTCTACGTCAACATGGTCAGCTTGTTGTCAATGGCAAGTCTCGCGATACCACACAAATTTACCTTGGTGATTTAAAAATAGTTATCAAAGGGGTTAAATTACTCAAACCTCAGACTCAAACATTATTTTCTATCCAACATAGATTATTATCTAACTCAGTCTATGGAAGAAGCGAATCGATAAAAACTTTTCTTATATCACATTGCGATATTGTCTAATATCAATTGTAAACATGCAGACATTCCATGCGGAAAATGTAGTTTTTTGGCAACGAAAAATTAAGAAAATACTAACTTTAAAACTTATTGTTCAAAAATAAACATCAATTGAGTCTAAATATACATTCAGAAGTTAGTTAGAAGCAAACGTTCATGTCCGTGTAAAATTTGAAGTGCTGTGTTTTTCTTATATACATAAATATACAAATGCTATTAGTTCTAATATCAATGCGATACTTTTGATATATCATAGCGGTGTTTTTGTTATATCAATATTAGTACTTATTAGTATTTGACTGCTGTACCCATATTTTGACAATTTTACCATTTATGTCTGTTTTGTTCACGCAACGTTGTAAATATGACAGAATTTTATGAGACTGTCATACACGTGAGAGGTTTAGCGCTATAAAACCAGGTTCAATCCACCATTTTCAAAATTTGAAAATGCCAGTACCGATGGGGTTTAATAAACAATGTCGTAATCAAATAGCTAAGTATCAAAATTATTGTTCACATATATAATAATTTAGCAAATTTTATAATGAACGCACCGAAATAATATATATCTGATATGCTCGCAACGCACGCATGGAAGACTTTCTTTATTGATAACAATGAAACTAACTTGTGACAAAGATGAATCATACTGTCCTCGTTCAGATTGATTCGACAAAATCTGACCTGTACTTTTGAATCTCCTATTTTATACAAATTAGACCGTTGGTTTTCCTGTTTGAATGGTTTAACACTAGTATTTGTTTGGTTTCTATATAGCGTGGTGTTCACTGTGAGCAAAGGCTCCGTGTTTTAGGCCCTACTTTGATCTATAATGGAAACAAATATTACTTTGATGGAAAGTTTTCTCATTCGAACTCATGCACCATCTTCTTATATCTATATCTTTAAAATTTCCCCTTATAAATAACTGCTTTCCAGTCCTCCCAAAACATCATAAGGGTGCTGAATCTTTTGTAAAGTGCAATATGAACTAGCACACTTCTAAAGTTTTAACGGTAACGACAGTTATGATGGAACAAGACCGATTACGTCAATAAAAATACCAAACAAACAGCACTGAACGATCTAAATTTATAAATATAGAAAAGATATATACACATTTCTAACGTCAACAGACATTTACATCTTATTTATTTGTTTTCTTAACATATTTTGTGAGTATTCATTGAAGAAATGAATTTATAACAAGCGATACAAATGGTTATTTTGCACTAAGTAATGTTCGCGTATTTATACGATCGGTTACTATATAGTCAAAAACGAAAGTCAAATCTCTGTGGCAACAATACATTGGAATGCCCTCACGGTCATCGCGATGTAAAAGAGCGTCAACGCGGCAAGCTGATTATGTTCATAGAGATATCGATTTACCAACATGAAAAGTCTTTGATATCCAAAAAGAACTGTTTTCCATCTCAATGTTTTTTTTCTATGTTAATAATAAAAACATTTTTTGTTTGACAAGATTTTAGATTTTCGTTGTATCTGAAGTTGTTCAATTTATAGTCTGAGGCTACTCAGTTGGTATCTTTAAAGTTCGGGACATCAGCATTTGTCACGTGACATTTTGATTTGTTTTGAATATTTATTTTACCATTTGAATATTTATTGTTATTTGGAGCTGTATAGGATTGGATTGTTTGAATGAATGTTTTTTTCTCTTTTAAGTAATGATATTTTTTGTCTATTTCGATATTACCCATGCATGTGGATAGGCTATATCAGTGTGACCTCAGGGGCGGATCCAGCCGTTTTCAAAAGGGGGTTCCAAACCCAGGATAAAGGGGGTGGGGGGTCCAATCATATGTCCGCATTCAAATGCATTGATCGGCCAAAAAAATGGGTTTCCAACCCCCAGACCCCCAACCCCCTGGATCCACCACTGGACGGACCTTTATAAAAATCTAATAGGTCGGTAGACTATTTACAACCGAATTTAAATTCCGCCATTACATCATCACTTCAAATAGAATTAGTCGGTTAAACCATGTAATTGAAAACAATAGACTGAACAGGTTGTTAACACTTTCAACTATCAATAGGGTCAAGCAACATTTTCGAAATGATAAGTTCATGTAAGCGTTAATTTTGTTACAGATACGAAATTTTAGTGATATTGATTCTCAAACATTAAGCCGGTCATGAACTAAGTTTGTGGATTATGTTTGCGTTTTTTTTTTACATGCATTGTGACTAGTCATCGTATTCAGCTTATATTGGAAAACTATAACAGTTATATTAGAAAAGTATCGCATTCATAAATTGTTGATATTAAAAAAACATCGCTTTGATATCAGACAAATATCGCATTGATATAATAAAATATAGCATTATCTTTGACTTATAGGTGATTTTGGCGTAGCAAACAATTCATCTCAATTGCATTCCACTGAATATTTATTGATGATGTGTACATCTAAAAATGACAAATCGTGCATTTATGTTTCATTTATTCAACAATTCAATTTTCTCGTTTAAATACATCTTGCTTGTTATTACATAAAATAATTCATGGAAATTATACAGCAGACGTATGTCGTGTTAAATGTCACCCTGTTTGAAGACTAGAGTCATTACTTTATACCGAGACATCTGCCTTTCTTTGTTCAAATGCTAACATTCGTCTGAAATTTCACACAATGCAACTCGTTGATATAAGACAATATCGCTCGTTGATATAAGAAAAGTTTTTATCGATTTGCTTCTTCCATAGACTGTATCTGTTATTTATGGTAACTTCTTACAGCTAAAGATGAAATAGTATAGTACAGTGTCAATGCAAACGAATAAGCGCAATACGTTCATGAAAGTTAGTTAATACTTTTTACAGTTTATTGTCCAATTGTATCAAGCAGCTGGATTTAGAGCGCGCTCGCTTCGAATAAATTTATTTCACATTTGAACATCATTATAGAAATAATAATATCACTTTATTTGCAAGCTACAACCAAAAGAGTCGAACAAAAACGCAAAATATGACACGCAACACTCAAGAATTATTCAATTTACAATAATACGCATAAAACAAAAAACATACGCGTATTACAAAGTGATGTATACCTCTGTATGAACGAAAAAGAGATAGGCAACACAACACAACTATGTTACTTTGCTAAGAAACATCTTTTGAGACCATTACAAACAATGAAAAATATTAGACGCACAAATTATTATTTTAGGCGCTCAATTTGATACTTTGTGTATTAAATATACTTTTAGTGCGCTCAATGTTATCATTATGTGTGCAAATATCCTAGATGTGCTCGCGCATCGCAAGTATTATAATCTAGATAAACAAAGTTTCTGGACCTCGGTAGACAAGCTGATTCTTTCGAGGTGGACGACGAACATGTGTGTAATTCATGAGCTATGATTGATTGACATTCTATTAATTCAATAAGATAAAAGGTGTTCAAGTGGTTTGGAAAGAAAAGGAGGATGGTCAACTAATTTTCTCAAAACGACGGTTTTTTTCCCAGAAAAACCGGGGACTGTCATATAATCGAATCAAATCAAACCAGACTACGTTATGTCTTTGTCACAAAACCACTTAGGTCGAATACATCAATAAAATTAATAAAACAAATTCAAATGTATACATGAATCAAATATCCAAACAAACTTTGTTCTGGTTGTTGTCTTTTTGACACATTCCGTTTCCATTCTCAATCTATCACATGCAATCATACATTCATACTGATTAGATGTTGAAAAGACAATAAGCCAAAGACATTACCTATTCGCACACAAGTACATGTAAATCAACTGGTTATGGCAAGAAATATAAACAATAACCTGACAATTGTTTAACAATCCAACAGTAGCAGTCGCAATAAGACCTATAGTGAGTCCACAAGCACTTGTTTCTGTCAATGTGGGGTTTACTATCCATACCAGTACAAAAAAACACAAGGTAGCTAACGGAAATTTCCAATTTGTTCGCTTCAACCAATATTTTTTTAATTTCACTTGACTACCGGATTTGTAATAACATGAGCAACACGACAAGTGCCACACGACAAGTGCCACATATGGAGCAGGATCTGCTTACCCTTCTGGAGCACCTGAGATCGCCCCCGGTTTTTGGTGGGGTTCCTGTTGCTCAGTCTTTAGTTTTCTATGATGTTTCTTGTGTACTATCATTTGTCTGTTTGTCTTTTTCATTTTTAGCCATGGCGTTGTCAGTTTAATTTCGATTTATGAGCTTGACTGTTCCGATGGTATCCTTAGCTGTATTTGGCAAAAATATCAGGAATTTTTGGTCCGCAATTCTCTTCACCTTCGTACTTTATTTAGCCTTTTTAACCTTCTTCTGGTGCGAGCGTCACGGATGAGTCTTTTGTAGACGAAACGGACGTCTGGAGTAAATAAAATTTTTCAATCCTTGTGTTAGTAATGAGTTTATTTTCACGATCCACTCTAGGAAGATTTTTTTCAAAAGTCATCGAAGGCAAGAAGTCCCGACAAAAAGAAGTAAATCTTTTCTTTCTTATCATCTTGCTGTTAACACTATTTCTATTATAAATATGAATTTGTTGCTGTATATCATATTTGGTTTTTTGTGTTCATCATTTTGTACATAAATGAGGCCGTTACTTTTCTTGTTTGAATGGTATCTAGATTTGTCATGTCGGGGCCTTTTAAAGCTGCAGATGCAGTATTGGTTATACTCATTGTTGAAGGCCGTACGGTGGTTTATAATTGTATATTCTATTTCATTTGGTCTTTTATAGAGATTTATCTCATTGGCAATCATACCATATCTTTCTTCTTCTTCTATAAGATAAGATGATATATAAATCCCATCGACAATATCGGTTGTAAGTTCATGGTCTTCTGATCATGTTTGCTACTTATAGTAAAAGTTATTTTCTATCTATATTAGTTATAAGATAAAAGTAAATAAAGACACCAGTAGTTTACCAATGCTCAAAAGACATAAGTCGATTGAGAGAAAACAAATCCGGGTTACAAACTAAAACCGAGGGAAACACAAAAGCTATAAAAGGAAAACAAAGGAACACCAGGAACACCGAAGTGCAGCAAAAACATACGCCAACACACATGGAAACGAAGTAATTGATAACAACTGCCATATTCTTGACTTGGTACCAAACATTTTAAGAAAAAAAATATTTAAACTAATTAAAACTAAAGATGAAATGTAAAGTGTCAATATATAATTTTGATCAATTTATTTATCTATAAGATCTATTGGTTTTGTTTATATTTGCTATGGTGAAAGTTTTGATGTTAGACGAGGAGAAGGGAATCGTCGCTTTGAAGACAATAAGTGCCATAAACATATATTGTCAATTTCAATGATGATACTTGTTTGTAGCTTCGGACTTGCTGGTTGTTGTTTCTGTTAAGTTTCTCTATATCAGTTTTAGTTTTCAAGATAGAACTGTCACTTAAATGTAATGATCCCCATAGAATCGGCATCCGATTTCATACCAACGGGAAGAATGATGTGCTGGTCCTGTTGAGTTAGCTGTCCCCTTCTTACTTCTACTAAATTTAATATAAAAATGACAAGAAGTTGATACGAATCATTATCAAAATTTACTTCTCTCTATTGATCTATTCAGTTTATTATTTAGAACCTGTCTATTTTAAATTTGAATATTCAAAGCTTTTGAAAACAAACATTTGCTATAAACAAAACATAAAAAATTATACCACTGCCAATTATAAAAAAAATATTGTCATCTATCATAAATATAAAAAGAGTGTAGCCAATTTCTCCTGATTTTTTTCACTTACGAAGTCCAAATCTAAAGTAGATGAAACGAAGTTAAATTTGAACAATATATAGTCTAAAATAGAAAACGTTAAATTTGAAATTAAGATAGTCTGAACGAGTAAAACTCCTTGTTATTTTATATGAAATATTGTAATAGTTAAACATATTTAACTATAAACTATTATAAAGTATGAATTTGCAATATATAGTAATAGTGTAAAAATGAACCAAACATTACAACAAGCCAACAAGTTAGACTTAAAGTTTTTTTTTTAATCCATTAGGGGGATGGATGTTGCTTTATCATGATAGTAAAAACAAATGATATGGGATATCCATGATCTCAAATGAGTACATATACAGGAAAATAACATACAAAAAGCAAAGAAAAATACTTTTTTATTGCTGTTCTTCATCTGAAATTCACAGTCACGCCTTTAACATGGAGCCAAAAAACACTCATGTCTATTCTTTTGTGACAAGTTGAACAGTTCAATTGACGTAATGAATTGCAATTTTGTTAGAATTTTAAAATAAAAAGCCATAGGTAGGGAGACACCTCTCCTAAAAGGGAAATTAAATACAAATAAACATATGTTAAAAAAAGAATATGATCTTACTTTTCTGTTAAAGTCATAAGAAACCTCAAATTAAAAAAAGATATATGCATATGTTTTTTTATAACTAAATGGAGAGTTTAATTTGTCCACATTTAGAAGAAGTTTACTTATTTTTAATTTCTTCCTTCCAGGAAGACATTCGCCGACATATTTTCCGTAAGCATAGTGACCTGAGCGTAACCCTCCTCGTAAATATCCGGTGATCGCAATACGCATGGATCTGTCATTAAAATAAACCAGTATCTGATTGTACATGTTAAACACGTGCTCAATACCCATGCTTTTTGTTATTTGTTTACTATAAGGTGACAATCGGTAAACTTCGGCTTCAAAACACGGCATTTAATGAGCAGCCATATTTGTTAAATAATAATAGACAGAGAGAAAAAAAATGACGATTATAAGATATATTTGCGTAAAAAATGAGAAAATCGTGCACAGAGAACTAAGTTTATGATATATACATTAATTGGTTCAATAATTGGATAAACACTATTTTTCACTACTCACTCGTTTCATATGACTTTAATCAATTTCGTTCAACTTGTGATAATATTCATCAAATTAAAAACTGCCGATAATGTGTAGACACATATATTTAAAATGTTATGAAGTAATGTTCAATTTATACTTCAAACACAAACAATAAAGTAATCAACTTTCAATATATGAATATAAATGTACACTCTGTTTCAATCAAAGTCATTAGAAAAATTTAATCCTGATATCTATGATGAATTTATTAGCACAACCATTTGTAAATTGGAAGATATCTCTAAAATAATTTGTTCCTTTTCATGATTGAATTAAAGACTGTTCTATAGCATGTTTTGTTAAGGAAAATGAATTGCCAATTTCGTTTCTTCTATACTTAATCATTCATGAAAAATAATAAAGATGCACAAACAAATGAAAGGAGTAGGTTCAGTAAGACCGCTTTTTGGCCTCAAAATATAGCAGTTTTACAATATTGTTAAAATGTAAACTTTATGTTATTAGTTAGAAAGTAGAATGTTTCTGCTACATAAATATGGGCTGTTTCTGACAATACAATGCACATATATCGGGTACTAGCACCATTAAGTCATGTTCTATTACTGAAATCATCACAATTTTAGTATTATAGTTAAATCTTAGACGGTTTCTGTCTTAAATGAAAGTGGCCGCATTTGTGTTCATTCTTAATATTGAAATGTAAGTTGTATTTGATGATAATAGATAACATATATAGAGGTTGAGGATGAACACAAATGCGGCCACTTTCATTTTTGAAAAAAACTATCTAAAAAGTGACGTTTTTTAGCATATTTGACAGATTTTTCATAATTAAGCTTGAATTGGAGCGTTTTTAATGACTAAATCAGTTAAAATCTTTCAAAAAAACTAATTTAATCAACTGAACAATGCTGAAGTAGACACTTTAGTGTTTAAAAAGTGTCCAAAATCTTTCGGATGATGAACCTTAGATTTGAGGCCAAAATCGGCTCTTATTGAACCTACTCCTTTAGTTCTTAAAATTACTCAACATTGTAAAGAGCAACACTACCATCTTCATTACACAATAGTAATGTTTTGTTGTCTTTGTTATAGTGTAAAAATGTTGGCCTATTTAGACCATCGATTTCGGAAAGTAGTGTTTTTCTTGCCTTCCCATCATGTTGTATTACAATCAGCGAATTCGACTCTCCATCAGCAACTAAAACATTTTGATGATCATCCACAGTAATGCCGCCCAGAGAGACTAAAAAATTCTCTTTATGTTCCCATATTTCTTCACCTGCCATGGAGATACATTGTACAGTATGATCTCTGTTATAATAAATTCTATCCACAGTTGTTTCTAAATAGAACCGACAGTCAGTTGTTAATATTATAAGTACGTTTCCTGCAATATCTAATATCACAATTTCATCATCCGTGATAATAAAAAGTTTTTTGGCCTGGTATGATATCCCATAGCAGTCTTTATCAAATTTCACTTTCCTCTCTACAATATGACTCTTTGTATTCAAAATCTGTATGTACTTCCTGTGCCCATAAGTAACAGCAATACGATCATTGTCTATGACTGTCAAATCAAACGGGGGTTCCGAGCATGGTATGTTTCGAATATGCTGACCGTCTTCGCTATACTCCATTAGGACACCCTCTCCCTTATAATCAGCAATCAACAAATTACCATTTTGTAACATAGTACATCCACTTAGCCAAATTTCTTCGTCTTCTTTTTGTTTCACGTTAAATCTCTTTTTCAACTTAACATGGATGCTGTCAATACTTTTCATTTCTGGCTCCGGAAGTTGTATATCAGCTTGATCTACCTTCCCTGCATTTAACGGTAAGGTAATGGAGATCTTCTCAACGGATATTTTTCCGAGCTGATCAACCATATTCATTAATGACATGATAGAAGATTGTAACTCCAAGTTTATTTTATAGCTGAACAAAGACTTGATTTCTTCTTTGGCAGTTTCAACCTCCTT
Organism: Mytilus trossulus; assembly: GCF_036588685.1. Classification (NCBI taxonomy): domain Eukaryota; kingdom Metazoa; phylum Mollusca; class Bivalvia; order Mytilida; family Mytilidae; genus Mytilus; species Mytilus trossulus. The sequence continues at coordinate 44,386,594 of NC_086375.1, read as the reverse complement.
AAAGACAGCTTCGTTGATCTGGCGCGTTCTGAGGAAAAGTTGAATATCAGATGCAAGTGATTTCAATTGCGATGTTTGTTCCTTGAGACAATTTAAATCGCGTTCTGATTTTCTTAAACGGTTCAAAAGTTTTGTCGCTTCAGAACTACAATTTCCCCATTTTGTGTTTAATTCAAGAAGTAGTTTTTGTTCTAAGTCGTCTATTTTTTTCTTTATTCTTGCTCGTGTATCGTTGATTGTATCTTTGATAGTTTGCTTCTGACACTCAATATTTTTCAATGCTTCATCACGATCGGTAATGATGTGTTGAACATTTAGTAATGCTCTGGTTAAAGTGTCCTCTAAATCGGCCAGTGCATCTGAATGTTTGGTATTTTCAGCAGCTTTTCTTAAAGAAATGACGTCAGTGCAAGTCTGATGGTGAGATTGAACGCAACATAAACAAACTGCGACATCATGAGTTTTACAATACAGTTCGAGACGCTTCTCGTGGTCTTTACAAGTTAGACTACTAGATATATCTTTAATTTGTCGATTGTCTTCAATGGATATAAGTTTGTGATTCCGTGATGTTCTGATAGATTTATGAACCTTCTCACATTCTGTACATAATCCCTCTGTGCAGAAAGTACACCATTTCTGGGCATTTTTATTATTGTTCGCATTACCACATGGACCACAAAGCATCAAATCGGACATTGTGAAATATCTGTAAAAGTATATTTTTATTATTTGAGTTTTTACCAATATAAAAAATGTATATTAGTGGTATGAAATCAACAAACCTTTAAGTACTTGATCAGAAAATTGAAAGACTAACCAGTTTTTTTTTAACGTGTAGTATTTTGACAACAGTTTTTTTTAGTGGGGTTATTATTACAGAAAGAGAAACACAAACCCAATTTAACAAAACTATGTGGATTTCAGATGCTCTGGAAGGGTACGCAGGTTCCTATTCCATATGTGGCACCCGTTGTTTTAAACATTTCAATACAGAGTTATCTTGGATGTCAGAACAGAAAAACATAGGAAGTAGTATTTGAGTTTTTAAAGACTGCGTGTTCAGCTCTTGTAACTTTTAATGAAATATTAAGTTACTTGACATTAATGTTTAAACCACAAACCATGTAGTAAGAATTGAATTTAAAGAACCGTACATAACTGTGTCCTGAACTTTGCTCAATGTTGAAGCCCGTACAATGACCTATAGTTGTAAATGTCTGTGTCATTTTGGTCTTTTGTGGATACTTGCGTCATTGGAAATCATACCACATCTTCTTTTTTTATATGAAAGATTTATTATTGGAAATTAAGCAAACACAAATCAATCAAACCTTAACTTATTTTTGTCCTTTATCTTCAAATAAGCAGCTATCAACCAAGTTTAATTCTGATAAAATATATTGTCGGGTTCACTTCCAAACTCAAACCCTTGGATTAAAGATCATTAAACATTCCAATTTCAACAAGACACTATTTAAAACATGAAAAAAACTGTTTATCAGCAGGGCATCATTTTCATTACATTTTGCTTGTTAGTGTTAATATTTCATTTCGTATGTTGTTTCTTTCACTAGTATTTAAACCAAATACTTAGACAAAATGTGTTGTTTTACAAATATAAAGCAAGGTATATGCGTAGTTAATCATACAATGAAATTCCCGCGAAATATAGTGAAATAAAAAAAAATACATGCATAAATACCAAAAAGGTATTTGTCTCAAATGGCATTTGCGCTACTAGTAGCATACACTTTGCTGTGTAAAAATGAAAATTAATAATTTACCTTTGATATCGTCTCCAAGTGACACTATCTACGTCAATTGTAAGTCTCGTGATCTGACAAAAATGTTACTTGTGTACATCTTCATGTACTGATAATGGCATGATGTACGATTAACAAACTGATAAATGCAGAATATTTAAGGAGTAAATTGGAACACACCCGCGGGTCCTTGACTGAATAAAAGTATCTAATAAAGTCATGCTGATAAAACTACTTTTAATAATAGGAAACAATGGGACAAATTGTATATCATGTAGTGTTTGTCGTTGTTGTTCTGCAGTTTGCATGTTGTGTCGACTTTTATACTATTTGTTTGTGTGTTTCCCTTTGAGGAATGTTCTTGCGAGTTTTTCCCACGGTTTTAGTTTGTAACCCAGATTTGTTTTCTCTCAATCGATTTATGACCTTTGAATACCAGTATACATATGTTGCCTTCATATACCCCATGCCGGCTAACAAATTGGAACTTGTTATTTCAGTATAACAGATAACACAAAAATTTTAGTTTCTTGCGTACAATTTGGAAATCAGTATGGCGTTCATTATCACTGAACTAGTATTTATTTGTTTAGGGGCCAGCTGAAGAACGCCTCCGGGTGCGGGAATTTCTCGTTACATTAAAGACCTGTTGGTGACCTTCTGGTGTTGTTTTTTCTATGGTCGGGTTGTCTTTTCTTTGATACATTCCCCATTTCCATTCTCAATTTTATTAACTTGTAAACTATGTAAAAGTTTCAAAGTCAATTAACTATGAAGAGGGGGTGGACTATATAATCTTCATGGAAAGAATACTTGCAAATGACAATAAATTTGCATTTAAAATATCACGGACTAAACATTAGCAGTTCTGCTAATACATGTTAAATAAGCAAATTTTGCATGTCAATAAATTATGACTAAGGGGACGGACCCAAATAATATCCATGGAAATGAGATGTTACAATGCTCATGCAACTGCATATCAACTATCATTGACCTACCACTTGTGGTTCCCCATAAACTAACAATAACAAACTAATACATGTAGGATCATAAAAAAACGTACGCGAAAAAAACCAGTCAAAATAGGTGCAATTTTGGTACCCTCGCGTTAGCTCTAACAAAAATGATACTTTAACATCCAAAAAATGAAATTCAAATTGTTACAATAAAAAATAAATGCGTCAAAGACGCTGTCCTGGGTTTATCTTCATTACATTCACGCAAAACTCAAGAATGCCAAGAATGTATAATTAGTTATCGAAGGTACCAGGATTATCATTTGTTACGTCAGATGCGCGTTTCGTCTATAAAAGACACATCAGTGACGCTCAGATCAAAATAGTTATACAGCCAAACAAGTACATAATTGAAGAGCATTGAGGACCCAAATTCCAAAAAGCTGTACCAAATACGTCTTAGGTAATCTATAAAATAAGAACGGAAAAAGATCAATAAAGAGCTGTATAATAGAACAATCTGATAGCCAAAGGTCTTCTTTGCCTGAGAGAGTGGATACCTTAGTTTCATGATAATTCATAAATTTATAAACGTATATTTGAGAAAGATTTGTTATATATTGATCAACACAGTATTGTACTGACTGATTGAGCTGATGATACCCTCCGACACTGATAATCCACCAGCAGCGGTAGTGGTAGAGTTACGGTGCTGTAAAATAATGAAAACAACCCTCTTTTAATAACATTAAAATCCAAAGCGCTTTTCTTTTCAGGATTTAACTTTAGTCAGAAACCCTCTGGACTAAATATTTGTAAGTCCAGAAGTAATAGGATGCTCTCCGTGTCCCCCCTAAAATGTTCATGTTGAACAAGTAAGCAACATTTGGAATTTTGGATCCTCCATGCTCTTTAATTTTTTACTTGTTTGGCTTTATAAATATTTTGATAATAGCGTCACTGATGAGTCTTATGTAGAAGAAACGCGCATATGGCGTAATAAATTATAATCCTGGTACCTTTGATAACTATTTACCGTAAAATAGTTTCAATTCTAACAATTTGATAGGGATTTTGTGGCAAAATGATCTGAATTGATAAAACAAAATTTTCAGACTAGGTATGGTTTCAAAGTTTTAGAACAAAAGAAATGATCACCAATGATTACTTCTTTTCCTCAGTTCTTTTCATTTATAATTATATAAATGGTAACAGTTTTAATATACCAGATGCGCATTTCGACTATTTTTTTCTTTTCAGTGATGTTTTATTATAAAAAATATAATATAAATACTAAAGAGCGGATTCAAACAAAAAGGACATAAACTATAGCCATATTTGGTAATAAGAAACTCCTCGTCGTTGTTGTACTGATATTTGGCGTCGGCGATCAACAATAATGTATTGTGCTTTGGATAAATAATGTTTGCCAACACAGGCCATGCAAAACACCATAGTGATAAAAACAAAATAGATCATAAACGGACAATGGAAAAACTCACTTTGTGATGCAAGAGCTATGAGGGGAGACTACTGTGGTAATAACCATCACTTGATCAGTAGTAAAATTTGGCTGAAGCTAAGAAAAGCAGTTAATAATAGATCCAACAAGAGGGAAATATTCGATACAGTCAATAACATTAACGGTACAAATGTCCCTGCATCATACGCAGTTCGACAACCAATGTCTGTTCAGTGATGCTCGAGGACAAAACAGATGAAAATCAAAAGCTTATTAAAAGATAAAGATCTATAATCCAAGTACAAAAATTATAGTCAAAGCCAGGCAAGTAATAAGAGCTTTGAATGAAGGAGATACATTCCTTAATTTAAAAGTAATTTCTCACATACTGAAACAGCCTAAAATTCGGAATAAATTTTAGATTGATTTCAGAAACAGCTTTAAAGTATAAGAAGACCTACAAGACAATTAATGGGCTAATGATTGTAGAAAGCTTAGAACAGGGATGGAGTAAGATCAAAACAGTGTTTAAAGAAACTTCAAAAAACACTTCAGGACTCAGAAGATGTCTAAGAAAGAAATGGATAAGTGAAAACACTTGGATTAGCATTCAGCAGAGAAAAGATATAAAGACAAAACTAAATAGTACAAAATCAGAACGAATCCAAACTCTACGAAAAGATTATTTAGTCAAAGACATAAAAGTAAAACGTACAGCCAAAACAGATAAGGCAATATACATAGAGTCACTTGCCAAAGAAGACAGTAGGTTTTAAAGGAGAAATTAGCACCGTCTATAAAATCACAAAAGATCATAGTTGTCTCGTTTTTGACACATTTCCATTTCCATTCTCAATTTTAGACATTGGGGAAGTATCAACGGGTGAAATCAGGAAGGCAATACTCAAGACTGAAGAATGGGAAACACATGACTTAGATGCCTAAGGCAGACATAGAAATTAACTAGCACAGCCATGTTTCATGAGCTGTTAAGACATATCTGGAGAAATGACACTATACCCAATGATTTAGCAAATGGTCTCATTGTAAAACAACTCAAATCAGAAGATCGAACAGATTCAACAACTGGCGTGGTATAACTTTGCTGTCAGTTGCCTAAGGCAGACATAGAAATTAACTAGCACAGCCATGTTTCATGAGCTGTTAAGACATATCTGGAGAAATGACACTATACCCAATGATTTAGCAAATGGTCTCATTGTAAAACAACTCAAATCAGAAGATCGAACAGATTCAACAACTGGCGTGGTATAACTTTGCTGTCAGTACCTAGAAAGATAATACTGATAGTACTTTGTAACAGAATTGATGATGCTCTAGATGAAATTCGGAAAAAAGAGCAGACAGCATTTAGATCAGTTATTGGATGTACCGACCATAGTTATACCATCTGAAATATAATATAGAGTACAGAGTGGCAAAACAAACTAGTCATTGATCTCGTCGAATGTCGTCGAGACTTAGACAGTATTAAAAATAAGTTGCCTATGGACCATTTTTAGAGCATATGATGAAATTAAAAATAATCACCTTATTTAAAGCTTTCTACAACAACTATGAATGCTGTGTATTACATAACGATCAACAGAAAGAATGGTTGTAAGTAACTTATGGGGTATGACAAACGTGTAAAATATATCGTATCTTATTCATCACAGCAATTGGTTGGTGTATGAGAACAACTTAAGGAAATAACGTCATAGGCATCATACGGACCATGAATTCCTTTGCTGATGATATCTGTCTTCTTTCCAACAACAGCAACAACTTGCTAAACAAAACCAACAGACTGAATTAAACAACACAAATTATAGGTCTGGCTATAATCATTTAAACTCATAGAAGAGGTTGAGGATGACATTACATATCTTGGGAGCATGCTAAGTAACACCAATGGAACAGCAAAGATATTAGAGCCAGAATTTGCAAAGCCAGATATGGACAGCGGTATACTACTGTTGCCTTTAATGATTCTTCCAATGACAGCCCATATGGATGATCAGATTATACACCATCAATGCGAAGTCAGTCCTTCTATATGGGGCAGAATGCTGAAGAATTATCCAATCAGACTTGAAAAGACTGTTCTCATTCCTTAACACCTGCATGAAGAAAATCTGCAAGATATTCAGGCTCAATATGATAACCGACAAAGACCTAAATCAGACCTGTACAACAAAACCAATCAATTTTGTATTGAGTCGAAGATTAAAAGGAAAAGATGACGTTGGATTGGTCTTGTGAAATTAAAATGAGAATATCACAAAGATTGCTCTGCGATGGACACATTATGGTAGACGAAAAAGAGGGAAGCAAAAAGAGACCTGGCATAGATAACTATGATGAAAGACCGTTAGAAATCTGGAAGATTGAGAAGAAGACAAAAGACATGCAAATGTGGCTAGTAATGGTTGTGGCCTTATATGCTGCTGTGAGAAGCACGAAGAGGATGAGTGAGTGAGTGAAGATGTAGAACAATCAAGTGTACGATCATGTACTGTCATATTAAATTCATAGCTGGTTGTCGGTTATTGCTGTAAATCATATTTGTGTACATAAGTACATAAATCCGGCCGTTAATCTTATATGCCATTTGGTCTCTAACGGAGAGTTGTCTCATTGGTAATCAAACTGCATCTTATTTTCATATTTATCATTTTAAATCGCTGTTTTGAGTTTTTGAGAAATAAGCCAATATTTGTAGTTGGACCCCCAAGTTTAAAGAAAATGAAGTCATGTTTATCGATGAGTCAGAACATTTCATACAACTTATAAACTGATACTTTTTGGAAATTTACACACAGTAAAAATAAAATTAGTCTGCAAACTTATATCTTTTAAAGTTATCCCTGACAAATGATGTATTCCATTTTTCTGAAATTTTCAAGGAAGATAGATCTGATTTTGAAATGTTAAACTTTGAAAGAGACAAATCGTGTTTTGCTGATAGATTTTGCAATTTATAAATTGTTGTATCCATCTGCAATAGTTTTCAAAATTGCAAAAATTTAGAACAAAATTACATACCAAGGGGGCCAATTATTAGAAATAATCAACTTATTTTTCGAGATTATATTCCATATTACTACAAAATACGATAAATCTCCGATGCTCTAATTTAAGCAAAATCAGCTATGTTTGTTGAATCAATCTCCAATTCAATTTTTAAATTAGATACCACAAGGAACATTCACACAAAGTTTTGTTCAAATATGTTAAGTGATGCACACCAATTGATGGTAATAACTTAATAACTGATATGGACCTATGTTGAAGGTGAACAGAGGCGGATTTAGGGGGGGGGGGGGGGGGGGCCGAGCCCCCCCCCCCCTTTTTGGGAAAAAATTTGGTTGCTTATATAGGGAATTACTGAAGCGTGACTGAAGTGGGCCCCCTCTTAGATCAGTCAGTGGGCCCCCACTTATGAAAATTCCTGGAACCGCCACTGGTGAGCTACAATTAACAAGTTAAGCCTAGCTTGAAATCTATGTACCTGTTTCAATTTAGGATTGTTGTCCATGATTGTCTATGTTATTTACAAATAATTGTTGTTATTTTATCTATAGTTGAAGACTGAATGAGTGTTTTAACTCCACTTTTAAGCACCACATATAGGCTATTTCGTTTTTATTGGTGGAGGAAGCTGGAGTGCCTGGAGAAAACCACGACCTTCGATAGGAAAACTGACAATTCTTGTCAATTAAGATTGGAGTCAAGTACATATGCACGAGCAGGGTTCGAACTCAACCTACATGTTGACTGGCTTGATATAAATATATTGGCTAAAACAATGTAAAATTGTATAAACTTAATGAAAAAAAGAGAGAATACCATCTTTTATTGAAATGATAATTTTGCTCTCTTCTGAAACACAACCAAGTGAAACTATGTAGAATGTTAACTAACATAAATATAGGAATATGTGGTGTGAGTGCCAATGAGACAACTCTCCATCCAAATAACAATTTATAAAAGTAATCCATTATGGGTCAATGTACAGCCTTCAACACAGAGCCTGGACTAACACCGAACAATAAACTATAAAGGGCCCCAAAATTACTAGTGTAAAACCATTCAAATGGAAAAAACAAGTCTAATCTATATAAAAAAAAACATTTATAGTTGTTGCAATACTTTTTTCTTTAATTCTAATAATTGTGCATGTGTGTTCATAAATGGTAATACATGACTATCAATAATTTTCGATATTATTCAAAAACTTTGCTTATTTCATTTCAGCATTTAAAATACCCTATAATTCAGAAACTAGTATTATTAAAGCAATGAAACCTATTTTTGGCTTATTGAAAAAATCATATAATTAACACAAAATCATTTTTGCTTCGACGACCCTCTTTCAAAATTACGGTACATGACGTACATATATATGGTAAAAGATATATATGAATAACTCAATAATATGAATATGTCACCAACATTGTTTGAAGAATAAAAACTATAAATTACAATGCTACCTGTAATAATATTATTACACTAAAGGAATAAACCATCATTAACATATGTAACCAAGCAAACTAGGCAATGTTTGGAATGGGACGTCTAAAAAATGTCTCGGACTTTAAATCATATTTGATAATGCATTTAAGGGTGTCCAAGGCCTCTTGCCCTATTACTCCTGCTTTGATTGATCAGTGTACTTCAGAATTTCATAACTTATACAGGATTTCATAATATTATAATACAGGATTTCAAAACATTAGACAGGATTTAATTATACATCATGTACATATTATTAGTGCTCAATTTTTATGAACAGGCTCTGCATTGTATGTAGGAACCTTAAATAGATATCATTTTCTCAATTATTAAAATTCAAATATACATTGAAATAAGATGACATTGTTGTATTTCAATATTTGTTTGCATCAATATCAGAATTCATAGCTATAATTACATTTTGCTGATAAAATAGTTTTGAAACAATAAAATCTACAGTTGCAAGGGTGGATCCAGCCATATTCAAAGGGGGAAGGGGTCTACCCATATGTCCCCATTCAAATGCATTGATCTTCAAAAAAAAAAGGGGGATCAGCCACTGAGTTGATGTTTTAAAAACATTAAAAATGAATACAGTAATCTCTTAAAGGTAATCTAACTTCACATTTTTTGGGTTAAAATGTCAATAATAAATAATTTATCACAGCATGTATAAAAAGAACAAAAGAATTAAATTGCTTATGAAAAACATATCTGAATATCATGATCATATCAACTGTAATAATCTAATCAAATAAATAAATATTATATATAAGTGATACCAAGACAATTAAATCAGTTGAATTCAAGACAATTAAATCAATCTTGAATTCTAGAGGTCTTCTCTGGCTCTCACAACATTACCTTCTGGACCACTGTATCTACCACTAAACAGAATAATATTAGATCTCTTGTCCTTGATAAAGAATAAAAATGGTTTGTCAGCCTTAAATATAAGCCTACGGACGGCAGCTCTCGTCATCATGACCACCCCTGTTGCTGCAGCTGCTTCTGTTCCTTCTTCATTCACTTCTACAAAAGCCTTGTGTATGACTTTAGAAATATAAACATTCTTTGTTTTATCCATCCCAGAAAAATCTGCCTTTGCTTCGTTGAAGGCGTCTGGCATTCCCAATTTGGACAAAATTGTTGACAGTTCAAATTGAGTTTCCAACTTAAATTTTGGTATAAAAACTTCAACATCTGAATTATTTCTGAGAGTACTCTGAAGTTCATTGAACAAATCAGGATTCATGGCTTCTTCAATGGCAGACAAACCATCAGTCATATCTGGCAGGATGAATACCATACTGAGGCTGTCTCCTTTATATGGCAATTCTAACACACTGCAGAGGTGCTGTGGATTATATGTGTAGGAAAATTTCTTCTTTTGATACATCATATCAACTTCTACTTGTTCTGAGAGGTTTATGTGGAAGCGGTCTTTACGAGTTTTCTTTTTGTCAAACTGGCTAGCCCAATTACCTTTGAAATATATTGCATTTACAAGAACCATGAAAACATCTGGTTTTAGAACTCCAGAACCAATCAAATCCTTAATCTTGTTATTTGTTCTCTTACTGACCCATTCATTGATAGTTTTCCTAGAAACCTCACCTTGAGAAAAATCTAATGGAAGTATGTCAGCTTGGTAGTGTTTTATACAACTATTTATATAATCAGTCTCAACTTTGGATAAATGGTTTGGAAAGAGTCTGTTAGCTGTATGTAGAGTAAAATTTTCATTTTCCTTCAAAATAATAGACAGATACTTTTCGAAATTTTGATGAACCTCATCTTTCATATCTGATATTCCCAATGCGTCTGCCATTTGTTCTGCAGTTTTCTCTCGTGCTCCAAGGAAGGTCATAGCAAGGGCAGTAGATATACTGAACGGTGAAAAGAAAAGATTGTTGGAATTACCCTTTGTTAACTCTTTGTGCAGCTTAAAAGTGAACTGTAAATTGGACTTGGATAATGCTGCAGATGTGTCATTATTTAAATTGCTGTCGGCCATATTTAAACTTGAAGAACTAAAGGTCAAAATGAATAAATCCAGCAGCAGTAGGAACCACAGTAACACTTTCAGCACACCTTTCTTTGGGAAGTATGATGTAATCTTTTTCATTTATTACTTATTCAAACCTGAAAATACAATACATATCATATTGTAAATTAATTATGGTAATATATGCAACATATTGACTTACATGTTTCAGTAAATAAAAATGTATTTGTAATAAAGTAATTTCTGTATCCCTTATACATGTTATGTAACATGTATAAATAGAAAAACTCTTTACCTTACAATTGATCTGCCTTCTCCATTTTTTGCAAATCAGCTTATTCAACCTTGTTTAATCAATTTCTTCCTTGTACTCTATTCTATACAATAAAGGGAAGGAAGAATGGTGCTTTGCTAGCAAAATATTAAATCAAATTATTTCCTTTCAAACTAATTAATCTACACAGATTAGATTCCAAAAAATAATGCAGGAAGAAATAATACGAAACATTATCATGACTATATTAAACAGGAAGAAACAAATCAAAAGTAGTGGATGACATTTTCAATATGTAACCTAATAATAGAACAAGGAAGAGCAAAATGTTAATTAAATCTTTTCAACATTTTTGTTCTTTTAAATATAATCAATAATACAATATGCTGTTATAGTTCTGCATTTCACTTAGTGTAATTGTCCTATTTTAATGTTTGAAATAACACAAGTTATGATACAACCTCAGTGCTGAATTTAAACAACTGATTTTATACGCCCATCTTTAAAGATAGGATAAATTATGGTATACTTCCATTAAATTTTATGAAATTTTGGTGAATTATTCATATCTATTGACCAATTTCCTTTCAATTAAATTTTATCAATAAAGGTGGGTGATTTCCCACTTTTCTGACTATATTCACTATAACTCAAAATGCTTTAAGCTATTTTCATAAAACTTAAGTGAATTTTTGTGACTATTTATTTAACGCATCATGTAAATATAACGGAATTTGATGAGACTGTTATTAAAGAGAGAGGGTTAGCGCTATAGAACCAGGTTTAATCTACCATTTTCGACATTTGAAAATGCCTGTACTAAGTCAGGAATATGACAGTTCTTGTCTATTCGTTTTTGATGCGTTTTGTTATTTTATTTTGCCATGTGATTATGGACTTTCCTAATTGATTTTCCTCTGAGTTCAGTATTTTTGTGATTTTACTTTTTTCATACATATTGACAAATTCCTTTCGGTTTTTCTAAAATTTCAGATTCTATGTTCTGTAGTCTTTGGACTTTAAGTAAGAATACATAAAAAAGGGGTGATTTTCCAGTTTTTCGGACACTGACTTAAAATGCTTTTTTAATTTCAGTTTCTTGTGTACAAATTGGAAATTAGTATGGCGTTCATTATTACTGAACTTGTATATATTTGTTTAGGGGCCAGCTGAAGGACGCCTCCTGGTGCAGGAATTTCTCGCTACAATGAAGACCTGTTGGTGACCTTCTGCTGTTGTTTTTTTTATGGTTGGGTTGTTGTCTCTTTGACACATTCCCCATTTCCCATCTCAATTTTATTTGAGCAGTTTTCATGAAACTTTGGTGTCTTGTTTGTATCTATAGTGCTTCATTTTTTTTCATTAATTCTATGAAATTGAAGAGTTATGAAATATTATTCACTGGCATGTCAGTAAACTATCAATGGTAAAAAAAAATCTATTGGATAAAAAACATTGAATGCAGATGATTGAACCTTCCAAGTCCTACATTATAGGACTACTAGCCACACACATCATTTGTAAATAAATCATGATAAAGAGTTTCAAAAGAATTAGATCTTGTATTTCTTATAGTCTGATAAAACAGGCAAAATAGCAAAATTCTATTTTAATTGCTATTTTTGTGTAAACCTACAAAATAGTGCCATGGAGGCTATTTTGTCAGGGACACAAAAATATGGTAAGCGGAAGAAGGGATCCCGTAGACCGCCCTACGTCACGATTCATGAATTATGCATATTCTATTTATAAGCTATTTATAAACGATTCTGAAAATACTTATTCTAAAAATAGAATATTCTCAACATGTACAACTATTAAAAAAAGGATTCAATATCATTTACTTTCATGTAACACGGTGAATTTGCTTTATTTATTTATATCACATGAAAAAAAAGTAAAATGTACCGCATTACAGTAGCATATATCATTGTGCAAATATCATATACAGATTCCTTTTTAAAATGTACATGATACATTACATATAGATATGATAAACAGTAGTAATAAGTGCCTTAATTCTGTGAATTAAAGACCTGCAAATGTCACATGCATGTGGTCCCATGATTTGGATATACTATGGAGTATATAATATTTTTATTATCCGTTTAAAAGAGTATTTTTATGTAGGCAAATTGAAAAAAAGATGTAGCTTACACATGTTAAACATGTTACACGTACTAAGGCTATACAGGAGTGTGAGAGGGTGTTTAAACTGGTCTTCGTTTAAAGAAACGAATCTGTAATCTGACCCCTTTTGTCTGACCATTCTACTATAGCTGGACGTTCTATAGGAAACATTGTTACTTGTTTGCAATAAAGCTACTGTTAGGGCGTTCTACATGATCCCCTGGTCGTTCTACATGATCCCCTGGTCGTTCTACATGATCCCCTGTTGTCTGAACCTTATATATCTACTACAGAACGTTCTATATGATCCCTTTTATTGTTTGTTTATCATGTATACACTAAAGGACGTTCTACAGGATCCCCTGGGCAGTCTACATGATCCCTTGTTGTCTGAATATTATATAAATATCTACTGTAGTATAGAACGTTCTTTAGGAACAAGTTTTTGGTCAGGATTCTTCTGAAAAAGCTCATACCAAATTTATGAAATATATTCTTGGTGTAAACAGAAAGTCAAGTAATATAGCTGTAATGTCAGCGATTGGTAGATTTCCTATGCATTTTACTATAATTTTATCAATGTTAAAATATTGCCATAGACTGGAACGTTTGAAAGAAGGGATTATATTCAGAGAGAGCTTGAATACCAAATTTTGACCAATCAAGCGGTTCTTTATGTCAGTATGTTAAAAAAAAACTATGTAAAAGTTATTTCACAGTTTGGAATAAACTGAAGTATCAAACAATTAACTCCGAAAAAGGGGAAAAAATGTTTTAAGAAAGAAAAATATTTAGAATTACAGAACTTAAAAAAAAGACAGTCAATTTGTAAATTAAGAATAAGCGCTCACTCTTTAAAAGTTGAGACAAACAGATATTCAAAAAAAACATATAGAAAGATCTGAGTGTCTTTGTTCTAATTGCTCACTCGGTAAAGTTGAAGATGAGCTTCATGTTTTATTAGAATGCCCTCTTTATGATATTCAAAGGGGCGATTTTTTCCACGACATTTCTAACAATTGTTAAAATTTTATAAATTTGAATAAATCTTCTAAATTTTTATGGCTCTTGACCCAGGAAAATGTTACTCTTATGGAAGAACTGGTCTGTTATAATGGTGATTGTTTTGAATTAAGGAGATCAGGTATGAACACTGACACTAAGTCATGTAAACTATTTGAGAATACATACATATATAATGTAATTTTATTATTCTTTTATTCACAATATATATATGTGGTTTTTGGCTTCATTCTGACCAATACTTATATTCAATATATATATGTATATGCCTCTATTATTGTTGTTGTTACCAATTATGCAAATCAATTGTATCTGATTTTATGCCCTTTATTTATAAAAAATATATAGGATTCCATATTGTTTGTTTATCATGTATATACTAAAGGGGGTGTTCTCCAGATCCCCTGAACATTATATTTAAACTATAAGGATACCCTATTGTTTGCTTTTATGTATCTACATGTACTAGGCTAAGAGAACGTTCTATAGAATCCCCTGTTCTTTGTTTATCATGTTTATACTAAAGGACTCTCTACTGGATCCCTTGGTCGGTCTGTGGGACCCCCTGTTTTCTCAACATTATATATAAACTATAGACCGTTCTATAGGATACCCTATTGTTTGTTTTTTATGTATCTTTTAGGCTAAGAGAACGTTCTACAGGATCCCCTGTTGTTTGTTTTTCAAGTCTATAGCATAGGGCGTTCTACTAGATCCCCTGGACGGTTTACAGGGTCCCCTGTTGTTTATGAAAATTATGCATTTAAGAAAGCTGTTGTTTAATTATCATGTTTACACTATAAGGCTTTCTATAGGATCCCCTGTTGTTTGTTGTTTATGTTTATACTATAGGGCGTTCTACGGTATCCCCTGGGCGGTCTGCAGGATCCCCTGTTGTCTTTACATTATATATCTACTAGAGGACGTTCAATAGGACCCCCTGTTATTTGTCTTTCAAGTGTTTACTATAGGGCGTTCTACAGTATCCCCTGGGCGGTCTGCAGGATCCCCTGTTTTCTCAACATTACTTATCTACTATGAGACGTTCTATAGGATCCCCTGTTGTTTGTTGTTCAGGTTTATACTATAGGGCGCTCTACAGTATCCCCTGTTGTCTTAACATCATATATCTACTATAGGACGCTCATAAGACCCCCTGATGATTGTTTTTCAAGTGTATACTACAGGGCGTTCTACAGTATCCCCTGGGCGGTTTTCAGGATCCCCTGTTTTCTCAACATTACTTATAAACTATGAGACGTTCTATAGGATCCCCTGTTGTTTGTTGTTCAGGTTTATACTATAGGGCGCTCTACAGTATCCCCTGGGCGGTCTGCAGGATCACAAGTTTTATCAACATTATGTATCTACTATAAGTCGTTCTAAAGGATCCCATGTTGTCTGTTTTTCAAGTGTATACTATAGGGGTTCTACAGGATTCCCTAGGCGGTCAACAGGATCCCCTGTTTTCTCAACATTATATATCTACTTTAAGACGTTCTTTAGGATCCCCTGTTGGGTTTTTTTCCAAGTATATACTATAGGGAGTTTTAGAGTATCCCCTGGGCGGTCTGCAGGATCCCCTATTTTCTCAACATTACTTATCTACTATGAGACGTTCTATAGGATCTCCTGTTGTTTGTTGTTCATGTTTATACTATAGGGCGTTCTACAGTATCCCCTGGGCGGTCTGCAGGATCCCCTGTTTTCTCAACATATTTATCTGCTGTAAGACGTTCTATAGGATCCCCTGTTGTTTGTTGTTCATGTTTATACTATAGGGCGTTCTACAGTATCCCCTGGGCGGTCTGCAGGATCCCCTGTTTTCTCAACATTATTTATCTACTAAAAGACGTTCTATATGATCCCCTTTTGTTTGTTGTTAAGGTTTATACTATCGGGCGTTCTACAAGATCCCCTTGGCGGTCTACAGGATCCTCTGTTTTCTCAACATTATATATCTACTTTAAGACGTTCTATAGGATCCCCTGTTTTTTTTTTCAAGTATATACTATAGGGAGTTTTACAGTATCCCCTGGGCGGTCTGCAGGATCCCCTATTTTCTCAACATTACTTATCTACTATGAGACGTTCTATAGGATCCCCTGTTGTTTGTTGTTCATGTTTATACTATAGGGCGTTCTACAGTATTCCCTGGGCGGTCTGCAGGATCCCCTGTTATCTCAACATTATTTATCTACTAAAAGACGTTCTATATGATCCCCTTTTGTTTGTTGTTAAGGTTTATACTATCGGGCGTTCTACAAGACCCCCTTGGCGGTCTACAGGATCCCCTGTTTTCTCAACATTATATATCTACGATAAGACGTTCTATAGGATCCCCTGTTGTTTGTTAGTCAGGTTTATACCATAGGGCGCTCTACAGTATCCCCTGGACGGTTTGCAGGATCCCCTGTTGTTTGTTGTTCATTCATTGGGCGTTCTACACGATCCCCTGTTGTCTTATCATTATATATATATATATTAAAGGACGTTGTAAAAGACCCCCTATTGATCGTTTTTTCATGTTTCGACTATAGGTCGTTCTACAGGATCCCCAGGGCGGGTCTACAGGATCCTCTTTTGTAAAAAATTATGCATCTGAGAAAGGAAATTCTATAGGTCCCCCTGTAGTTTGTTTTTCATGTATATACTATAAGGCTTTTATAATCCCTTGGGTGTTCTGCAGGATCTCCTGTTTTCTCAACGGTATATATCTCAAATAGGACGTTCTATAGGGTCCCCTTTTGGTGTTATTCGTGTTTATGCGTTCTACAGTATCCTCTTTTGTCTGAACATTATATATCTACTATATAACGTTTTATAGGATCCTATATATCTGTTTATCGTGTATATACTAAGGGGCGTTCTACAGGATCCCCTGGGCGGTCTACAGGATCCCCTGTTGTCTGAACATTATATATCTACTAAAAGACGCTCTACAGGACCCCCTGTTGTTTGAATACTATATATCTACTATGGGACGTTATATAGCTTAAACTGTTGTTTGTTTTTCATGTATATATTTGAGGGCGTTATATATATGCTCCCATGGGCGGTCGATATGATCCCCTGTGGTTTAATGGGTGTGTATCTGTAAAGGGCGTTCTATAGAATACCCGGGGCGTTTTATAGGATCCCATTGTTTAGTTTTCATGTATTCACTAGATTAATCTACCAGCGAGCGTTCTATGGGATCACCTGTTGGGTCTATAGGATTACCTGTTGTGTTATAATCGTGTATCTGCTATAAGGCGTTCTATAGGTTCCCGGGGGCGTTCTATAGGATCCCCTGTTGGTTGTTAATCATGAATCTATAACAGGTTGTTCTATAGGTTCCCTAGGCGGTCTATAGGATCCCGTAGTGTTTAATAATCGCGCATCTGCCATAGGGAATTCTTTGGGATCTTGGGTCGGTCCATAGGATCCTCTGTTGTTTGTTCAACATGTTTCTTCTAGAGGGTGTTCCATAAAATCCCAGGGTCGGTCTATAGGAGCCATGTAGTTTTTTCATCATGTATCTTTTAGAGGGCGTTATATATGCTTCCCATAGGCGTTCTTTATGATCCCTTGTGGTCTAATAATTGTGTATCTGCTATAGGGCGTTCTAAAGGATTCCCGGGGCGGTCTATAGGATCCCCAGTTGTTTGTTCATAATGTATCTATAACAGGTTGTTCTATACGTTCCCCTTGGCTGTCTGTAGGATCCCCTGTTGGTTGTTCATCATGTATTTATAACAGGTTGTTCTATACGATCCCCTGGGCGGTCTACAGGACCCCCTTTTGTTTAATAATCGTGCATATTCTATAGTGCATTTTATAGGATCACCGGGTCTGTCTATAGGATTCGCTATTGTTTATACCTTGGCGGTCTATATGATCCCCTTTTGTTTAATAATCGCGCATATTCTATAGTGCGTTCTATAGGATCCCCGGGTCTGTCTATAGGATCCCCTATTGTTTAATAACCTTGTATCTGCTACAAAGCGTTCTATGTTATCCCTTTCAAAGGTCGAACCGCATATTGTTATTGTTTTTTTTTCTTTTTCTTTTCTTTTTCCCCATAATGTTATTGTCCCGAAAAGTTCTCGGAAAAGGATAGACACATTCATTTTTATGGAATTATGGCATAATGTAAACCATTATATAAAGTTGTGCTTTTTTATAAGGGGATTGTCCCAGATGGTCTCTATTACTATAAACACTGGTCAACAATATTTTTTTATGTTTATTGTATATAGTTCTTGTATTCCCGAGCAAAGAACCATGATATTCATTATACAAAGTAGGTGTCAACAATTTGTATGATCCTCAGAACTACATGTACCTAGCCGTAGGTAGTTTTTTTAGTATAAATTTTATTTATATTTGACGGACACCTAGAAATGGAAAGGTCGTCTGGCAACTTGAGAACAATATGACATCCGCCTTTGCTCTAAACGGCAATTCTATTTGTTTTCGTATTCTTATTGATTTGTACAGACAGGAGAAAAGAAATTGACCCGTCTTTTAATATCCCTTTCCGATGAATTGATGATGCACTGTCTATTAATGATAATATATTCTATGTAATAATAAAATATAAAATATATCTCATATAATATATAATATATAAGACATTTTATATAATTTACCTTTTACAAGATATCTTATCAACTTTAAAACATAGCTTATATACTTTATAAGATATCTTATTAATTCAATAAGATATTTTATACACTTAAGAAGATATATTATAAACGAAATGAAAAAAAAAGAAGAAACGAACATTAATATGCCCCCTTTGAAAGGGATAACAAAGGACGTCCTATAGCAGATGCACGATTATTAAACAAGAAGGGATCCTAAGACCGACCCGGGGATCCTATAAACCGCACAGGGTATCGTATAGAACATCCTGTTACATGAACAACGAACAGGGGATCCTATAGAACGCCCTATAGCAAATACACGAATATTGCACAACAGGTGATCAAATAGATCCAATAGGGGATCCCATAGAACGCTCCCTAGTAGATACATGATTAACAAACAACGGGATCCTATAGAACACCGTATAGCAGATACACAATTATTAAACCACAGGGAATCCTATAGACCGCCCAGGGGACCCTGTAGAACGCCCTCCAATAGATACATTATGAACAAACAACATGGCTCCTATAGACCAACCTAGAGATTCTATGGATCGACCCAGGGATCTTAAAGAACGCCCTATAGCAGATGCACGATTATTAAACAATACGGGATCATACAGACCGCCCAGGGAATTCTATAGAACGCCCTATTGTAGATACATGATAAACAAGCAACAATGGATCCTATAGAACGCCCCGGGGATCCTATAGAACGCCCTTTATTAGATACACGATTCTTCAACTAAAGGGGATCCTAAATAGGACACCTTCAAGTGGATACATCTAGCAGATACACAAATATTAAACAATGGGTATAGACCGCCCAGTTGATCATATAAACGCCCTGTTATAGATACATGATGCACAACGAACAGGGGAACTTATAAGCGGTCAAGAGGATCTTATAGAACGCCTTATACTGGAAACATAATGAAAAAAATAACCAGGGGATCCTATAGACCGCCCCGGGATCCTATATAACACCGTATAGCAGCTACACGATTATTAAACAAGAAGTGATCCTATAGACCAAACAGGGGATTTTATAGAACGTTCTCTAGTATATATATGATTAACAAACAACGGGGTCCTATAGACAGTCTCGGGGATCCTATTAAATGTCCTCTAATAGATACATGATGAACAAACAACTGGGGCTCCCTTAGATCGACCTTTGGATTATATCGAACACCATCTGGAAAATACATGGTGAACAAACAACAGGGGGTCCTTTAGAACGACCCAAGGATTCTATAGAACGCCCTATAGCAGATTCACGATTATAAAACAATAGGGGATCTTATAGGCCGACCGGGGATCCTATAGAAAGCCCTATATAGCAGATGCACAATTATAATACAACAAGGGATCCTATAGAACGCCCTGTTATTGATGCATGATTAACAACCAACAGGGGAACATATAGACGATCTAAAGGATCTTAAAGAACGTCTTATACTAGAAACATAATGAACAAACAGCAGGCGATTCTAAAAACCGCCCGGAGACCCTATAGAACGTCCTACAGAATGCAGATACACGACTATTCAACAACAGGGGATCCTACAAAACGCCCCCTAGAAAATATGTAAAGATGATACATGTTTAAAAACAGGGGAACCTATACTAGATGCATACAAATCAAACAGGATCCTAAAGAATATATAATGCTCAGACAACAGGAGATCCTGTAGAACGGACTATAGTATAAACATGAAAAACAATCAACAGGGGATCCTATAGAACGTCCTATGGTGGATATATAATGTTGAGAAAACAGGGGATCCTGTAGAACGCCCTTTTAGTATATAAATGAAAAACAAACATCAAGGGATACTTAAGAACGTCTTATAGTAGATATGTATTTTTAAACAAACGGGGATCCTGTAGACCGCCCAGGGGATCCTGTAGAACGCCCTATAGTATAAACATGAAAAACAACCAACAGGAAGTCTTCATGATAGAACGCCATTAAGTTCATATATACTGTAAAGACAACAGAGTATTCTAAAGACCGCTCAAGGGATCCTGTAGAACGCCCTTTAGTATATACATGATTAACAAACAATAGGGATCCTATAGAACGTCGTATAGTGGATATATAATGTTGAGAAAACAGGGGATCATGGAGACCGCCCAGGGGGTTCTGTAGAACGCCCTTTAGTATATAAATGAAAAACATACAACAGGGGATACTTTAGAACGTCTTATAGTAGATATATTTTTAAACAAACGGGGATCCTGGAGACCGACCATTGGATCCTGTAGAACGCCTTATAGTATAAACATAAAAAACAATCAACAGGACATCCTGTAGACCGCCCAGGGGTTCATGTAGAACGCCCTTTAGTATATAAATAATAAACAAACAATAAAGGGGATCCTATAGAACGTCCTATAGTTGATATATAATGTTAATACACAAGGGGATCCTGTAGACCGACCAGGGGGATCATGTAGAACGCCCTATAGTATAAACATGAAAAACAATCAACAGGGGGTCTTATAGAACGTCATTTAGTACATATATATTGTAAAGACAACATAGTATCCTAAAACCGCCCAAGGGATCCTTTAGAACACCCTTTAGTATATACATGATTAACAACAATAGGGGATCCTATAGAACGTCTTATAGTAGATATATTATGTTGAGAAAACAGGGGATCCTGTAGACCGCCCAGGGGATCCTGTAGAACGCCCTATAGTATAAACATAAAAAACAATCCACAGGGAATCCTGTAGACCGCACAGGGGATAGTATAGAACGCCCTTTAGTATAAACATGAAAAACAATCAAATGGGGGTCTTACAGAACGTCATTTAGTACATATATAATGTAAAGACAACATAGTATCCTGATGACCGCCCAAGGGATCCTGTAGAACGCCCTTTAGTATATACATGATTAACAACAATAGGGGATCCTATAGAACGTCTTATATTAGATATATCATGTTGAGAAAATAGTGGATATTGTGGAACGCAGTTTAGTATATACATGATTAACAAACACTAGGGGATCCTATAGAACGTCCTATAGTAGATATATTATGTTGAGAAAACAGGCGATCCTGTAGACCGTCCAGGGGATTCTACAGAACGCCCTTTAGTATATAAATGAAAAACAAACAACAGGGGATACTTTAGAACGTCTTATAGTAGATATATATTTTTAAACAAACGGGGATCCTGTAGACCGCCCAGTGGATCCTGTAGAACGCCCTATAGTATAAACATAAAAAAAACAATCCACAGGGCATCCTAGACGGCCAGGGGATCCGGTAGAACGCCCTTTAGTATATAAATAATAAACAAACATTATAGGGGCTCCTTTAGAACGTCCTATAGTAGATATATAATGTAAAGACAACAGGGGATCCTGTAGACCGCCCTATAGTATAAACATGAAAAACAATCAACAGGGGGTCTTATAGAACGTCCTTTAGTAGATATATAATGTTCAGAAAACAAGGGATCTTGAAGACCGCCCAGGGGATCCTGTAGAACGCCCTTTAGTATATACTTGATTAACAAACAATAGGGGATCGTATAGAACGTCTTATAGTAGATTTATTATGTTGAGAAAACAGGGGATCCCGTAGACCGACCAAGGGATCCTGTAGAACGCCCTTTAGTATATACTTGAAAAACAAACAACAGGGATTCTGTAGAACGTCTTGTAGTAGATACATAATGTCGAGAAAGCAGGGGATTACACAGACCGACCAAGGGATCCCGTAGAAAGTCCTTTAGTAGATACATCAAAAACAAACAATAAGGTATCCAATAGAACGTTTTATAGTTTATATACAATGTTCAGACAACAGGGGATCCTATAGACTGCCCAGGTGATCCTGTAGAACGTACTTTGCTATATACATGATAAACAAACAATATAGGAGCTCCTATAGAACATTCTATAGTAGAAATATAAGGTTCAGACAACAGGGGATCATGTAGACCGCCCAGAAGATCCTGTAAAACGCCCTAATAGAAAATGTAGCTTCATTATAAACAATTAACAGGGGAAACGAAGACCAGCACCCCCGACCCGACCCCCACTACCACCACCCCCTCACACCCCGTAAAGGAAATGTCTCGTGTCTAAGAACGTTGTAAGCTACGTGTTTTTTTTTTCAATTTGCCTACATCAAAGTATCTAAATCATATATATCTTAAAAGGGAATATGTATTTGCTTAATGAGGGGACAATGATATATGCTACTGTAATGCGGAACATTTTCCTATTTAAGACACCATTTCACGTTGAACATGAAATAATTTCTGTCATGAACGTTGCACGAAAAATAAAGACTTTAAGGTGAACCTTTTGTGACTGAGTCACTGTCCTCTTGTATATATGAACTCTCTGTTTTACTTAATATTCCCAATTTAGTGTGTACATATTTATGATATAAATAATTTACAGCTTTAGCTTTTAAAAAAGTATATGAAGATATTCTTAACTTTTAAAATGCAAATAAAGGAACACCAGCATTGGCCTTACCGCCTTATCATTTCATATCACGGAAACAAAATTAAATCAATTTCGTTCTTTACCATGTTGACGATCCCTGTCTAATGTTTTTTTTAAATGTTTTTTTAAATACTGAGCACGCAAAATAAGCTTTTAAGCCTTTGAAATTTTCAACTGATTTTTATAGTTCGTTCTTATGTTGTACTGTTATACCACTTGTCCCAGGTGAGCAGAGGCGGATTAAGAGGGGTGCCTAGGGGGCCCGCCCCCCCTTTTTGGGGAAAAAATTGGTTGCTTATATAGGGAATCACTGAAGCGTGACTGGAGCGGGCCCCCTCTTAGGTCAGTCAGTGGGCCCCCACTTATGAAAATTCCTGGATCCGCCACTGGTGAGGGTGAGGGTTGGGATACCGCTAACATGTTTAACATGTTTAACCCAGCCAAATTATTTATGTATGTGCCTGCCCCAAGTCAGGAACCTAGCTAGAATTCAGTGGTTGTCGTAGGTTTATGTTTTACATATTTGTTTTTCGTTTATTTTTTTACATAAATAAGGCCGTTAGTTTTCTCGATTGAATTGTTTTACATTGTCTAATTGGGTCCTTATATAGCTGACTATGCGGCATATGGGCTTTGCTCATTGTTGAAGGCCGTGCGGTGACCTATAGTTGTTAATTTTGTGTCATTATGGTCTTTTGTGGATAGTTGTCTCCTTGGCAATCATACCACATCTTCTTTTTTTATATTTGAATCACGAAGCATGTATAAAAATTTCATTATAATAGAACATGTTGAACACCTAGCTGTTTTGCACGACTGAACGTAAAATAAAAAAGTAAAAACACGTTGAACGTGAAATAAAAAAACGCGATCACGTTCCACGAAAATAACCCTTTACCACTCTCCATGAAACTTAATGATTTTGCATCGGTTTTTTAAGATAGTTTTAAATGTTAAGAAAATTCTATTATTAGCATTAGTATTTTCCGAATCGTTTAAAAATAGCCTATAAATAGAATATGCATAATTCATGCATCGTGACGTAGGGCGGTCTACGGGATCCCTTCTTCCGCTTACCCAAAAATATCACCTAAGAAATAAATACATTGACGTCTAAAAATCTAGGTTTGATAATGTAGGTAGTCTAGATCAGGATGTATAGTTCATACTATCAAAAACTATGGACAAGGGTCCCAAATGGATAAAACCCCTATATAAACCATGATAACGGCTATTTAAACATTTATAATAAAAATCTTTGACTAAAAATTAACTTCCTTTGCTTTAAAAATAGCATTTTAAGTGACTGAAACAATCAATATATATGAGGAAGAAAACCCATAGATATATTCATTATCAGTTATTTAAACAAATGTGATACAGGTACCTGAGACAGATTCGTAACACTAACACTTGCTTTTTAATGGATAGTCATAAAATTATTTTGTCTGGTGCACTGATTTTGTGTGTGAAGGATCATTTATCTAAATATTCCTTACCGTTTCCATGACTGTCACAAATTAAGGAAATGAAAATAACTTGGGAACCGTATCACTGCTTTACAGTAGAGCGAAGCAAAGATTAGACAAGGATTCATAAAATGAAAGTAGACTTCGGAATGCATCTATATCTAACGCTTGTTTCTAAAGATAAGTCAAGAAACAATAAAGGGGAAGTCACTCTATCGATTTTTCAAGAAAAGTATCTAGCATCTGGATGGCAGTAGTTTGCACTCCTCCTTTGTCCCTTCCCTTGCACTATGATGCATCATTCAAAGGTATCTTTTGTCCAACTGAAAATTCTTTAGAAGCTACTTTTGTCGATTGACCCAGTTAAAGAAACACGGACAAACATGAGCTACCAAATCATGTCTTGCACTTGCAGCAGTGGCTACACTAAATTATTTATATCATGTATATTTAGGCCCTTTTACATTTGAAAGAACACTTTTCCAAGATGGTCATAACAAGTAGTCTTTTGAATACTTCCAAAAACTTGATCTTGATATAGTAGGTCACAATTTATGTGGTACTTTAGTGACAAATAATGCAATTAATCATGTTAATGGTAAAAACTCTTGTCACATGGCAGTGTCCTATGATGTTAATTGCTTAGTTATTGTCTTCATTTGTTTTTTTGTTTTTTTGTTTAATGTCACATACTGATTATTTGAGACCTCCGACGTGTCACGATAAGGATATTTGATGAGTCATGGTAAAATTTTAATTAATTTGACGCTAAAAATTACCATTTGACGCCTGAGAATTAGATATGGCTTGATATCAACTTGAGCTAGACTATGATTAGCCTCTATACAATGATTGATTGATTGGTGTTTTACATTACTTTCAGCTCTATTGACTATTTCATGGCTGTCAGGTTTTATTGTTTGAGGAAGCCAGAATGTTAAGAAAGAACCACCAACCTTTGGCAGGAAAACTGACAAAGCTTGTCAATTGACATTTGAAACTGTACCATGTACAGTTTTCTAACTCACAACCTCAGTGTTGACAGACCAGTACAGTGATACAGGCGTTAAACTACTTAGACCATGATTTATTTCAATATATTAAAGAGACATAAACAATACATAATTATGTATTTGAGTAGAACATGTAGAATATAATTATATTTATTAGAGCCCTATCATGCCTATTTGGTTTTAATTTCTTTTTAACATTACTGATCATATAAATGTTTTAGTCTTCTGTAAGCTTTTATATCCTGAAGCAAAGATGAAAAATCTTTCAATTTGATAATCCCAGTATTCTGACTACATGTACTTAATTGTAGATTCCTTCTAGTGACCAATAGTGTCCATTGACTTCATTCTAAGTATAACCAAACATGATCTGATCTTTCTCTCAGAGAGAATCCATAAACTGCATTGGGCATGTTTGAATTTCATACTATAGTCTACTTCATCCTGTATTTATAACATTACATGGTATTGATTTTTCTGTAGAAAACACTAACAAAAATAATCTGATATTGAAAATATTACCATACCCTTCCTATTTTTTAAGCTAACAAATAGCCTATGATACCCTAAAGAATTTTTTGTCATTTTTCAATAAGAACTGTTCAAGTCAGAATGTCCCTCCCATAGACTTAATGTAAAAAAAATTGGAAAATTAGGAAAAATGTGTACCCACCTACATGCACCCTTTTTTTCAAAGATGTAATAGGAAACACACATATTATTTCTGTCTCAGTGGGGAATATATATATATATATAAGATATTCTTCTGCAGTATATGAACATTTATTTTTTAGTTGATGTACGCTTGCATGAACCTCTATTATCAAGGGATGTAACACCTATAGATACAGAAATAGAAATGATGTCACTATGTTCTCAGCTAGATATTTTGTGCCATAAGGAACTTAAGGAGGTAATAATATCTAGTTGTGTCTTTACACTCAATTTATATTTATTTATACATTTCTTTACATTTATAAAATGGAGGTACAAATGTATGGCATCTTAATCAGTGAGACAGCACATAAGCATCATAAGCATCATATGTTAAAACCAGAAAAGAAAAGAATTATGAATTATCTTATGTAATTTGATTAAATTTAGCTTACAAGCAAACTGTAAGTCCAGTTATTTTAAAGATCAAAACAGTATACGCAAAAAAAGTGTTACTTTTAATATTTCATTTCCCTTATAAAAATTGAAAAATATATCTTTTAATTTTTTTTATAGACAATACAAGTAACAAACCTAATGTGCTATATGATTGACTGTTGGTTGCTTAACCTCCAGTGGCAAATATTACATGCATGTTAGGACAACCTAATGTGCTATATAACTTCAGGCTAATTTTAAAGTTAACATTAATATTCATAAATTTGCCCTTGTAAGGTAAAAGTGTTCAGAATATAGAAACAAAATTCTATGATAAATTACCATAGCTACAAACCATGGATGGGTAAAATTGTATTTTATGTGAATTTTCTTTATTTTGCTGGTTTCATGTCAAATTATGGGTATGAATTCAAACTATAACAATATGAAATTGGTAAAATATGTGCAGTCTTCTCAATCAAGAAACAACTTTTATATGTAAATACTGGTAACTAAAAAAAATCCCTTTGAAATATTTCATTTCTTGGTAACAAGTAAATACTAGTAATTTTGGCTAGAATTCAGCCTTTTTCTTTAACTTTGTGATTCAGGTGCATAACATTGATTTTTTTTGTCTAAAGTAAATTATTTAAATTTCTCTATTGTATGTATTTCATAATTTTATTTGATATTTACAGCAGCCAAAAGAAAAGATAGAACAAGGAAGATTTAGTAATTCTTTTACAAACAGAGGTACTATTTACTATTTCTTGATGTTTAATAAATACATTAAGTGATGGGCTCACAAGAAGTTTTATATAAAATTACTACATCTTGAAAGCATATTTTCTAAAGACATTCAGCTTACATGGTTGTGCTTGTTAGAGTGTATTTCACCATTAAGTGCTGTTTTGTTATTGAATTTTGTTTATAGAATTTATTGCTTAGTTTGTATTAGTATTTAATTTGATTCTGTGTTTCACACAAAAATGTGTGAGCCCCTTATTGAAGTTTTAAATTTCTAGATGTTTTAGAACTCAAGTAAAATGCAGTCAAAATCTGTCAATAGAAAATACTGTAAACCAACTTATTTTTGCGGATACTTTTTTTGCGTTTAACCCTGCCTAGTCTACTAAGCTTCTATTTAATTTCACAATTTTCTAATTTAGTTGATTTAATTACATTTATAAAGGATAGATCCAAATTTTACATATTCACAACAATTTACATTCACGTTATTTTTCTACTCGTGAAAGTCGCAAAATTAAATCGCTCTCAAAAATAAGTTGGTTTACATTACTGAACTCTGTAATATGTATGTTATTACAGTTAAGATGAAAAAAAAAGAAAACAGGTTCAACTAAATCCTTTCCAAAAAAAAATTATCATATCAAAGAATGCTAATAGTTATGAAAGGAAGCAAAAAACTTTAACTTATATACACAAAACATACAAATTATTTCTTTTTACACTCTTTGTGTAACATGTTTATTCGTACTCTCATTGAATAATTTCTTTTGTAGCTGCAGTAGTACAGGACAGAATGAATCAAGTGTTACACAAGAATGTACAAAACAGAATGTTTGTTAATGTAAGCATATACTTATTGCTGAGAACTGGAAGTTAATTTCTATAAATGAATAAATCCTCTTAATTATTTAGAAATGTTTTTAACAATTATTGCTTTCATTTATTGTTGTGATTTTTGAAAGAGGGACAAAAGTGAAAGATAAATTACGGTATTTGGTTTTACAAAAACCTCCATACAGATATATGTAACAGATATCAAAAAGAGAGTTCTTATTATTGCATTACATGATTTCATTATTGCAATAATTAAACCCTTGGAATAATTTTTGGATTTACAGTAAAGCCATCACAGATACCGTATGACATAAAGGGATCGCCAGTGAATTTCTATGCTCTTAACATTTGAATGATGTAATCCTGTTAAGCAATATCATCAAGCATTAAATCAGATATAATATAAACTTTATATAGTAATTCATGCAGTAGTGAAACATTACTATCCTTTTTTCTAGGAATACTTGGCAGCAAAGGGTTTAGATAGATTATTTCCTAGAGCATCAGCTTTTATTTCATCACCAGCCAATCTTGTTTATTTGAATGACAAAACAAGTCTTGATGGTAAGCATTTAGATATGTACAAATCATTCTTTATTTTATTGGATAGAAATAATGTAAGCATTTACTGTCAGTTTTAATATATTTTATTTGCCTGAAAACAAATTTAATTAGATATTTCTGTATGTAGAGAAGCTGTATGCTCAGTCTTTGCTGTTTTTTTTTTCTACATTGGCTAGCGGTATAGGGGAAAAGTTCAGGGTTGGCAAAAACCCGGGTTTTATGAGTATTGCCCAGGCCAGTGGGAAATACTGGGAAAACCGGGGTTTTACTGGGTTTTAGTTGGTAATACTGGGCAATACTGGGTAATATGAAATACTTGTGTGAATTTTAAAGAGGATTCAGTGATAAACACAAATGTTATACATTTGTACATTTAATAAGATATTTATACCCTATTGTGTATGTCAAGATTGGCAAACTGTAAATATAAAGCAAAACATTTTTTCTTTTCAAATAAATATTTTAAAAAAAATAAAAGCAACAAGTCACTTAAACACTGCAATAAAATGCATGTTTCAAAGTTTGGATTATTAAAACAATGTTTGGTAATTTAAAAGATATCTTTAAATGGACAAATATTCTGTTCTGTTTACATATAGAATTAAAAGAGAAGAGAATGAAATTGATATTTCAATCTTCTAGAAATGACTGTCAATGGTTATCTGTAAAAAAAGTATATATTTAGCTGTTATACTATGAAACTGCACCAAATCTTTACAATTTAGTGTTAAAATAAGCATAGAAAATGATATTGCCAACTATTACCCATTTCTGGGAGTATTGCCCAGCCCGGGAAAACCTTGGTTTTCCCACCCAGAAATTCCCAGGCGGGTAATACTTTGCAAACTCTGTAAAGTTTGAGATCTCACAAAACATGTTAAACCCTGCCGCATTTTGTGCCTGTCCCAAGTCAGGAGCCTCTGGTCTTGTTAAATTTAGTTTCTTATATATTTTGGAGTTAAGTATGAAGTCCATAATCACTGAACTATTACATATTTTTGTTTAGGGGCCAGCTGAAGCATGCCTCCAAGTGCAGGATTTTCTTGCTGTATTGAAAACCCATTGGTCGCCTTTGGCTGTCTTCTGCTCTTTGGGTTGTTGAGAATCTTTTTTTTCTTTCCTTGACTTTATATAATGTGATGCTTCATATGAAGTATGAAAGAATCAGAACTTGTGCTAGTTATGAATAATTCATTGCAACATAAGTTGATTTAGGTTATCTGTTACGGATCACCTTTTTCACATTTTACCAACAACAAAATTTTGGCAGAGAAAAAATATAATTGTCTGAAGTATTTTGCAAAAGAATCATAGCTGTTTTGAATTGTCCATCTTGATTATTTATTGCTTCATACATGTCATATGTCACTTAGAAATGAGTTGTTTTTACAACTTTATAGAAAAATAAATTAAACAAAGTTGCATCACTTTGCAATCATTTTAGAAATACTATCAGACTATGTTAAACATAGTTTTATGAAATAACTTTTAACAAGGACAATCTACAAAATTTGAAAAATTCTTGGATCTTATTCAAAACCCTACAACAGGACAAAACCGATATATGAGATTTATTTACACTTGGACTCAAAATTACACCCAGATGGATATAAGACTAAGGCTGGGACAATTGAGATTGAGCTTGTTTGCAAATTAAAGAGTAAAATAAATTGGTGATAAAAAAATTGTTTTGGAAAAGTGAGTGGCTAAAATGAAAATTGACCAAATGGAAAACCTACTTTTATTGAATAAATCTTTTGTAAATTATCACTTGAAATTCAGAAAATTAGAACAAGAGTCAAGTCCACTGAGTGTTCACAGTTGAAATCAACTTGACCTCAGTTTTTTAGTTCATTGACCTTTCAGATTATTGTTGCTAAAATAAGGCTGTCTTAGAATGAGAGATATTGTTTTATAAATCAACTTTTGTTTTTATGTTGTAGCATACTACGCAGATATATCAAGCTTAAATCAACTGAAATACCTTGCCCATCAGATAAATTCTGATCTGAGCAACTTATCTGAACACAAATACGTAGCTCACCAGATCTCAATATTATATGTAAGTATTTAAAGAAAAAACATGACCTCACCCTGTACATTTGGCAACCGTTTGCGAAATATGGGTTCCAAATTTGTTAATTACTGGTAAATTCAGAAATTATTGCGAGGTTTTTATTAATGCAAAAAATGTGACAGAGGTAAACTCAATACTTTAAACTGGCATTTTAAAATATCTTATATGAATTAAACAGGATTTTTCTCTAAATCGCATAAAAATTAAAATCGCATTTAAGTCTTAAATAACAAAATCGCAATAATAAATGAGGGGGGATTGGAGGGGTCCTGATCCCGAAATCCCGGGCTTAAAAACACGATTTCCTGAGGTCCCAAATTTAAATAAATTAAATCCCGGTGTCCCGAAATCCGAAAAAAAGAATTCCCAGATCCCGAAAGGGTCAATCCCGAAATCCCGAGCTTAAAAACACCTGATCCCGGAGTCCCAATAAAGGGCCTATCCCCCTCTATAAATGCACCCAATAATTTCTGAATTTACAGTATTCATTGTCAAATAGAGTAAAAAAACTAATGTATGTTTAAATCATTAAAAACGTTATTTTGGTAATGTAATATATGTTCCCTATTAGATATTTTCAAGCAAGTCAATAAAATCATTTTTTTTTAGTTATATTCATTAGCATTTTAAAAGAAGTCTCCCCAACTTTTAAATAAATTGAGAAACACAGCAAAAACCCTAAAGGTTTGATACTTGTTAAAGAATATTTCACCCAAAAGATAATTAACATTACTTTATGTTTTAGCAATCTGTTAATAATATCAACAACTCATACCTTGATCCATACAAGAAAAGTATAGAAGAGAATTTTAAATCAGTGAAGACAACACTCAATGAGGAGCATAAGGATGGTACAAGGAAATTATTACCAGAACAAAAAGAATGGTAAGATTCACTCAATATCCACCATAAACATGATAAAAAAAAAAGAATCTTTAAAACTTGTAAAACACAATTTATTGGTAAATATTTAACATTTTAAAAAATTTTGACCAAAGGACCAATAAACGGTTAAGCAAAGAACGAACATGAGATAAAAATCTGTACATGAAACACCTAACGGTATTATATCAATTAACTGGATAACAAGAGTACAAACAATGATAAACACCATTATACTTTATCAAACACCAACAGAAATGTTCCCTGTTAAAGAAACAAAACTCAAAATATTTTAAAACTTTACATTTTTTTCCATAACAGATTTTTTTATTATTTCAGTTCTTCCACAACAGAATTTTTTTTAGTAAAAATAATTTTTAAATAAATACTAATTTCAGGTTGTTACAATTAACCAGTGGAATAGCTAATTTGATCTCAACATTTCCCATAGAACTAACTCAAGAAATGGTACAACCTGCCTTAGTTTTACAACAGCAGTCCTAACATAGGAAACCAGTCAAGAACAATTTAAATACGGACCACATGTCTTCACAAAATATATCCATCACAAATGCATATTTTTCACATTTAGACTGTTTATTAGATTTTTAATATAAAATGATTGTAAAGTTTTCCATAACTTTTGTGTATACAAACTCAAAGCAACTGAAATCATTGTAGTTTTCTATTCTTTTATGAAAATCCTAAGTATGAAAACTTACTTGATTTCTTACTTGGCTGTCAAATATATCTACAATCATTTATTGTGCAATAGGGTATTATTTTTATTTTTTCACCTTTATATCTAGGAATTTAGGGTTATTTATTGGTATGTGTTTTATAAGATATGTCCAATGCAGTAAGATTTATATGGACGTTTGGTGCACATTTTAATTCAGAACATAAATTCATCTTAAAAATTAAAAATGTATGTTAAATTTTGGAAAATGCTTTACCTGTGGTCACCCACAGTTGCTAACTTCTATGCCATTTGGTCTCTTAGGGAGTGTTATTTCATTGGCAATCATACCACATCTCCTTTTTTTATATGTATACACCTTATCGCGATTTGGAAATCTGTTCAGCTTGAACTTTTAACGTCATGCAACAGTCACTTTTCAATTGTGGGGTCAGATATTTTCTATTATAATGTCAAACTTTTACGGAAACTTTTGTGATGTCCAGTTATGGCAGACAAATAGCGATAAGATGTATTGAAATCTAACAGCACCATTTTCACTAAATTTGTAAAATGACTAGTTGCCGCTTATATACAGTCATTGCATTACTTTAATTTGTTGAGCAAAACAGCTGTTATTGTACTTTTAACATTTTATATCTTTGATATTTTATATCCTGTTTTGCATTCTGATAGTTAGATAACAGTTTATGGATGTTGTATGACACAGCAATTATTTGTAAAAAAATCAATTTGCCTTGGAGAGGTGAAAATTAGGTGGAGGTCAGGACTAGGTGTTCTTATTTTCTCTAAATTTACAATTTATTTATCATTATGTTTTATTGTATCATATTTACATATTCCATTATTATATTGAAAAGATCATCCTACATTTGCCTATGCACATTATAGATTTGTATATGTCTGTTACTTTTTTTCACAATTTTTTTCGTAAATTAAAGGCAAACATTGAAAACTTTCATTGTAAGGCTAAGCTAAACTATGGGAAATACCATATGCTCTGCCACTTTCTAGTGGGGCATACATGTTGAGTATATGTCACGGTAAACCAACTTATTTTTTAGGATACTTAAGTCCTTTCATACCAATTTCGTGGCCATTTATTAAATTTTGCGATTTTCAAATTCACTTGATGTAATTCAATAAGAAAAGATTCAAGTTTTACAAGATCGCGATCCTGTTCCTGTTCTTTTCCTACTCACAAAGGTCTCGAAAATAAATCGCTCATGAAAATTAGTTGGTTTACAGTATACTGGTAGTTTGTCAATTATCATCATTATCATTCTGTGTAGTTTATATGTTTATCATTTGGTGCAACTGTAACAGCTAGTAACTTTATTTGGGGATATTTTTGTTTGTTTTTGTTTGTGAATAAAATTATTTGTTTATTTTGACTTTTTATTCATTAGTGAAATCATTCAGTTTATTCCATCCTTTCATGTTCTCTATTCATGGACTTTTTATTTTTCTTGTCTGAAATTATGAACCCAATATAAAACAAATTTAACAGCAATAATATGCATTGAAGATCTCTTCAAATTGTTCCATATTTAAATTGGACAATAAAGCATGGCTACAAGAAGCAATGCTTGAATCTAGTCACTGGTACAATGTTTTCTATTAAAAAAATGTGTACGCTTTGGAAACTAACATGCAAAATTCAACCTTATAGGATTGATGACTTCAAGGAACTGTACAACACTCATGAGTTTGTATTGAAAGGTCAGCATACATGTTGGGAATAATGCTATATATGTTCCAATTAATATTAGAAATTATGTTATATTGTTCTCTTAACACTCCATGCCTAGGTAAACCGAAATAGGCAAGCATAATGTATTGACATTCATTTATAAAAGTCTAACATATCTTTGATAAGATAAGATAAGATTTATTTTATTAAAGTGTCAACATCCATTACAATATCAATATATATATACACACATCATCATTTGATCATATAAATCATTGACATCAGAAACCATTTTATATTCTAACTGGTCAATCAAACAAAGCAAAATGTTTCAAACTTTTCAAAATTATGATTGGAAGACTACACACAATTCCTTATTTCTGGCTGATCATCAGACAAAGGACTTGACTAAATATGTATCTAAATGGAAGCAGGTAGGTCCTTTATCTAAACAGAAGTTTGTTTCAGGAAGTATCAATACAAATAATGGGTATAGACCTGAATCGCTGCATAAAATTGATTTTGGTATAAAAACTAGATGTGGTATGAACACCAGTGAGACAACTCTCCACAAGAGACCAAATAACACTGAAATTACTATTGGTCACTGTACAGCCTTCAACAATGAGTAATAATCATACCTCAGTCAGCTACAAATGGCTCGAACTGGTTAATTTCCCAGCTTTTTACATATGGGATGCATGTAAAAACAAGACATGAGAAGATATCCTGGATTCTGATAACATATCATACCTATTGAAAACAGTGGAATTTTTCAGGCATCATAACTTTCTGTTTGAACCAAATTGTAGTCCACAAAAAATCAGGTTTAACTTTGATTCAAGTACTGCTTTGTTTTTTAACACTACTAGAATATGTGGCTTTAACAAGACGGTCAGGAGGAAGACAAAGTTTTGAACTGCCAATAATGAAACTTCCATTCATTGTCTGATATTCCTAATGACAATAACCAAAGTATTCAAACTGAAATAATGTCTCGCCTACTTTACTGATCATGCTAGAAAAATTTGAAATCCTATTGAAGGTCTGCATTAGTATCATATGAACCTAAGGCTCCATGTAAATGAGGCTAAGATCAGCCGCCTGCCAGACAGGCATGTTTACCTTATAATCCTGCCATACACCAAAAATTGTTTACCTATTGCTCACAAGTGCATTATCTGAGAAACAATCCAGCCAATGAATCAATAAAATCAGGATCAGATGAATCTCCGCTAAATAGTCGTGTACACCATAGGCTGACAAAAATTGACCTATTCCTTTATAGAATCTGAGGTATGGACTTCACCACAGAAACTTAACCTCAAACACTAATACATCAAATTATGTTTTAATTGGGTGTACCCTCTTCAACAGACTTGAAGACCTTGCAAGGATACCATATACCAACTATACACTGTAGTTCTATTACTCATCATAAGTGAGAAATTCATGCTTTGTTCAAACTTTAAACTTGTTCCATTGAACCATGTAGAGTATGTAGATAGTGCAAAACAAGTGAAATTGTGAGCTTCTGCTCAGTGATGATACCCTTGCCCAAATATTTCCGTGAATATTAAGTTGTTGAGTAGTGAAACTGAAAATGCATCACACAGTAAAGCTGCCTTATATAAAACCCTGAAACCAAATTTCAAAGTTCCTTGTATTGTAGTACCTGAGAAAATGTGACTCAAATTTTCAACTTTGCTTTCATGTGTAAAATGATACAGGTGTTTGGTAAACAGGAAGTTGTTGAATGATGAATCTGATAATGCATCACACAGTACAACTAACTTATACAAGAGTGCACACACTGAAATGTCTCGCCTTCTTTACTAATCATTGAATTTATGTTGATAGTCCTAAGTATAAAGTTTTATTACAACTGTCACATAAATGTTACATTAACCTAGATAACTAAACAAAGACCAATGAACCATGAAAATGGGGTCAAGGTCAGATGAACCATGCCAGGCTGACATGTACAGCTAACAATGCTGCCATAAAACAACTTAAGTTGACCTAATACTTATAGTTTAATAAAAATAGACCAAAACACAAACACTGAGCAATGAGGTCAAGGTCAAACAAAACCTGCACAACTTATATATAGATCATAAAATAATTGAGAAATAATTCCTTCGTGTCATGCTCTATGCTCATTTTAACATGAGTAGGCATTATATTTGTCGATATTTTACACTGAGCGTTAGCGAGGTGTAAAATGTGGTCAAATATAATGCCTACCCATGTTAAAATGAGCATAGAGCATGACACGAAGGAATTATTTCGATTCTAATAGGACAAATACAGTATTTTTATAGGTCGAAGCGTACGAAACATACCATAAAAATGTTTGGCTTTTCCCGTGGTCACCCTGAGGAGTTTGTGCATTACATTTCATATTTGATAAGTTTAAAAACTACGAGCAGGGTAAATATATGTTGTTTTATAAAAA
Source organism: Mytilus trossulus (assembly GCF_036588685.1). Classification (NCBI taxonomy): domain Eukaryota; kingdom Metazoa; phylum Mollusca; class Bivalvia; order Mytilida; family Mytilidae; genus Mytilus; species Mytilus trossulus. Next base: position 44,349,805 of record NC_086375.1, on the reverse strand, counting down.
TATATAATAAAAGTATATGCTAGCTGCTTAAATGTATAGATTTAAAAGGATAACGATGGAAATAACGTTAATATACACAGTAAGTTCGTGCGCATGTGTCAAACATATTTTTTATGCTCATTAGAACACGGCTTTGTTTACAAAGCGTTATAAGGACGTCATATTAGAATTCCATACACTTAATAGAGTTGACCTATGGCATATAGTATTTGATAAAAAGACCAAAACTGAAAAAATTAACTTTGACCACTGAACCATGAAAATGAGATCAATGTCAGATGACATCTGTCCGCTAGACATGTTCACCTTACAATCATTCCATACAACAAATATAGTAGACCTATTGCTTAAAGTATGAGAAAAACAGACCAAAACACAAAAAATTAACTATAACCACTGAACCATGAAAATGAGGTCAAGGCCAGATGACACCTGCCAGTTGGACATGTACACCTTCCAGTCCTTCCATACACAGGATATACTAGCCCTATTGCTTAAAGTATCTGAGATATGGACTTGACCACCAAAAATTAACCTTATTCACTGAGCCATGAAATGAGGTCGAGGTCAAGTGAAAACTGTCTGACAGGCATGAGGATCTTGCAAGGTATGCACATACCAAATATAGTAATCCTATTACTTATAATAAGAGAGAATTCAACATTACAAAAAATCTTAACTTTTTTTCAAGTGGTCACTGAACCATGAGAATGAGGTCAAGGACATTGGACATGTGACTGACGGAAATTTCTTAACATGAGGTATCTATATACAAAGTATAAAGCATCCTAGTCTTCCACCTTCTTAAATATAAAGCTTTTAAGAAGTGAGCTAACACCGCTGCCGTAGCCGGATCACTATCCCTATGTCGACCTTTCTGCAACAAAAGTTGCAGACTCGACAATAAACCATGAAACCAAATTTTAGAAATCCTTGTATTGTAATTCCTGAGAAAAATGTGACAAAAATTTCAACATGGTTATCATGTGTGAAATGAAAACAAGTGTTCGATTAACGGGAAGTTGTTGAGTGATGAATCTGAAACACATCACATGGTATACTAGTAGCTGACTTATATAAACCCTGAAACCAAATTTCAGAAATCCTTGTATTGTAGTTCCTGAGAAAAATGTAATGAAAATATTCATTGGACAGACAGAGGGAAAACAGTAGGTAAAGTGGGGTATAATTAGGCCACCAAATGAATAAATCCTAATCTTCATTCTTATACCCAACTTGACTAAATTAGACTCACTCATTGAAGGGCACAAACAAGCAAATTTGTATGCTTCTATAGCTTACACATGTAGTACTTTTGATGTAAACTTGAATGGAAGTAAATTAGACTTGAAAAGAAGGTAAAACGTTCTACAAGATAGAGGGAACTGCCTGTATCCTTGCACAAATAAAGTTCATCAAGCATGATCTTCATTGTGCAGAAATAAATTATTGTTCTGAAAAGGTACATAGTTCCTTAATGCTGATTATCAATTGCACGATTTTAATTTGCAGAATAACTGGTGCAATATATCATCACATTTTTGACTCTAAAAAAGAAAGTGGCAATGCCCTTAAAAACTAGTTATTTTCTCTTAAACCCAAGTTTTGAAGGAAATGCAACATACTCAAAAGTCGTCTCTCTTTTTCATATTTTGTTTTTTCTCGGCCTTTAATAGCTTACAATTTTTTTGGTTTTGTTCATCGTAAAAAGCCATACTGTGACCTATAGTTGTTTCCATCCTTGCATTTTAGTCTTCGGCATTGGAAGTCTTTGGTAGATGGTTGTCTCATAGGAAACCTTACCACATCTCATTATTATTATATGACTGGATGCTGGGAGTCTAGTCCAAAAGGAATAGATATGATTATTTTCAACAATGTTACCATAAATATTTACCAAATGTTTCAAAAGACTAACTATTACTGTTACTTCTTCAAGACACTGTTTTTTATTAATAGTTTATTGTAGTTATAGAAATATATAATCTTATTGTATATATCATTGTAATAAAAATCAACATTGACTAGAATTACAATTATTTGATTGGAATATTCATACAATATTTAAAACACAACCTTTTAATCATTCAACAGTCACAATTAAATACCTTGCACTAAAAATCACAGTTAAGGGCATTATTTGTCACTTCAAAATTCTGAAGCTGTTGAATTTTAAAACTATTATGAATATTAAGAAACCACAAATATGAACTATTCAAATTATTATCAATTAAAATTGTTAAATTGTTTCTTTAAGACGAAAACTTGTCAGTTGCAACCGTTAAGTGCATTTTTTTGTCATAGAAGATTCTGCCTGCACTTGATATTTACCTAGATACATTTGAGAAAAAAAAGAATAAAATCTCTGACATTTCAGAAAAAGAGAATAAAATCTCTGACATTTCATAAAAATGGTGATTCTGTCACCTCATCGTTCACTTATTGTGACATCACAAGACGCATGACTAAGGGAGACAAGTGGTTACTTTTTAATAAAAGTGAATGTCATGCTTTAAACTAGTAAGTTATTTCCCTTTTCTCTTTTTGGCATTCAAGCTTTTTTCAATTAATTGATTGGAAATTGCTTTATGATATTGTTTTTTTTGGTTTTTTTAGGAGAGGTGAATTCGAAAGGTACCAAAGGGAATTTCATGGTTTTGGTAACTAATTACAACAGTATGGTATATGCTTATACAGGCACCCTTATGATAAAACTGCATTTAAAACCCAAACTGCTTACAAGTTTGATAAATAATGCCCTTATTGCACCTTCTTACAGTTACATTCATGGGAAATTTTATTCAATCATATGCAAATTTATCAATCATATGTAAATTTATTTAATCTTGGATAAATAATCCTGATTATTTTGTTAAAACTGAAATCATGAAGAATTTAACTACATTCTTGAAACATCTTTGATTGGATTTTGAATCAAATATGTTATCTTTTTCAAAAACTCAACACAACCATCTAATGCAACAGTATTGTTTGTACAACTTGCAAACTTTATGCCTTTGCTAGCGTATCTAAGATTTGAATATGCCACTATTTCAAATATATATATACATTGAAAATGTAAATATTGTTAAAAAATTTAAATGAACCCTACATCAACAAATGCTAAAATCAAAGCCGTCAAAAGACAGACATAAAAAATACTGATTTATCAAAAATAAGTTTTGATATGTTAAGTAATAAGGCCAGATTCACATAACAAATCATTGTAAATGCTGCACTGCTTATCTAATCTTCTGTCTTCAGGGCTTTCTTCTATTAGCTCCCAGTAATAAATCCTAACTCCTCCAGCAATCCTCGGGGCTCTTCAGACTCCTGTAAAAACACATATACATGTATACTATAATATAAGTTAATTCAATGTATGAAAAGGCAATGTAATAGATCATCATATCAACAAGAACGATGAAAAATAGTGTGGAAAACTGATTTGCCTGATAGATTGATAGACAGACAGACAAAGGGAGTCCCTTTGACTTCATCGGTAGGGGACTAAAATCACATACTGTGCTGAGTTTATTCAAAATTTAAATTTTCTGAGTCAGCTGCCGATCTGAATATTTTTTTATGTTATTTGATGTTGAATTGAACGTCGATATGAACAACACCCTTCATGTAAACATTAATTTCTTATTTTTATGTGCTCAATATTTCCTACTCACAAATACATGAAATACCTAATATAAAAAAGAAGATGTGGTATGACTGCCAATGAGACAACTCTCCACAAGAGACCAAAATGACAAAGGTATTAACAACTAAAAGTCACTGTACAGACTTTTAACAATGAGCAAAGCCCATACTGTATAGTCAGCTATAAAAGAGGGACCAAAGATATCAAAGGAACAGTCAAACTCATAAATCTAAAACAAACTGACAATGCCATGGCTTAAAATGAAAAAGACAAAGACAAACAATAGTACACATGACACAACATAGAAAACCAAAGAATAAACAACACGAATCTCAGGAACTCGGGAAGGGTAAGCAGATCCTGCTCCACATGTGGCACCCGTTGTGTTGCTTATGTGATATCAAATCCGGTAAATAGTCTAAATTCGGAAGGTCACATTCATGAAAGGGAAAAGGATTGTAGTTATGACGTAAGGAATATATCTGATATCATTTGTGAAACGGATCATTATATCTGTCAGTAAGTTGAAAATATACACATTTTGTTATTTTTTGTCGAATCAAGTTTATGCTTATCTTTTGACTGCCAGATATAGGAAAATATTCATTAAATTTTAAATGCATCATTCTTTATACTTTGTTTTTATGTATCAATTATATTTATAGAAAAACAAGAATGTGTCCATAATACCCACTCACACTATAATTTTCCATGTTCAGTGGACCGTGAAATTGGAGTCAAAACTATAATTTGGCATTAAAATTAGAAAGATCATATCATGGGGAACATGTGTAATAAGTTTCAAGTTGATTGGACTTCAACTTCATCAAATACTACCTTGACCAAAACTTTAACCTGAAGCGGGATGAACAAACGGACAGAAAAACGGAGGCAGAGACCAGAAAACATAATGCCCCTCTACTTTCGTAGGTCATAATAATCTAGTTTTAAAGTACTTCAAATTTTAAGCCAAAGGGGCACTATGTGCACCTCCTATATTTGCAAAACGGAGGTAGCAGATCCCCTATACAAAGTTAACCTTATATAACTCTTAATATCTTATACTGTGACTTAGATAGTTAGGGGCATTATGCTTTCTGGAGTGTGTATCTGTTTATCTGACCATACATTAGTCTCATTCCGTAACAGAATAAAGATTTGGTCCATAGATTTGTTGTCACATTCACTTGAAACTAAGCAACCATATTTTAATATATTTTATATGAATTTACTTTGATGCTAAATAAGGTTTTTGATCATGATTTCACGGTTTACAGATCTGTTTAAAAATAAGTTTTAAGGTAGTTAGTTTAGTTTAGTTTAAACATATTTATTTAGAGTGGATTAGGAAACAAGTTTTGCAACTTATATTAATCCCTTTCCACTTTGCAGGTGCGAGTGCTGCCTTGTAGCGGCATTAGCCTACTCTTTTTCGAAATCTACAAGGGTGTCTTTAACGTGCAAGATATGGCTCTCTCTTAACACAGGTCAGCCATTTATCGTCCCCTTCCGACGGACTATCATCGTTTCCTTAAGACCATACTCGCAAATGGTGTCAAGAGAGAGCAGAAAATTGAGTTCCTGAAATTTTCATCCCAACAGGAATTGAACCAGGAACCTTTGTGTTAGCAGTCCAAGTTAAACATGGATGTTGTGGTCATTTCCACATGAAACTTAGTCTGCATGTTCATTGCCATATGAACCTTTTAAAATGATGCCTAATTAGGCATTGTACCCAGATTTTGCAGTTCAATGAACATGAAAATGTGATGGTGTAAGCATGCCATGCTATCCTAGACATAATTATTATTTATGATGCTTTTGGTTATGTAGTTTACTAGATATGCATCCCCAGTTTGCTTTCAAAGGATGTTTTATCTCAAAATTTCACTCTTGTTTATTTATTTTGTACAAGTGACTTATGAACTATGAATGCTTATAAACTCATGCTGTGGATTCATTTAATTTAGAAGTTCACATTTTTTTAGATTTTATTTTGCATGGTATTGAAAAAGTTTGTATACATCCCTATACTAGACACTTATAACTCTATTTGGTGAACCAACCATGTTGTATTTACTTTCGTAAGTCTCCTGAAGTGGATATCATAGTATGCATGGTTGTCAGTCAATAACTTTAAATACCTATATATGACAACAACACTTAAAGAGTCTGAGATTTTAATTATTGTTTGATTTTTGTACCATATAATAAAATAACAACTAATAGTGCAATAAAATTTGTAATGAAAAAACAAATGTTTCAATTTTTGCTGATTTTTTTTGTACCCTCAAGGATCCTTAAACTTGGTCGACTTGTTTCCCCTGCCAGGGCAATTAACCTACATTATGTAAGTACTGACATTAAATTTTGATGCACAATGTGTGAGAGATACACTGAAATGTGAAAGTAGAGAGTTATTAATAGATCAGATAAAATTATTTGTTAACAAGATTGTGTCCATAGTACAAAGTCCACACTATCATTTTCTATGTTCAGTGGACCATGGAAATGGGGTAAAATGTCTAAATTGGCATTAATATTAGAAAGATGATATCATAGGGAACATGTGTTTTGAGCTTCAACCTGATTGAACTTCAACTTCATCAAAAACAACCTTAACCTGAAGACTTCCCACTTCAGGTTAAAAAACTTCAGGTTGTGGGACTGGGGGGCACGCAAATGAAGGAATGCTTACCAGAAAACGTATTGTCCATAAATGTCACATAAAAAGTAAATTTGTTCTAAAGGCTTAGGAATTTTGTCCATTAGATACCAAGCCTTTATAACAAGGGCATAATCATTGAATAAAAGAACTCAAATTGACTTTAAATAAACTTTATTTTTCTATGTTATGTTCAGATGACAGGAGCTTTGTATTCTGATCTGCATTGACAAGGATTGATGCCTAAAGTCTTGGTTCTATCCTGCTGCCTCAACTTATATAAGCTGACAGCCACAAAACAGACAAGAGTGATGAATAAGACGTTAAATACCAACAATCAATCAATATTAACCTTACTATATTTGCTAGATATACACTTCATAATACATTTTACTTGGTATTGAAAAGTAACACTTGTTACTGTATAACTATTCAAATCATGGGTCAGGTACCAAAGGATGACCAGAAAAACTGTTTGTCCAGTGTGTAGCCAAATTTGCAGGCTATCTGTTGTGTATCTTCACCTTATAATATTAAAACTTTGGAAACACACACACTCAGCTTGAAACTATACAACTTTTACAAACACTATGGCCCTTATTTTATATTTATACTTCTGCAATCTGCATGCGTCTTTTGATATTCCTTCAAAAACAGTGATTAGGACAATTTATCTGTTATTTTTCAAATCCAAGATAGCTGACACATCCTCAAAATTGATTTCATGCTGAACATGGAACATTCTAGTATTTTTATATTCCAAAAAAGCATGCTTGTACTGAAGTTTTAATTCTTTATATTAACAGAAAAATCAATTATCTAATACATTTGTATTACTATCTAAATATGATTCTTATGATAATACTGTGCAAAGCATGCATGATTTCTAGTAATCAAAGCAAAACAAGTTATCCTAGATTAAACTACAAGGTGCTAAAAAGCAGCAAAAACAGGTGTTTCAATATGTCAAGTAAAGAGTCATGGATAAAACCACCTAGTTCAGAACTTGAGCACAAGTTACACAACCCAGATCTGCAGGCATATATCAAATTGTAAAATAGTATTTTAATTGAAAAAGTGCATGCCTTGATTAAAAATTCTATTTGCAAAGACTGGATTTCTCTTTTTGTCTCCATTAATAGCCTGCTAGTATTTCTTAAACTGCCCTTATTATAGAATATGGCATTGTTTTCCAGAGCAGGTACACTAATTTGTATTTTTTTAACATGTTGGAAAAAGACAGTCTTTGAACTGATCAGTCTTTCTATTTCCTGTTCATAAGATACAGATTCACAAAAAAAAAAAATTGTAAGAGCATGTTTGGTTACACAAATTGAAGGATCAAGAACCATCCAAAATCTAGTTCATTAGCATATATATATATATATATGAGAAATCTTAAATGTTCAATAATAAAAAAAAAAAACTAACCCAGGTGCATTCAGACAAATCCCTTATCCTAACATGTCAACATACCAAATAATGTGAAAATACATCCATGCTTTTCCAATTATTATTTCAAATCGGGAGTGTTTTGGTTACTGAAGCTGATTCATAATTCATCCACACCTACAATTAATGCATAGACTGATATTACCATGCCTACCCTAGTAGCAAATTAATCTTAAATTGTATTTATTTCTAAGATTTATGCAAGACTTGTTATTCAGAAGATTTTTTAGTATAAAACTAAAAAAATAAATCCTATGTTTTTATGAGTTGTTTGCAATACCCAATAAACATGAATCTATTGATTAAATATGTTTGGAGAAAAATATATCTGAAAGATTTTGCCTTTTCAGATATACTAATATCTAGTTAAAAAAAAAATCATAGCAATTTTTTTTCCAAAATTTTTGACATATCTTTTTTTTTTACTTCATAAACTAAACCAGAAAAAAAACACCCCTAAAAAGTAGTACCAGTAATAGAAAAATTTGAAAGTTACTCAAAATAAATATGAAATTCAAAACTTTTTCTACCAAAACGAGTCTTTGCATAATCTTGAGAAATAAATACACTTTGTGTATTAGATGAGTCACCAAACCTGTCGTATCATTGCTTTTCTGTGCATGTGTATTACACTAGTAGACATGTTAATAAAGTGCATTAGTGTGAATAAAAGTGTCAGATGCAAGTGTGCAGTTGTCATCATGGAGATTTTAATTTTAATTTGCTTTTTTTTATTTCAAGAAAATAAACAATGTTAGCATCATTTGCTTAAATGGCCTTCTGTGGATACATTATTTTCAGGGGAACCATTTTTGTGGATTAAAGGAAAATTGTATATTTGTAAATACTTGATTTCATATTTCTTGAACTCTTTTTTCACCAATCAACCAAAATTAGTAACTCATAAAAATAATGAATCCACAGTATATCATGCATGTCGAGGACAAAATAAACACAGAATTCATTTTATGCTGATTTTGTATTTTATTATGAGATTCAAATGAACAAAGCACTTATGTGTATATATAATATCTATGAAAAAAAGAAGGAATGTAGTAAAACACTATCTATAGTATCATGGATTTCTTATGAATACTTTGTAATCAACTTTATGTGCCTTCCCTTTCTAATTTGTTCGCAAGAAAGTCATATCAAAAACTTATTACCTATTGAAAAAAAATTTGCACATAGAAATAAGGCAATAACCTCTCAGTCTTTTCATAATAATTAACATGAATTCAATGTAAAATGATTCCTAAACAGACATATAAATATTGAGGTGAATAATAAATAAAATTTCCCTTAGGTTTATGAATTCTCTACAAATAAACAGTATGAATTGTCATGGGAATTAGAAGAAAGTTTTAAAGTGTAAAAAGTCGTGAAATGATATAAGCAAAACAAAAAAGCAAGTTTTGGCAAGTATGCTTTGCAAGTTAATGATAATAAAAAAAATTATATCAAAATTGATTAGATTTTATGATCAAACCAGTGAAGAAGTCAAAAAGAAAGCAAGTTCTACACTGAAAATTGAGGATAAACTTGCTTTTACAGTATGGCCTTACTAATCTCAAATTTATTTCTTGATATTTTAAAAAGAGAAACACTTGTTTTTGTCCAAAAAACATTCTTACAACATTAAAATATGAAAACTTCAATTAGAAACAGCAAAATATTTCCAATTATCCTATTACAAAGAAAAAATATGCATTCATTACATTGTATATGACAAAGTAAAAATCTCTGTTGATTTAAATGTCTCTTGGTCCCCTTTTTTGACCCAAAAAACTAAATTATAACATTGTTGATCCCTCTTTTCAGTAAGATAGCACAACATTCATCACTTACATTCTTGAGTACAAAAATATCAGTTAAGCTTCATAACCAATGACGGGCCTAAATCAATGTATCCATTCTGGAGTAAAAATAAAAATAAAAAAACACTAAATCAATGCATTTACATCCAAAGAAAAGAATTCTAGTAAATAAACTTTCAACAAATAAATTTTAGAGTCAGAATATCAGGTATGCAAATTAAAGTCGAAAAATTTCCAATTATGTCAATGAAAATATTTCATGAAGGATAATTACTGTCAATGTACACTATGTTTTCCTAAAATTCATTATTCAGTAAACAAAGCACATTTAATAAACATCATTGCACACATTACATAAGAGTATATAAATGTTAATATTGTCAATTGAATGTTATGGTAAAAGGTTGTTGCCATGGAAATGCAGGATTTGAAAGGGAAGGACATCACCAACTCTACACATGCAGTCCATCAACCTAGACCATGGTCTTCAAAAAATCCTTGTGGAGTCTCCTCCTATCAATGAAAAAAGGAGGAAATGTTAATTTTCAAATTTAAAAGTAAAAAGTGACAACATTAATTTACAACATCTAAAGTTACTAAAATAAGCTGTTGCAATTTTTTTTCTTTCTTAAACATGAAATTTCTCTTTGAAAATGCTATAAAATAGTAGAACTATTTACCGTACTATCATTTACAATAATTTGGATATTCTTAATTGAATAATTCATACTAATCAAGACATCTTGCAACAGCTTAATTCATAACTTGTCTATTATCAAAAATTAAAATAATAAAAATGGATGAATATTTTTTTTATATTTCCGTTATTTTCTTTCCTCCTCTTTTCTATTTCTGCTGACAAAAAATGTTAATCACACATGTTAGATATTGAATTCAACTTTTTTACAAAGTGATTTCAAAATTGTCAGATGTCCATCCCTCCCAATAGCAAATTTTTGTCAGCCTATGTTTATTAAAAATCTGTTTAAAGCCTAAAAAAAAATGTTCAAAAACTGAAGTGTGACCATGAAAGACTAATATCACTCATCATATCACAAGTTCAGGGCACAGGTTGCTGAAATATTTCATCGAGTATACATTCCCATATGAAAAACACTGTAAATCTTATGTACTATTTCTAAAATATATGTTTATGGCAATCATGATCACACTCAAAAATTGTGTATTGAAAGAGTTTGAGATTTTTATTTACGGTTTGGTATCAAAAGTATGTTTTACCTATAGCAAGTAATTGATTAATTATATGACTTTCTTGATCAAACTCAAATTCTGTTTCATAATCTTATAAACTGATAGTAAAAATTACAAAAAAAAATCAGCATTCATGATTTTTTCAAGTGCTTTACTCATGCATTAAAAATTTAAAAAAAAAGTACAAACAAAAATGATTCTGTGTGTATAAAGTCAGGGACTAAAGTAAAAGGAGGGAAACATGCTTTCTGTGATTTAAAAAATACTGAGGTTTTTTATCTGTTTATTTCACAATTTTTTAATGCATTTTACTCTGTATTCATTATTTATTGTGGGTAACATATTTTTGTGGATTTCTTGGCTAAAGTTAAAACACAAATTCAAAAGTTCAAAAAAATAAATAATTTTCTATAGCCTTGAAAATTGATGCCACAAATATCAATGAATACACAGTAGAATTCAATCAATTCATGGTTAAATACATTTGACAATAATTGTTAGTGTGTACCAGGGACTCTGTAATAAGCAACATCATGTAAACATTTATACAAAAGAAAATATTTACAAGTGCTTTTTTTTTTATAAGTTTTGATTTTTAATTTACAAGTCACTTTCACATTATTTTGGGAGTCCACATAAAGAATGGTTTGAAAATATACAATGTGAATCTTTTTCTAAAAATCAATTTATCTAGCTTGAAAAAATATATTTTGATAAAACTTAACTTTCTGTGAAAATAAATGAAGTCTAAAAGTTAGCAAATTTTCAAACATAAATAGCAGTTTACATACACAAGCAACAATAAAAAGAAAGCAATCCTTGTAGATGCTCAAAATCTATCTTTGAAATATACTAAACTCTTTATTTGTTTGCTTTCATTGAAAATTAATGTTTGAAATATCAAATAAATGTTTTTAACAGAATAATTTATGAAATCAAATTGGGACTTTCAAGTTTGTTTAAAACCAAGACCCTTCTCTTACATGTCTTAGTAACCTTTTCCCTAGTGCCTTCCCTAGATATTTGAACAATGGTTAATAAACAAAATGTATTGCTGTGAAACATACATGCAATTATCAAATTGCTACAGAATATATATAAAGGGCACTGAAAATAACTTTCTTTTGTATAAATAGTTGACATGGGATAAAACATTCATCATAATGCTGGCATCTTGCAAACAGTAGCAATGCAGACTAAGAACGCCAATGTTAAGCTGTATGCTAAGGCATTCTAGGAAGATGATAACAATCTGAAATTATGCATGTTAAAACCAAACTACTGAAACAACCTCTAATATAACTATTGTAATTTGTTAATCCATTCTCTGCTATAATCTTTTCAATGTCAGTTTATATCTAAACCTACATCTTACATACTATGTATAATTATTATTTCATATTTTTAACTAGATGGTGGCAACTGTGATCTTGGTATATGCAAGATTATTCCATTTTCTGCTTAACTTTATTTCATCTACATACACAAGTTTACTTTTAAACCATCTATTTGAAATAAACAAGGAACAGGATATAACATTTAACTTATCCTTGATAAGAAGACATAAGAATACAACAGATAAGATCCTTTTTTTTAATAAAAAATGTGCAAAAATAATAAAATCATGAACAACAACAACATTCATTTTCAGGGATGAAGAGAGATCAAAAGCCAGAAAATCTCCTTAAGAGCTTTAGGAACAGACAGAAAATACACAGTCCACAAAACCAGATCACCATTCTCAATACAACATGCAAGGTTTATCTTCATGATCAAAATTCTGTGGAAGTACTACGCATTAATTATCCAATAGTATGACATTAGTACATACTCTTAACATGTATGACCCTAAGTAACCCATGGGAATTATGACAGACTGTTTAAAGTTTGGAAACTGTTTTGGAATTTTTGAATGACCATGATATTTTTTTTATGAAACAATGTTTATCACTATCATTAATGTTATCCACATAGATTTTTAATCAACTGTTCCCACTTATATTGACCTTTGATCCACAATACTCATAGGATTTCTTCCTTTCCCCTACTCAGTGAATTAAAGTTGTAGCAATGTCATGAAAGGGTATATACATTTTTAAGCATTCAAGAGCCATGTCAACTCTACCTTTGGTAAAACTGTACAGGGATATAAAGTACCCACTCTTAACCATCTGCCCAACTTCACCATTCTATAAGCCGGTTATGGACTTCTCCCAACTATTTCAAAGAAAGTATTATTCGATCTAAATTGGGGTTTGATCTTTTCAATTGGATCCTATTTAGAGCTTAAAATTCTTGCTCCAAAATAATAAATATCTGCTGGTCACTATTTTCTAAGTCAAATGTAAGTAGTTCATTTGTATATACTTTACATTGATCAATGTTTTTGGTGTACAAAATGTACAGAATTCTGATCATGACAGTAATAAATAGAAATGTCTACCAGATCATCATCTTCCTAGAATAGCCTTAGACCAGTCCATATTCTCTGAGAGCTTCATCAAAAGCTTCCTCCTTCAAATAAAGTATTAAAGCAAAACGCATAAACAATAGTAAAATAAAACAAAGCAAACTTTCATCTGAATCCTTAATTTTCACTGAAATGCAAGTACTGCTAAGTGAATGGTGTCTTACTTTTCAAATCACTGAACTTTATTATTTCACTTCACCATAGTTGTAACGTCAGGTACTGTGTTATTTTTAAAACCTCTAAAAACAAGATGTATAAAATATAAAACTAAACAAACCACACTTTAACCCATGATCACAAACCAAACCAGTTGAAACCACACATTCAACCTCCTGAAAACCTGTAACATGCATGATCTTTTACCCTATACCTTACCTCTTGCAAGAGATCTTGAGCTGCAATAGCTTTCAAAACATTCTTCTTACTGGTTTCTTGAACCTCTCCACCCAATAATAACTCATCTAACATGAAGTAGGCTTTCTCAAAATTAAATATTATGTCTAATTCACATACCTAAAATTAGAAATAACAAAATCATTTTTTTTACAACTCTTGTAAGTAATGATACCTGTTTATGACTGATAAATTCTAAAATCTACTCTGATAAAATAGATTATCGAACTCTGACTTCTCTTGAACTGAATTTTAATGTGTGTATAATATTGTTATGCGTTTACTTTTCTACATTGGCTAGAGGTATAGGGGGAGGGTTGAGATCTCACAAACATGTTTAACCCCACAGCAATTTTGCGTCTCTACAAAGTCAGGAGCCTCTGGTCTTTGTTAGTCTTGTATTATTTTTGATTTTAGTTTCTTGTGTATAATTCAGAGTTTAGTATGAAGTCCTTATTCACTGTACAATGTACTAGTATGCATATTTTTTAAGGGGCCAGCTGAAGGACACCTACAGGTGCTGCAGTTTCTCGCTATATTGAAGACCCATTTCCTTTCTCAATTTAGATATTTCTGGTGAATATCTTTAACATTTTGTCATTTTACAAATTACCACAGTATTAATTCAATACATCATTGAACAGCCCTATTTTGGGATACATATTTAAAGAGACAGTCAGTAAAATGATTTATAATTTTTAAATTATTCTTTATGATTTGCATAATTACGAGTCCTTAAGTGACTAAAGATTGTTTTCTAGTTTAATTTCATTATTTAGTTGATGTCTATTTGCAGTATACATAATAACCCACATATTATTCTTTTTAAAATGTATAATTAGTAAGACCTTTTTTCTGTAAGCATACTAATTCAGAATGTACATAGATCTATGCATCTTTGTTTTCTAAATGGTATAATTCAGCACATACAGAAGTCTTCTTTTTCTCAAAATAACCTATGGTCTCCCTTCCTCCTTTCAATCATTCTCAGTTCACTTATTTTTTTTAAAGACAACAGCATTTAAAGGGAAATAACTTACACTTCCAAAATATTTATCTAACAATTCTACATATCTGTGTATAATCTCCAAAGCTAACAGTTCATTGTCATCATTTTCTATTGCACAGCAAAAATATAAACTAGCATATCTGAAATATAAAAAATTATCTTGAAAACATGGCATTAGTGAACAGTGTAAGAATTAGTATGCATTTTTAGCAGATAATGGTATGTTGCAATATATATACATTGAATTCATAACAATAACACCTTGTAAATTTTGTTGGTTTAGCTACAATGTATTACATTGTATACAGTTATTAATTCAAAAATGAAATCCCATTGATGAGTTTGTAAATCTCAAAAAATGTAAAAATCAGAACTATTCAATTGTATTACTATAAGTAGAATAGAAGTGATCATGCGAAGCAGCTACAGAAATAATTTTATTGGTCTCAGCATGGAAGTATTATATTGTCAATATAATACTGCCATGGTCTCAGTTAGTAGCTTTTGTTGATTCAGTGATTGATTGTTGTTTGCTTAACAAGTTAACATCCAAAAATGTCCTACATACATGTATGCAATGAAGCTTTTGTAAAATATCTGTGATTCTTGCATTAATATTTTATTATACATGTACTCAAACAGAAATTGTCAAATCAAAATTTTGGTAAAGTGCTTGGTAAACTATAATGTACACATGATGACATTTGTTTGGCATAGCATGTATCAAAATGTTTCTACATGTGTATTATATATTTATCAATTATGACAAGATCTAACAGCACCTGACTGAATTCAAGATAGAATATCAAAGATTGTCTAAGATGATTATATTCATACCGAATAAAACAAGATGTGTCCATATCTGTGAAATATGAGCAGATATTTACGTATAAATGTGTACATGTTGAATATAAGATTGGTCTTCCCACTAACTGAATAGCCTTGAAAAAGTAAAACTATTTTGCTCTTTTGTCTTATAATAAAGAAAGCAATGCTGTTCATTTTTAGACTTGTGTGAATTCCCTCTATTCTAACATTTTGTAAACAATTTTTAGACGTGTGTGAATTCCCGGCCCTCTATTCTAACCTTTTGTAAACAATTTTTAGATCTTTCCATTCCAAGAAACTACACATTTTTGGTTTTCTGGAAAGCACCAATGCCACTAATTCTCTTGTGATTTTCTTTTTCAATTTATCTGGATGAGCTTCATACCATTTCTGTAGTCGCAATTTACCTTGACGACTAAACAAAAGCATAAATTGCATCTAAAAAATAATAAAAAATAGAAATATTTGTTTTGGTCATGTCCAGTAATGGCAGACAAATAAGTGAAAAAGGGGTAATAAAACATCTCATCAATCACTATTTGAAAATCTGTGTCACTTGATTTGAGACTATGTGTAGCGTAAACTATACACCTTATCGCTATTAAGTCCATTCCGGGAAAAACAGTCATTTATACAACTTCCTGTTTGGGTCACCAGCCGAAAAATGGAGGTCATCAGTAGTGAGCTGAGGGAGAAAAAACTTTAGAAAGTGATCATCAAGAAACTTTGATATATACTGAGCCAAAAAAGTTTAGCAACAAAAATGTGAAATTTTATTTTATTACAAAATCATAACAACATATAATTTTAATAATAAAAAAATGAAATAATGATATGTCAGAAGCAACATGAATGTTAATCACTCACATTCATTAGGATTTTCTTTGTATGGAGCGCGGGAGGGTCAAAATGCGTAAATGAGTATAGTGTTTCTCAAAATCAATTTCTCAGCCATGCCCTTAGTGCCCCAATGAAGCATTGGCAGACACAACAGCAGATTCCCTTAGTCAATGCACTACTTTTTTAGCCGGAAAAAACTTGTCACGTGTTGATTTAAAGCCAAGGAAGCGCTCCTCCCTTGACGATAGTTTTTTTTTGTCTACGAGATATCGACCCATCTTTTGCAGTTGTAATTTGTTGATATCTGTTTGTTAGTCTCTAAAATGTTGCCTTTTGCACATTAAATCGAGCCATGATGTCAACAACCCTCATTACAGCATCAACCATTTCAAGACCTTTCTGACTGTCATTTTCGGGGAGGTCTGGTTGACGCCCCATGCAATTTTTTCAAAGGTGTTTGTGTTTTTCTTACCAATGGTGTGTTTCTGAACGTTAGTGAAAAAGAAATTTTTAATATCGTTTTAAAAGTACAGGTAGAGAAGGTAAAACACCATTTACACGTGCAAAGCTGAAATGGCGCGAAATCAATCAGCAGGAAAAAAGTACGTCTGTTTTAAATTACAGGTAAAACTAAGGATAATATCCATGATGTTTAAATATTTTTTTCCAAAAACAACAAAAAATACTTTATAAAAAAAAGTGTTGCTAAACTTTTTTGGCTCAGTATAGTATGATCCACTTTTTTCGAAATTAAAATCAAAGTAAAAAAATATTTTGTTTGAAGTATTTACGGTAGTTTAAACAGGTCTCAATAAAAAGTATCATGCATGGTGAAATGTTTAAACAGGGTCCCAGATAGCTTCAACTGGATGAAAAAGTTGTGTAATTTTAGAACTTATCCGGAATGGAATAAATAGCAATTAGGTGTATTGACATAATGGTGGATAAATACCAATAATTACTGGACATCACAAAGAATCCCATAAAATTTTGATGTAAGAAGTAGAAATGTCTGACAATGTCTGAAGCCACAAACAATGAGTGATTGTTGTATGATGTAAGTACCAATGACAATGTATCCTACCGTAGTCTAAGATCGTTCATCTTGTCAGTTCGTTAGGTATTTGTGTTTGAACTTAACACACGGGGAAACTCCGCATTGATGTCACTACGGTACTTCTGGCGTAGAAAAACAGTGCAAAATACGTTTTTTCTGCACTTTTGAATAAAAAAACATTTCTAAAGGTAAGTTTTCAATGTTGTTCTCAATTATTGCCAAAAAATGCCAATTTTCTAATGCCCGTTTCAATCCCAACTTCCGAATATTTAAAAACATTCTAGAACTTCACAAAATCCCATTTCCGGCCTCCATTGCTTTGAGTACATTCCATTCAGCGTCATCAATCTTGTGGCAGGCAATATAGGTCAAGCAAAACGTATTTTTAGGAATTTAGAAATGACATGCTCCTTACCTCTTTCTCGATTTTCCCGCGAAAAAAGCTCAACCAAAATGAAAGGAAAACTATATGAAAAAACGATGCCCATGCCATAATTTTGAACAGGCATATAGAGTTAGTTAATAAGAAACCATTTACATTTATTTTTCATAGAATTTTCTTTTTATTCATTATAAAAAGATCGATATTCTGACCATCATGACTGTATGTAAATATTCATACAAAATTCCCTTGATGTCAAAAGGGATGGCAAAAAAAGAGTTTTCCTGTTGAATAAAACCCAGAACTATTGCAAACTATTTTGAAGCAATATCCCAGAAAGAAATAACGTAATTGCTGTAGACTGAAAAATCCCCTAATTGACAGTAGAGCAATTTGATTGGATATAACGAACTGACATCACGTGATTTTGACGCCATTGAAATTTTAATGTAAACAAACAAGGTCAGAAGGTTCCGTATGGGACATCATTGTACATTTAGTTACTGACAAACAATTACGAGTTATCAAGCTTGCCAATGCATGGTTATAAAAAATTAAAGCTAAGTCTACAGAAAAAAAAAAGAAAAAAATAGCCTTAGTATAACGACTTATCATTACACCTGGATATCCTGGTCTCATGGGTTTTCATACTCTTAAGAAATATTGTGACGTAACAATTGCAAAATCATGCATAATACGAAATCATACTGCTTACAACAACATATGATCTGACCATGCATGATATAGCCTACATGTAGCTCAAGTGTGGCAGATTCTCAAATACATGTACCAAAGGGAGGTAATTTCACAGAAGAGACAGGAAGACTTAGGAGATTCAATTCCATCCAGGAACTAGAACACATTTTTAAAAACTGAATGTTCTATGAAATTTAATGAACATTGTGTTGTATATATATTATGTAAATCGTTTTGTGGTGTAATTTTTTTTTCTGACAATAAATTATTTCTGTACAAGTGGTTGATTGGACTGAAATAAGTCTGTTTATAGCGTGTCCCTTGAAAGCAACGGTGTTAACATAATAAATACCATATTGAAAATATTTTCATAAATTCTGCACAATGCAGATATTCACAGCATTGCGAAGAAATTTTATAAGGCTTGTAAATGACTACGCCTGTCTAAAATAGTTGAAAACGTCATCTACACTTCCGGCATATTAAAAGGGTACAGCTAGTGACCCAAATGTATTTTTTTTGCTTTATATACAGCCATGCAACCGTATAAAGCATCAGGTAGAATTTTTCAAGCATGTTATTTATTTTAAATATCGTTAATTTGGCAAAAGGTACCGGTAAATGCTTTTATTTTAGTGAGGATGAAATTCTTCCGCCATAATGATTGCTGAGTAACAGAACACAATCGGTCTAGATTTTCAATCATGTCAGGCAGTTTTTAACCAATTTAACTCATAAAAATATTGATTTAAATGAGCAAATTTATGTGGTTGCAAGGGGCCTTGGTGGCCTTATTTTCTAAGAGGACCTAAGAAGTCGAGATGTTGTGAATTAAAATATCAAACATAGCAGGTGCGCTCGACTCAACTTTATTTTTACTTTTACGTACAGTATACCACCAAAAGTATTTGTCACCTACATTGATTTTTTCGCTTTATATAATCATTTCAAATAAAAACACATTTAAAAAAATGAAGGAATTTCTGGTTGGATTCAGTTTTGCAAATAATGTGTTGAAGGATGCAGATTTGTCTTATACTTGAAAGTATAATTGTTTATTTCATATCAGTTACAATCAAGGGTAAAGTTCATGCCCCAAAACAGCAAAACATATCATACAGAAGTTATAAACATTTTGATATAGATAAATTCAACTCAGATTTAAACCAAATAAAAATGCCATATCAGAAAATGCCACCAATTCTGAACAGTTAAATCAGGCATACAATGAATTTTAAGATACATTCACAAATAGTCTAAATAGACATGCACCAATCAAAACAAGACAACCGAGAAAACAAACATTACCGTACATGAATAATATAAGAAAAGCTGTATATCGCAAACACAAGTTGTACACACAATTTACAAAGCATAAAGATCCCAAAACATGGGGGAAATATAGAAAACAGCGAAACCTTGTTACAAAACTTTTAAAAAAATATCCATAAAAAAATATTTTTTAGAACACTGTTCATGTGGGGCAAAACACAGTAACTTTTGGACAACTATTAAGCCGTTTTTCTAAAAAGAATGGGGGAAAAAATTGTTTTATATATGTGAAAACAACAAAATCTTAAACAACACCAAAGATGTTTCAGAACACTTTAACACATTCTTTTCGACAGTTGCAGACAAGTTTGGTAGAGATGTGATATACGACCCACCAACTCATGCCAGTATCTTGAAAATAAATGATAAAAACTGCAATAACACAAAATTTGATTTTCAGAAAACAACAATAGAAAAAGTAGAAAAAATAATTAACAAAATTAACATTAAAAAGGGTGTCTGATCCCGGATCCCGCTTACTGTTTTGTCAGATTCCCGTATCCCGCTTACACTTGTACGTAAGCAATTCTTATTTTTTGGTAATTTCCCGTGTCCCTCTAGACTTCATTTCACGTTTTCACGGCACAATAATTTAACTTTCACGAGTCACGCTTACAAAAAATCGACAATCCTGCGTCACGCTTAGACCCCAATGAGACCCACTAAAAAAGCTACTGGAGTAGATGGCTTATCAGAAAAGGTAGTAAAACATTGTAAACCGATAATCGTGCCACAGTTAATAACACTTACAAATCTATCCGTAGAAGTATTTCCTGATAGACTCAAATAGGCTCAAGTAACACCACTGCACTAGAAAAACAGCCAACTTGACAAAGCCAATTATAGGCCTGTCAGCGTTCTTCCAATTTTTCTAAAATTTATGAAAAGTTTTTTGAAATCCAACTTGGTAATTTTTTTGAAATTTTTTTTATTCCTATCTGTGTGTTTTAGACGTGGCCATGGGTGACAGTCCACACTGTTACGACTGCTAGAAGATTGGCGTACAGCATTAGATAAAAACAAGTATATAGCTGCTGTTTTAATGGACCTCTCAAAGGCTTTTGATTGCCTACCACATGAAATTCTGCTCGATAAATTATCAGCATATGGTGTCTCTGTTAATTCTATTTCACTAATCAAATCTTACTTGACAAACAGGAAACAACAAATTAAAATAAATAGTATTCTTAGCAGTTGATCTGTCAGACATTCATAAGGGGCTTCCCAATGGTTCTATCTTGGGCCCCCTACTATTCAATGTTTTTATCAATGATATATTCTTATTTATAAAAAATGGAACTCTGTATAATTATGCAGACGACAATACTTTATCTTGATGTTTTGATTTCTACTTTGGAATCTGAATCACTAATGAAAGAAAAACTTATTGAGTGGTTCAAAATAAATAAAATGCAGGCAAACCCTGACAAATTTCAGGTCTGAGCAGTTGGGAAAAAGAAATATTACAAAAAATCCATCTATACGTGATCTTTCGTGTGAGTCAACTGTCAAATTACTTGGCATTGCCATAGATTATCAGCTAATTTTTTATATTCAAATTGGTAAAATATACAGGAAGGCATCTCAGCCACTAAATATTTTGAAACGTTTGGGAGTCTATTTGACCAAGCTAAGTAAGCTAACTATTTTCCACACATTTATTTTGTCAAATTTCAATTTCTGCCCTTTGGCAAGCACTTTTGTACCGAGAAAATTAAAAAAAAATAGAAAAAGGGCAAGAAAGAGCACTAAGGTTTGTGTACGAAGACTCCCATGCAAGCTCATATCAACAGTTGCTTAAGATGCCAAGACTGCATATTGAAAGACAAAGATCAATTGCTATTGAAACTTTTAATATAGTCAATAAATTAGCACCTGACTGTTTACATGATTTATTAAACATAAAAGATTGCAAATATTCTTTCAGATATAGTGATATACTGGATGTATCACATGTAAAAACTACACAGTTTGGTAAGAAAAGTTTTAAATTTGCAGCTGCTACTCTTTGGAACAGCCTACCTGACCATTTCAGGACTGAAAACAGTTTTTCTCAATTTATTGAGAGCCTTATACAGTTTTGGAATGGTTAAAAATGTTGTTGTTCTGCATGTAGATAAGCTTTTTCATATTTTATAAGTTGCTCTAACATGTTAGTATTCTTTAAATGTTTGCATGTGTGCTATATTTTTGTTTGTGCTTAATTTAAGTTGTGCTTCAGCTTTGGCTTGTTTAAATATGTACTTTAGAAGTGCTTTGCATGTATTTCAATATGCCTGTGCTGTTATATATCTTGTCTGCATGCTGTGTGTTTTAATATTGTGTTTATGTTATTTTATATTCGGTAAAAAGCTCTTAAGAGCTTATGTTTGTATTGTTAAATGTTAACCGAATCAAAATAAAACTTTCGTATATTTCTTATTTCCTATTAGTCAAAGTCATGTCTGTGGTGTCGTTGTGTTTTTTTTTTGTTTTTTTTTTTTATCTTGGTGTGAAAACGTATTTGTTTTTGGTTTAAATATTAAAAAAGCAAATTTTTTGAACAGAAAATTATATTTGTGTTTATCTCTTGCTAAACTGAAAAAGCTCGACATGAAACAATGATACAACCGAATAAACAAATAAACATGACTGTGACGGCAATTCTACCGCTATTAGTATCAAATTCACGGCTTAAAATCAAACGGTATGACTTCAAATATTTTTTCGGAAAAAAAACTTATTATTTAAAATGAAATAACAGGGATTTGTGTAGTACAATAAACACATTCTTGGAAATAATTTGTGAAAAATCTGAAATAACGAATACATAATATGGTCACACATGCGGCGGGAAAATTATATGATCTAACACTATATATCTGTCCCTGGTCACACTCTGCTGTAGTATGTATCGTTTTAAAAGTTTTAATATTATTTGAATTTCAATTACACGATACATAAAAGAATATTTTCTCATGTTTTTAATTTCCCATGCCTGCTTTTATCTTTTAAACCGTAAAAACAAGACGACCATTTAGGTGCCCGTTTGTTTCCTCTTTCAGTTCAGAAATAAACGGTTTAGAGTTGTATTTTAGACCGCACAAATTGTGACGTTTTACACATCGGGTTGCAGACAAGTAAAGAGCGATTGTTACATAAGTGGTTGAGCAGTATTTACTATTAGGCCGTACTTGTCTTTTATCCTGGCAGTAAATCAAGTTTTAAGAATATTAACACATCATAAGTATGAACATCTCAGACGAAAAATCACAGGCACTTTTTTCTATCCATGGGAAGACTAACTAATAGTAAAAGTAGATACGTTGAAAGTCATGAAAGTGGGTTTCCCATGGATAGAAACAAGTGCTTGTGCGAAAAATTGCGTTTTATACGCAGATTAAATTTTGACAGGACGTATTATGGTATACAAATGTCTGGCGTCTGTCCGTCCGTCCGGCGTGAACATGTCGTATCGTAGCTTGAGAACGACTTATCCAAATTTCATGAAACTTTACATAGTTGTTTCTTATAATGGTCAAGCTATCTGTATATATTTTGGTGAAAATAAATATTACTTTTTGAGTTACAGGACGGACTATGTAACTAAAACAGGGGTGTGTCTACTTTTTGGTGATGATTCAAAATTTAAATTTTTAGAGTTATTGAGTTGTTTTTTTTTAAAAGGGGGGTTTCCACATGTTTGGCCGTATGTCAGAAACTATATGATATTTGCATAAAAATTCACACACAAAACGACGGGCATATCATGTGCTCATGGGGCAGCTGTTTATTAATGTTGTTTGTAGTAATCTTATTTTATTAATTTTCATTTTGGATAATTTCTGTGTCCAGTGCACAGAACAAACAGGCCAATTTTGTTTTGCCCTCTTTGTTTTCCAAAATCTGTTATTTTATTGTCCCTCCCCCTTCCCACAATCAACTGACTAGACGACTGTTTGCCAGGGATATATATTATTATCATGTAACCAAAATAAGTCATGTTTATTTTTTTATAGACAATAGACAATATTTATTAGCACAAACACATTTACATTAAATGGTTATGGCATACAGTATTAATACAATATTTATATAAAGTAGGGGTAATAAAAATATAAATATACATGTATTATTATCAGTGAGTATGCGATAACTATGTGATAAAAAATAATATGCCATATGACATTCCAAGATGAGGGGTCAGTAGAAGTCATTGGCTTATTTCATGAAGATAAAATTATTCCAACTTCTGATTTGAAATATTTGAATATCAAGTTATAATTGGTGCAATTCTTATGACCATGATCATGATCAATTGATAAGAGCTGAAGGTAAAAGAAGTTTTCTTTTTTTCTTTTTTAACACTTTTAGAAATTCAAACAAACTATCATGAATAGAACAAAGAAGGTAAAAATAAATTATTCACCTTGATTACAATGAAAAGTGGTCAGTTTAATTAATTACTGACACAATTAACCTGAGGACATTAGTTTGAAAATCTTATGTCATAAGATTAAAATTCATCTTAATTGGATTAAAAATCAATTGCTTTGTCAAAACATGCCAAATTAAAACTGATAGTTCACTGCATATATATTGATGTACAACAGAACAAAACTGCACGAAAGATAAGATCATCATGGCTGCAAGAACATGTATGGACAGTTGATAGGTTTAGCAATGAACATTTTTAAGCAGAAAGTCTTATTCTGGGAATTATAACAAAATGTTCTGATGCATAAATTCTTTAAAATACTTGTTTATCTTTTAAAAATTCACTACAAGATATTGCATAGCTACTAAATGCAACAACATGTGAAGGGTTATAAAACTGCTCTCTAGTGCAGTTGTCTTATGGTGTTACGGTTAATTGTAACACAACTGCTGTAGAGTTCAGATCATCATGGCTGCAAGAACAAGTATGACCAATTGGTAGATTAAGCAATAATCACTTATTAAGTAAAAGTTTACATCGATTTGTATGAAATATTGATTTTTTAGTAAATAAGTAAAAGTTGTTTCTATTTCAATTCTCAATTATAGTAATTTATTTTATAGCTAGAAGATCTGTTAAAAAAGAAATCATGTCTATATACAGAAGTACTGTTTGGTTTGTGAAAGGACTGAAAGAATATACTAAGTATGTATGATAATTTGTAAATTGAATCAAGACTAATACTTTAATGAACATATTGGTTTTGTGTAAATTACATGAAAAAGAAATGACATAGCTTAAATAATTTTGGTAAACAATGAAAGATGTTAATACTAACTTAACATGTCAGGTATACTGTATATCTTTCGTCTAATCTGAAGTATGGTTATAAATTAATTCTGTAGTTATAGAATGTGTTCATTCATCAGAGAATTTCTGGTTATATTGTTATAGTTATACTGTGTATTACAATTCTTGTCTGTTCTTCATCTTTATACTTTGATAGGCTTAATTTACATTTCGTATACATTTGTTGTACTTTATTTTTCAGACAAGGATACCTAAATGCTAGTAGAAGTTTCCGACCAAATGACCTTGATGTAGATGTCACTGGTAAAAGTTTTATGATAACAGGAGCTAACAGTGGGATAGGGAAATGTACTGCTCTAGCCATTGCTAAAAAAGGTAAGTCGCCGAGATTAAGGACACTTTTTTACTTGAAAAGTGAAATGATATAACAAAATTATATTCAACAATACTTCAGAATTTTTTCTGAAAAGTTTTGGGTTGAACGACCTGGTTATACATGAGAAACTGAAATTTCATAAAAATTGCCAAGGGAGATAATATTGTACAGCCTGATTCAGCCTACAGCTGTAAATATACTGCACATGTACAATGATAAATGGTATACAACAATGAAACAGCTGATATAAAACAAAGACTCAGTTTAATAATATAGAATGTGTTGGGGCTGATGTTATGACAGTGATGTTATGAGATTATTATTGAAACATCAATAAAAATCTTCTGAGGCTATTTTTTATACGATCAAGCTAAAATTGCATTTTAATACTGGTAGCTTTTTGTCTTTGCATAATTAAGATTTTCCTTTTCAGGTGGGACAGTACATATGGTATGTAGAGACTCAGTAAGAGGAGAAGATGCCAGAAAAGAAATAACAGAAGCAACAGGAAACCAGGTAAGATGTCACATGTTCATAAAGAGGTTGGTACTTTGTAGTTGACTTTTGTTTATAACGTATAGAGTTTTATAATTTTATTAACTTGTGTCTGGTCCCTTTTATAATTTGAGCAAATGTTATATGTTTAAACTTGAAAGATATACTAAATGGAAATTATGTACCTGTAGTCAGAAGAATTTTTTTCATTGCACTGTTATATAAATTTAACTAGCATTTAAGTGTAAAAACAACCAGAGAAGTTAGGGACTATTTGAATATGAATTAATGCTGTTTTATTTTTTCTTTCTTTTAGAATATATTCTTACATCTACTGGACATGTCAAAGCCAAAAGATATTGCAAAGTTTGCTACAGACTTTGAAACCTCTGGAAAAAACTTAGATGTTTTGGTAAGAAATTGTCTAACCTAGTCTCATTATTTGCATTAATAAAACCTGGCAATAATGTTTGAATGAACAGTAGTCTGTTTTATTAGCATTTCACTAGATGCCCAGGTGTCAAACAGCATCATTACAGTAAGAGAGCCAATGACCTTATATCATAACAAATGTAAAAAGGACTTCCCCTTGTTTAGAAGTGATGAGAGCAAACCCTTTTCCCATACAAATGTACAAATTAATTTCATTTAGATCCATAAAACCAGTTGACTTGTGATGATCTTTTACAATTACTGTATTGACTTTTTTTGCTTAACTTTAAGTAAACTTTTATATTCATATATATTTATTTTACAGATAAATAATGCAGGCTGTATGGTTATTATAAGGGAGTTAACAGATGATGGACTGGAGAAAAATTTTGCTACAAATACCTTAGGTTTGTATTAAATTTTACATTGCTTATGTTTTTATCTGTAATCTCTTTATTAATATAGTCTATACTTTTACTAGTAAAGATTTAAAAAAAACAGCTTACTTAATGTGATAAACCAGTAATTATTTTTGAATTTTATAAAGAAATGCTCATTTTATTTTTTATATAAATGTACAGTTGTCTGTTGTGTTTTAAAGTGTCTCATAAGTCTATTCTAAGGCTGGATATTTGATCTTTGTTTGTATTATGAATTGTTGTATATATATATTGTCTGATCAAATATGTGACACTATAATAAACTAATTATTTATTTTATTTTATTTTTATTTTATTTTATTATTATTAAATTTTACGAAAAAATAGCAACATCCTAATGCTGGATATGAAACTTTTTATTGTATGTGAAACAGGTATACTTATTTTTTTCATTTTTCACGCATAAAAAAAGCAAACTGATTGTAAACATTTTAGATAAGAAAAAAAAATGAAAAATTTCTTTCTCCATCTAAATTTCAGGTTCATGTCATTTCAGCCTTCATTACACTAACTGTTCTTTTCAATTTCAGGAGCACACGTTTTAACAACATCTCTGTTATCTGTGCTGAACAAGGCTGAAAAACCAAGAGTGGTAAGTACAGTGAAACTTCTCTAAACCGGTCCCTCTTAATACCGGTTCTCCCTTCATATCGGCCAAAACCGCAAGTCCCGGCCGGCGTGTATGTAAATAAACGGTCAGGTTACCTTATAAAACCGGCCACCCCTTTAAACCGGATACCGGCCGTTATTTGTGTATTTGTGTAATCAAAATCAATAAAATATCACCTCATAAAACCGGCCTTCTCATTTGTAATCATTAGTCCATATATAATACTGTTATATAAACAAACAAGTTAATCCGGTCAATTAGACACCTGCATGGCCACTGAGTAGTGTTCACCTGTCAATGTCAAATCAATACCCGAATAAATTATCGGTTGAGAGATTTTGATCTTCACCCACGCTAATCAATGATGATGGTTAATTAGCATTTAATGTTTTAGCTTGGCTACTTTATTTCATCATTTTAAATATAAAATTTAGGCAAATTATCAAATTAATCACTCACTTTGACTCGTAAATTGTTATCGTCGGGTTAATGTATTGTAATTTATCAATCCTTTATAATTTGGTTAAAGGATGTATATTTAGTATGAGGTGTGGTGCTCTGAAGTGTGTGCATTGCTTATGTAATGTTTCATCATCATCGCATGGTACGATGAATGGCTGAAATGATTTTCAATAATATTAAATATTAATATTAAAATTGTTTTGTTATATAGTTGCATTTTATTTGTTATTCCTGCAAAATAAAAAATAATAAAGATACAAATGATGTTTTAATATTTATTTCATAATCAATTTAGAATACAAAGCTAAATTTACACAACAAAACAAACTTTATGATTGAGGTACAATACATGGTAAAAAAAAACAAATGCACACATATTGAAGGGAAGTAACTCTTATATTGAAGGGAAGTAACTCTTGTTAATTTCAAATTCATTAAACCGGCCACCCCTGAAAACCGGCCGAATCCCGTGGTCCGACGGGCGGCCGGTTTGGAGAAGTTTCACTGTAACTATTAATTTTACAATTTTGACAAGACTTTATACCAGACTATATTTGTTAGGTAGTACACTGCATGTGATGCAGAACTTCAAAAGATAACATAAAATAATTATCTTTATTATTTAATATTCTATTTGAGGCTTTTAGTACACAAGAAAATATTCATATAATATATGCATTTCTTTTTGTATAGATATTGGTAACATCTGGTGGCATGTTAGTACAGAAGTTAGATCTAAAGGACTTACAGTTTGAAAAGATGTATCCATTTGATGGCACCATGGCTTATGCACAGAATAAACGACAACAAGTTATAATGACAGAACAGTATGCTAAAAAGTATCCTAATATACACTGTTCATGTATGCATCCAGGATGGGCTGATACTCCAGGTAACACACTGCTTATTGGAAATTACTGATACCATATTTGTAAAAAAAAAAATTTACTTTTAAAGTTAAAAAAAGATGGTATATCTATCCCTTTGGCCCTAAAGGAGAAGGTTCAGTAAGACCCCTTTTTGGCCCCAAAATTAAGCAGTTTTGCAAAATTGTGAAAATGTAATCTTTTATCTATGTTTTGGAAAGTAGAATGCTTCTGCTACATAGATATGTGCCGTTTTGAGTCTTTTGACAATACAATGCACATATATCGTGTACTAGCATCATAAAGTCTTGCTAAATTACTGAAATCTTCACAATTATAACATTTTGGTTAAATTTTAGACAGTTTCAGTCTTAAATGAAAGTGGCCGCATTCGTGTTCATTCATTATATTAAAATGTAAGTTGTATTTTGTTATAATACATAACATACATAAAGGTTGAGGATGAACACTGATGCGGCCACTTTTATTTTTGACAAAAACCATCTGAAAAGTGACGTTTTTTGGCATATTTGATAGATTTTTCATATCTAAGCTTCAATCAGAACATTTTTTATGACTGACTGAGCCAAAATCGGCCCTTACCAGACCTACTCCTTTAGTGGAAAAGTGAAGTTTGATTATTTTTTAAATGTAAGTTAAATGTAAGAAAAGCTATTTAAGACCATTATAATGTTAGATTTTGAGTTCAGTGGAAGTTTTTCAGTTAAGATTTTGTAGACATTATGTGGATACATGTAAATTCTTTCATTGACCATTATTGTTGTATTTTTTGTGTAATCTGAAATTTTTTCATTGACCATTATTGTTGTATTTTTTGTGTAATCTGAAATTTTTTGTGTAATCTGAAATTTTTATTTATTCTATGAGCTGTGTAAAATTTAAAGGTGAATTTTCTGACATTTTTTCTGTAGAAAAAGGAGTATTGCAAGGGGAACCATTATCACCTATTCTATTCTCAATGTTTTTAAATGATTTTGAAAATGAGTTTATCAATAGCTTATGTTTACCAGTAGACATAAAAGAACTTTCATTGTTTTTATTGATGTATGCAGATGACACTGTTATATTTTCTGAAACTATTGATGGGTTGCAAAATATGTTGAATTCATTACATAATTATTGTAAAAAGTGGAAACTTATTGTAAACACAAGCAAAACTAAGGTGGTTGTTTTCAGAAACGGGGGTAAATTAAGAAGCGAGGAAAAATGGTTTTATAATGGTGAAATTATTGAAGTTGCTGATCATTATTTGTATCTGGGTGTTATGTTATATTACAATGCAAAGTTTAATCAAACTCAGTTAAATATTGCTGCCAAAGGCAGAAAATGTTTATCAATGTTGTATGGTAAAATAAAACATATGTGTTTAAATGTACAAACAAAATTGTATTTATTTGATGTCTATGTATCACCTGTTTTATTATATGGAAGTGAAATATGGGGTTTTCATAATGCATCTGATATAGAAAAACTTCATATAGAATTTTGTAAAATCATTTTGACTGTTAAAAAATCCACTGCTACCGCAATGGTTTATTCTGAGTTGGGAAGATTTCCTTTATTGATATCTCGGAAAGTGAAAATATTAAAATATTGGGTTCGTCTATTACGGACGAGAAATTGTATTCTTAGTGCTATATATAATGATATGTATGACGAGTGTGAATCAGGCAATAAGTCATCATGGGTTAATAATGTTAAATGTATGTTACTTAGCCTAGGTTTTGGACATGTGTGGTATGCACAGAATGTTGTATGCGAAGAAGCATTCATTATTTTATTCAAACAAAGACTTATTGACCATTTTATTCAAGAAAGAAATATGTTTTTCGATTCATCATCAAAATGTACTATCTATAAACACCTTGTGGATAATGTTCAATTGCAGTTTTACTTGACAAAAAATTTAAGTCCACAATGTATTAGATTTTTAACTAAGTATAGAATGTGTTCACACAAATTAAATATTGAATATGGTAGATTCATTAAAAAAGCAAGAAATGAAAGATTATGCATCTTATGTAACCAGGGTGACATCGAGGATGAGTTTCATTTTATTTTAAAATGTCCAAAATATGACATTATTAGAAAAATGTATATAAAAAGGTATTATTATACAAATGCATCTGTTTTTAAATTAGTTCAATTATTGTCAACAAAGAATGTATCAGAGTTATCAAATTTAGGAAAATATCTGAAATACGCCACAGATATAAAATTTTCATGACATTCTTCTGAACGAATTATACTATGTAGTCTTGCCTCCGATTGTATTTAAAATGTTCTGTTATGATATTTATGTACATATTTATGATATACCTATAAGCTGTATTGCTTTTGGTTTGAAATAAACTATTATATTTCAACACTTCTAATTAGTCTGATCTAAATTGACTAGGATTGTCAGTTTTCCTCCTGAAGGTCTGTAGTTTTCTCTGGACACCCCTTTCCTCTACCTATAATATAAACTGACAGAAACAAAATAAAATAATAGTGCTGAAAGTGGCATTATACACCTATCAATCAATTAATCAATCAAATGAGTCCCAGTAAGATTATCCTACATAATCTCTACCTTCCAATAAACCTTAGTCATAAATGGTTTGATTTTAGAATGTACAGATGATAATAACATTTATCTGAGCAGTGCATATTAGATTATCTTTGTCCACAAATGTAGTCCCTAGTGTGGACAGTGTGTTACTTGCCAATATTTTGTTTACCCCTTCCAAATGTATTTCTCCATGTTTTATGCCTCAAATAGTAAATCAAGGGATGAAATGACACTCAAAAAATTTGGGTAATGAATTTTAAAGTAATGTTGTGATTTGGTTCAGTTGAAAAAGGTTAAAAATTCGCACTTCGGAAGCTGTCAAAAGATTTCAAGACCCCCTTAATATAAAATTGTCCATATTTTGAGTTAGAGCCGATAAAGTTTTCTATAATTTGGATATAATTTGTCCCAAAAGTAGTACAACACACTCTAAAACATTGTTGAGAAAGCACAGGTGGGATTTTTTTAATTTGAATTTATTGTATAAAAGAAATGCACTACGGAATAATTGTGGTCTCGAACCAGCCAGGAATGTGAAGTGAATGCGATTTCTTCGAACAATGTTACCAAGCAAATGTTACCATAATATGATAGTGATTTAGAGCAAAAATAGTTATTTTAAAGATTTTTTTTTATAGCTGTCAGAATGTCGATGCCAAGTTTTCATGCTAAGATGAAGGACAGGTTAAGGACACCAGAACAAGGTGCAGATACACTTCTATGGTTAGCCATATCAGATGCAGCCATTAAACAACCTAGTGGATTATTTTTTCAAGGTAAGAACTTTGTTTTGTTCTTTATAAAACTTAGAAGTCGTGGTATGATTGCCAATGAGACAACTCTCCACTAGAGACCAACTGACACATAATTTTTACAACTATAGCTCATTGTAAGGTCTTCAACAATGAACAACATCTATACTGCTTGGAGAGCTATTAAAGGCTCTTAAATGAAAAATGTAAAACAATTCAAACAAGGAACACTTATGGCCTGATTTATGTACCTCCGAATTATAGGCTCCTGTTTAGTTTCTTTCTTATTTCTGTCATAGTTTAAGTTTTTTGGGAAAGGTGGATAGTTAGAATGAAATATAAATATCGGACATGTCAACTGTCATTGTCGACAATTGGTAGTTGCCTAGTAATTCAACATGAGTCAAATTATTTTGCTGTCTTTACGTTGAAACTCAGTCACTAGTATATATGATGTATAATTAGATCAACAGGTTTAACCTTATTGAAATTTGAGTTGTCTCCCCTTTGGTTTATTTAATATCAGCTCACACTATGGTTAACACAAAATTGTATCACTTCCCGATTGTATTCAAGATAAAGAAACTGTATATTAACAAAATACAAAAATTGTATTTGCTCTGATTTTAAGATCATTTAATGTGTCATTTGTATGAACAATTTTTTATACCCCATCTATAATAGTAGAGGGGCACTATGTTTTCTGGTCTGTGGGTCTGTTTGTTTGTCAGTTTGTCAGTATGTCCCACTTCAGGTTAAAGAGTTTTTGATGAAGTTGAAGTCCAATCAACTTGAAACTTAGTACACATGTGCCCTATGATATGATCTTTCTAATTTTAATGCCAAATTAGAGTTTTTACCACAATTTCAGGGTTCACTGAACATAGAAAATGACTGAAAATTTCACATAGGTTAAAGTTTTTGTTCAAGGTAGTTTTTGATGAAGTTGAAGTCTAATCAACATGAAACTTAGTATAAATGTTCCCTGTGATATGATCTTTCTAATTTAAATGCCAAATTAGAGATTTTCATGGTCCACTAAACAAAGAAAATCAAGTTGCGAGTGGGGCATCCATGTTCTTGTTTATTATATGAAAATATTTTTGGTTACTTTCAAGTGTTTCAAATGAAATATCATTTTTTGTATGAAAGAATCATTTTTTGGGTTGTGTGCTGTTCCTTATTATGTATAGTTTCTTGATTTTTTTTTATGTACAAGTTCTTTATCAAACATATATTTATTTGTTTTACAGATCGTACATCAGTATCAAAACATCTACCATTAGCATGGTCCAAATCTACAAAACAAGAAGATGAACAACTTATGTCTGCCTTAGATGAATTATCAAAACAGTATTCTACGCTCTCATAATATTTTATATTTTTAAAATGTGAATCAGTGTTTTGACTTGTTGTATTAATTGTTACATGTTTTTAAATATGAATGGCAAAGTTTGTTACTTTTTAATTTAAAAAAAAGACTTTGTAATTGTGATTTACCTTTAAATATTTGATTTACAAACTTAATATATGTTTAATATTTTAATTACCAATACAGCATTATATTTAATCACATTTCTTTTATGAATTTAAGTCATGGTCAAATTTAAAAAAAACTGATTTTAAAGTTGACATTATCTTATATATCTCTCTTTTCATGATATGAATTGAATATGATTAGTTTTAACATGCATCCATGTATTTGTAAAAAAGATTAATGTTACATGTATATTAACATTTAAATTTTACATTTTTCGCGTAATTTTATAGCGGCAATATTTTATATAGATAAGTATTTTATCAATTTTAAAATCATTGTGACAATCTTTATATGTTTAAGTTTTTTTTAATAGTAATTTATCAAACCACATTGATTGCAATGTTTTTTTTTTTTATCATATCATACAACTAAAGGTCATATTGCAGTTTATGGATGGTTTTTAGTCTAGAATGACATCAACTATTCCTTATATTATACTTAAATACTACAAGTTTTCAAACAAAATAGTAGGATTGTATTTTACCAAGCATTTTTAGAAAATCAAGAACAATTTTGTTCTTGGTTGGTGCATCTATTTTACTTACCTACCTCAATTGTTTTTAATTGGTTTATATTTAGTGTCATCATTGATGTTTATAATTGTATGCTATTAATTGTTTTATCGCTCTTTTTATATTTATTAAATGTTATCATTAAATTATAACATATGTTGTATAAAGATTATAATAAACAGCTGAAAGCACTCTATTCTTTGCCTAGTTATTTAATTACATGATGTTGAAAACAGGCTTATGTCTCATTAATTCTTTCTTCTTTAAATCATGGAGGTTTGACAAAGCAATTGACTGTGTGTGACTTGTTTTGTTTGAACTACTATGCCAGAAGAAGTTTCTTTGATATGTGAAAGTATGAAGTATTGAATGTTTGCCAGTAGACAGTAAGCAACCAATACAATGTACCAATAAATTTATATCAATACCTGTACTGGTTATCATCAAAATAACAACAACCACTGCTGAAAGCCTAAAGAACAACTAGATATTCAGTATTCAGATTCAGTAATATTTTTGAGATATTATTGTACAGGGTGCAAATGATTTTATTTTAAGTAATTTTTCTGAAAAAGAATCATAAAATTTTAAAATAGTATACCATCCAACAATAACACATAAGGATCAGCATCAGTTAGATATAAGTTACAAATTGAATTTTAAACTATTACTTACTGGTCATGCCCAAGTATTTGGTCAACAGACTGGTGATTGATTGGTTCATTGTTGGGTGCTTTATGACCAGTGGCAAATATTTTGTGCATGTAAGGACCATACAACTGATGAGATTGTTCTGTCCTGAAATTTACAGACGAGTTAGACAAGCCGTTGTTGGGTTTCTGCCACTGAATAAGTAATTTGAAGGAAATTTTGCAGTGTTGGTTATCTTGAATATTATTATAGATGCAGATAAACTGTAAACAGAAATAATGTTCATCAAAGTAAGATCGACAAATAAGTCAATATAACATCTTTGAAACTAAA
This sequence comes from Mytilus trossulus, assembly GCF_036588685.1. Classification (NCBI taxonomy): domain Eukaryota; kingdom Metazoa; phylum Mollusca; class Bivalvia; order Mytilida; family Mytilidae; genus Mytilus; species Mytilus trossulus. Next base: position 44,314,729 of record NC_086375.1, on the reverse strand, counting down.
GCAAAAGTATAATGGTTGCATTATTCCATGCATTAATTGTAAATAAAAATTTAAGGTGAGCATACACAGGCTCCTTGGAGCCTCTAGTTATATATGTTATTTCACAAGACAACAGTACACAGGAAGACATTTCACCCTACCAAGAACCATTTTTGTCAACCCTGTGACTAATGTTGTAGAAAGCTTGACATAGTGATAGTGACCTGTGCACGGTGGTTTTGGTTCAGTCTCTTTAACCTTTATATTTTCGTAGGTGGAATACCTGGATGCTTCATACTTGGTATATAGATGCCTTATGTTAGGAAGTTTTGTCCATTGTCCTTGACTTCATTTTCATGGTTCAGTGACTACTTGGATTTTGTAATGTTAATTTCTCTCTTATTCTGAGTAAAAGGAAAACTATATTTGGCATTTTCGTACCTTGCAAGGCCCTTGTGAGTGTCAGACAGTTTTCACTCGACATCTATAAAATTTCATGGTTTAGTGAACAAGGTTAAGTTATGGTGGTCAAGTCCATATGAGACTATAAACAACTGGTCTAGTATATTTGGTGTCTGGAAAGGATTGTAAGGTGTACATGTCCAACAAATAGGTGTCATCTGACTTGACCTTATTTTCATGGTTCAGTGGTTATATTGAAGTTTTTGTGTTTTGGTTGGTTTTTCTTATACAGTATGTGTTAAGTATACCATATTTAGTGTATGAAATTATTGTAAGGCAAACATGTCCTACTGGCAGGTATTGTCTGACCTTGACCTCAGTTTCATGGTTTGTGGTCAAAGTTAAGTTTTAGAGTTCTGGTCTTTTTAGCTCACCTGGCCCGAAGGGCCAAGTGAGCTTTTCTCATCACTTGGCGTCCGGCGTCCGGCGTCGTCCGGCGTCGTCCTGCGTCCGTCGTCGTTAACTTTTACAAAAATCTTCTCCTCTGAAACTGCTGGGCCAAATTAATCCAAACTTGGCCATAATCATCATTGGGGTATCTAGTTTAAAAATTGTGTCCGGTGACCCCGCCAACCAACCAAGGCTAAATATAGAACATAGGGGTAAAATGCAGTTTTTGGCTTATAACTCAAAAACCAAAGCATTTAGAGCAAATCTGATGTGGGGTAAAAATGTTCATCAGGTCAAGATCTAACTGCCCTGAAATTTTCAGATGAATCAGACAACCTGTTGTTGGGTTGCTGCCCCTGAATTAGTCATTTTAAGGAAATTTTGCTGTTTTTTGTTATTATCTTGAATATTATTATAGATAGAGATAAACTGTAAACAGCAATAATGTTCAGCAAAGTAAAATCTACAAATAAGTCAACATAACCAAAATGGTCAGTTGACCACTTTAGGAGTTATTGTCCTTTATAGTCAATTTTTAACCATTTTTCGTAAATCTTGGTAATCTTTTACAAAAATCTTCTCCTCTGAAACTACCAGGCCAAATTTAAACAAACTTGGCCGCAATCATCATTGGGGTATCTAGTTTACAAATTGTGTGGTGTGACCCGGCCAACCAACAAAGATGGCTGCCATGGCTAAAAATAGAACATAGGGGTAAAATGCAGTTTTTTGCTTATAACTCAAAAACCAAAGCATTTAGAGCAAATCTAACAGGGAGTAAAATTGTTAATCAGGTCAAGATCTATTTGCCATGAAATTTTCAGATGGATTGGACAAACTGCTGTTAGGTTGCTGCCCCTGAATTAGTCATTTTAAGGAAATTTTGCCGTTATTTGTTATTATCTTGAATATTATTATAGATAGAGATAAACTGTAAACAGCAATAATGTTCAGCAAAGTAAAATCTACAAATAAGTCAACATAACCAAAATGGTCAGTTGACCACTTTAGGAGTTATTGTCCTTTATAGTCAATTTTTAACCATTTTTCGTAAATCTTGGTAATCTTTTACAAAAATCTTCTCCTCTGAAACTACCAGGCCAAATTTAAACAAACTTGGCCGCAATCATCATTGGGGTATCTAGTTTAAAAATTGTGTGGTGTGACCCGGCCAACCAACAAAGATGGCTGCCATGGCTAAAAATAGAACATAGGGGTAAAATGCAGTTTTTTGCTTATAACTCAAAAACCAAAGCATTTAGAGCAAATCTAACAGGGAGTAAAATTGTTAATCAGGTCAAGATCTATTTGCCATGAAATTTTCAGATGGATTGGACAAACTGCTGTTAGGTTGCTGCCCCTGAATTAGTCATTTTAAGGAAATTTTGCCGTTATGTTATTATCTTGAATATTATTATAGATAGAGATAAACTGTAAAGGGAAACAATGTACAGCAAAGTAACACCAAAAAATAAGTCAACATGACCTAAATGGTCAATTGACCCCATAAGGAGTTATTGCCCTTTATAGTCAATTTTTAACAATTTTCATAAAATTTGTAAATTTTAACTAACATTTTCCACTGAAGCTCTTAGGCCAAGTTCAATATAGATAGAATGATTGTAAGCAGCAATAATGTTCAGTAAAGTAAGATATACAAACACATCACCATCACCAAAACACAATTTTGTCATGAATTCAAATGCGTCCTTTGTTTAATATTCACATAGACCAAGGTGAGCGACACAGGCTCTTTGGAGCCTCTAGTTTTCTAATACTATATGCAATAGGTCAACTATATTTCTTGTTTAAAAATGTTTTATGATGAATATTTCAGTCTTGCAGATTTCATCTGACCTTGACTTCATTTTCATGGTTTGCGGGCAAAGTTATTTTTTTTGTTTTGGTCTGATTTTTTCTCAACTATAAACAATAGGTCAAAGATTGATTGTAAGGTGTACATGTCTGCCTGTCATGGTTCATCTGACCTTGACCTCATTTTTATGGTTCATTGGTCAACGTTTAGTTTTCTTGGTTCAGTCTTAGAAACTATAAGCAGTAGGTCAACTATATTTAGTGTATTGAAGGATTGTAAGGTGAACATGTATTTCTTGTTTGGTTTATCTGACCATGACCTCATTTTCTTGGATCATGTTAACTTTATGTGATAGTTGTAGTAAAGTTTTATATTTAGGACTATCAATATTAAATCAATGGTTAGTAAAGAGTGCGAGACATTTCAGCATGTGCACTCTTGTTGTAACTCCAAGCTAACCAGTCTTTTCTCTAATTCATAAATGTCATCTGCTTAGTAGAGATGCAGCAAATACCAATAAGAAAGTCTGTTGTTTAATCTTGTCTTGGATCAAACCATAAACCTCCTGCAATTAAGGTAAAGTTTCTTGAACACTCTTCCACTAAAGATGCTGTAGAATAAACTTGAGCAGAGCTAACACCCTCTCCATAACTGAAAATCCAGGTATTCGTTATGGAGCAATACATTTGTAGATAAAAAAAAATGCAACCTTTAATTAAGTGTGCAGATGTTTTTGAATTCATGCTATCCTTTGGAAAAAAGACCAATACATGTATCAGGTCTGATTCTGCATAACTTATGCAATTGATGAAGGTAACATGTATACTGAAGCATAACTGATCATCCTCTTCCATTGATGCCAAGAAAGCTTCGTTGAAAATTTTCCTTTTTCTATTAGTGTTGTCAACTAACAAATTATTTGCCAATAAGTGGCTGTACTGCAGAATTTAAAATTGATGACACTATTACAACTTTATCAAGCTGTACAACAAATCAAAATCATTCCCTTTCAAAGGAATCAAGAAAAGTGTCTAACCAAGGTCTTTCAGACTGATGGACTGAGTGAGGGACAATGTTTCATTGTTGTATAAGTAAATCCAGTCAGAACCTTTAGGAGTTTCAGGTACCAGGTGTGGAAAGAAGAATACACAAACATACCCATGCAACAATCTTACTAACAAGAGGTCTAAACATGAATAAGAACACAGTATAAATTTTGTGATTTTTTACTTTTCTTTCATTACATTTTCTATCTTGCTTCTGCCTATTAACAGCAGTAATATATAATATGTCTATCAATCAATTCTATACATCTTCAAATATAATATACTCGCTTTAACTTTCTATTGAGAGTCAATCTCAGGGTCACTACAAAGCACTAATTCATTATATATACAAAGCTCTAAAAATTTACAAATATAATTAATCACATAAAACTTGAACTCAAGACTAGAGTTATAACTTATTAATTTTGTACAGGCTGAGACTTAAAAAATGTTTCAGTTTTATTAGTTTTACTTCCATAACAAAGATTATTGTTTCCTTTGTAGGAGCAATATTTCAAATGACAAACTGACTTTTCAATTTTTTATTACTGAAATGAATTGAAAATTGGATGATCTAATTTTTCAAACTTTCTTCCTCAACCTGTGCAATGCAATTATCATGAGCAAATATATGGAAATAAATGAATATGAGATCACAATGTTAATGAACTACAAGATAGATAGAATGTGCCAGGGAGACATTCTCACTCATTTGGAATTTCTAATGTGTATAATCTTGTGTATTGAACAGTTTGAAATATTTTTAACTTAGGTTTGATAGCAAGAAATATTATCAGTTTGGTCAAAGGCTACACATTTAAATAAAGGATTACAATCAAAAGCTTATTTTACAGTAAAATAAGACAATTAAAATTTTCCTTTAAACTCTAATGGCACAGTAAAATGAAGTACAAAAATAAAAGAGGATAAAACTTCAACTCTAAAATGAAAATGAATTCGAAAATGAGCGAAAATGATGAAGTATCTATCTACTTTTTATTTTCATTCATAGAATAATTATACAAAATTTACTCTTGGAGTCAATTAGATACACAAAAAGTATTAATGACTTCACAAAGACATAATTTATAACACTGACAAAAAAATAGCATGACTTGGTCATATACAACAATAAATTAATTCTACAATTATTTGATTTCTGACATGAATTAGCACTTTGATGATAACATTTCATGAAATGGAATTATGATTGATGACGAATATATCAAGAGCACCATATGAAATGTGGCATATCATTAAAGAAAATTATCATCATTATATACTATAAATTGTTAGAAAATACTTTGTTAGTATTTGGTTTTGGAAAAAACAGAGGTATCAGATCTTAAAACAATAAAGTATGTTGTAAATCGTGTTCTATCACACATTGTTTGCATTGATCACTGTATATTGTTTGATTATCTCCCTTTGATCCCATTCTCCATCATACCAGTCCTGTTCAATTATCTGATCTGTGTTGTCAGCTGAACTTATTCATAATCCATATAGTGAATCATGATTCTGATTAATCATCCATAGAAAGAGATCTATCGTGATCAAGATTTTGCTTTCTGCTTCCCACCGAATGGGAACCATCCTCGTCTTTTAGTTTGTTTTTTACTGTAGGATCTAGGGAGAGTAGCGTGAGATGGAATTCCTCTAATAAACTCCTGTTTGTATTGTATTTCAGACTGTGTTCTGGAGTTCTGTTTTTCTACAAAAGGAGAGATTTCTAATAAGTAACAAATAAGTTCTCTAAAAGAATTCAGTGAATAGTGTTACATATTACAAAACAATGTTCTGTATAGATTCATTCATTTTCATGAGTAACCATTTTTGTAGTCTGTGAAAAAAGTTTAAACTGATATTTGATTATGTGGTTTGCCAAAGTCACCATACTAAAGTAGCTTATTGATAATGTGTACTTGGTTAGATATCAAAATTTCTGGATAACCTTTTATAATGATAGCTCTTTGAATTTCAAAATAAACAAAAAAAATTAACAACTTCTTTTGACAAAGATATCCTGTTTTAGTTGCAATAGCTATTTCCAATCAGACTCTAACAGTTGTCAAAAAGGCATCTTATCTGAGTAAAGGTAGTTGCAAGTAAATATTCTGACATCAACAAAACACCCTATTTATCAATAAAATAATCCATAGACTTCCAATTTATGAAACTTACCCTGAGAAGCCTTTATTCTGTTTAATATTTTATTTTTCCAATGGTCTGGCATAAAATCTGAAAAATAAAATATGTAAATAAGAAACAGTCATATAGAAGTTGTTCAGATGATCAAATATATCTATGTATCAAAGCCTCCTTATACTTTAGTATCTGCTCATAAGAGGTATAAGAAATAATCTCTGTAACAAATCATCTTAGCCATAATTTTTTGAGAAAAATAATCTAATCTTAGTTTTTATTTTTATGTTTAAAAACAACAAAATTCCCATCAATCTATGCAGTCAGCATGATGTCGAAGATCAAAGACTAGATAAGTCTGTAGATGTCAGGAAGATCATTCTAATATGTGACAAGTATGATGGTGTACTTTTAGAGAATATTGCTGATTCAGGAAAACTTTCAAACCAAACCATAAATATCATGTTTACATTTTTTTCTTCCCTGCACAAGGTCACTTAATTTTTTTTTTTTTAAACCAATACAACAGTTGTTAAGTACTGAAATCAATATTGTTCACTGAAATAGATTGTCTCATGTAACCACTTAAAATGTCCATGTCCATGGGCAAGTTAGGATTCAATGCCTGAATCAACCCACATAAATGACTTCAGTTTTGTTTTTTTCTGAAGGAAATGATGCATTTATAGCCCAATCAATTTTTCTTTTTTATCAAAACTTACTATTTTCTTGGTCCTCTCTAACTCTTTCCCTTTCTTTCTGGAATGCTTTTATCCATCTTTGTTTCTCAGCTGGTGATTTTGCATACAATAAATACCACTTATCTTTATCTACCTCGTGAATCTTCCAAGCATTTTTTACTGTTACATTATACTGCACATCTGATAAATAAAATAACATTTAATGTAAAAACTATTATGCAATACTCAATTTAAATAAAACAGTAATAAGATTTTTTGTTGATTTTGTCTATTTTGATTGTATCAGAACGATTGAACGGCTTTTTAACATTTATTGTTTACTTCAGGATTAATGAAGAAAACTACTTATTTGTAGAAATCAAACATTCTCTATTTTCTTTAAACATTACGATGATGAGTTAATGTAAATAGATTAAATGAATGCAGATTTACTGTTGAGAAGTAATTATGAACATTGCAAACAATCATTACCCCAATGCATGATTCATTATGAACTTTTGTATAGTTTCATTCTTTTTTCATAATTTGTGTATCTGAATTAGTTTGATAGAGTATATATTTTATTTAGCCATAGCTATACTGGTAATCATCAGTGTTTAAATATCTCTTTTTGAATAAAATACAACAACATCCAGATGTGTATGATAATTTGGGTCATATCAACTATTTTTGCAGTAAATGCATGCAAGAATCTTCAGGTTTGTAACTAAAAAATATATTCCAATAATCAAATCAGAATTAAAATTTAGAATTCAGTGTCGTACCTTTTCCATCTTCAATATCTATAATATCACATTCATCAGTATCTATTCTGCCTTTATAACTAAAACCATTCCTCTTTAACAAATCCTTAAAATAAATAATGAATTACATTAGATACAAGCAACTTTAAACATACTTAAGAAAATGACAACCTTTTAGAAACTGTGCAGATGAAGAACCACAATAAAAGTACTATTGATTACATATATTTTAAATTTGTTATGTCCTTCATTTTTTTTATCAGCCATTTTTTCTGACATGCATCAACTTCTTTTCTATCATTTCCAAATTCTTTCGTTAAATATGTCTGCTTGTTTCACTGATGAAAGTTTTCCACAACTTCTTGAAAATTTTAGCTTAAAAGGGTTATTTCCCCTTGAATGCAGGAAGATATGTGCAAGAAAAATAACCTCAAAATAGATGCTTCACAGAAACAACAGTTTTTGACCTGATGAATAACAAAATTTTGAATAATGGAATAGAACATTTATATTTTCTACTAGTTTTAGTAAAAAATTTAAATTATATTTTCATTTATCTCCTTCAAATTTAAACTTAGGTGCTTTTTAACCCTATTAAAAATCTCTTCCCTCTAAATCATGATTACTTACCTTTTTACAATAAACAAGTTGGTGATCAAACAAGTAAAACCATCTTTCTTGTGACCAGCCTGCAGAGTTGATTTTGTTGATTTCTGATGAGTATATTAACTCAGAACTCCTTTCTAATAAATCTTTACCCTGAAGATACAAAACATTAACTTGTTAAAACTTTCAGGAAGTGTTAAAAAGTTTACAAATAAAAAATAAAAAGATTGTTAACTTTATTTACAAGTAGGTAGGTAAATTAACATATATTGAAATGACAAAAATAACACCAAGTACTGCACATTTATAAACTATTATAGTGTATTATTTTGTTTGTATCTAAACCATTGATAAATTACACTTATAATAGATCTGTATAATTTTCTTTTGCTAATAAGTAATTCTAAAGGACACACTTTGAAATAATATAAATGTCGCAACTCAGCAAATCGTCAGGGAATCTTAACAACAAGCGAATGTGTTCATATCAAATGTATGTTTATATTTTATATGTTATGCACTTAAAGTTACTTCCTTCATTCATATTTGCATATATATGATGATGTATCATTTTTCATAAAGGATGATGTTATCATTCTTTTATCTACATATGTAACCTATATTAACTTCCCTTTTAAAAAATGTATCGAAATTTTCAAAACAAGTTTTTGTTTACCTTATCTAGATTTTAAAATGCCAACATCCTATAAGTTTATGTAACATTTTAAAATCAATCTTTTAAGCAGGAAGTGCAGTAAGCAAAAAACAAATTTAATTTAGTTAACATCCAAGTATTTATCCTGTTGGATATCTTTCAACTGATCACAAAAATATGTGTTATAGACTGTAAAAAAGACAATATGAGTTCCAGTTATCTACTCACACATACGTATGATTGTAGCCCTTTACTTCATAGTTAGCATAGTATTTCAATGTCCAGACATTTTGCAATATTTACAAGTGTACATAATCTAACAGATAGTGAGTGATTGTCAGTTTTTCACTGGTTGAATTTTATCATAAACATTAACGTTTTCTCCATTAATAAGGCTGACTGTCATAACATAATATTAATACAAAAAAGCGACATTAACACAGACTGACATAGACTAAACTAACCTGCCAATCTTCAACAGTATGCTGCCACCTAGCTAGTTTCTCAATACTTTCCATTTTTCTTTTTCTTTCATTGATAAGAGCAGCTATCTTTTTCATTGCTTCTAAAGCTTGCTGTATATTTACATAATCTGGATGTGTTTGAGGGGTATATTTGAGAAGCTCTGCTAACTGTAGTGGATATTTACAGATTTTCTGGACGGGATTTAAAAGGAAGCCTTCTAATGGGATTTCTATCATTTCTTGTAAGAGACGACATGCCTGAAATATAAGGTTTGGTATTGATTATAAGAATATCTCAAATGCAATTTACTTCTAAAATATAAAGTTTGTTGTGATTTTAATAATAATTGTCAGTAATAAATAAAATGTGCATGCCATATAAAATTCCTTAGGTGGTTGACATTCATTTCATAACATACTTGTTTGTGCTATACATCATTTTTACTTTTGCTTACCTCAAAGAAATGTCTGTATTTTTGTTTTCTGTATAAATCTTTAAGTTCAGCTGAGCCGGATGGATGATTGTTGCAATAGTCAGAATATATTTCAAATCCTTTGCTCTGAAAAACAGAAATCATTGTTGTTTAGGGGTCCTGCTTAAAAATATTTGATGCTACTAGGCAAATTTCAATTCTTAAATTCTGCTCTTTTTTCATATTTTATATTTCACATTTCAGCAAACCATCAGTCAAATTACCAGGCTTTTTCATTAGTATTTTGAAAATCAGCAAAATTACACTGTATTGTCGTATTTCATACTTAGAATATAAGGTAATTTTTATTATTAAAAAAAATGTATTGAAATGGACTCATTATTAGCAATGATTTGTGTGAAAAGAAATGCAATATGTCCATTTTAAAAAATCAAAAACAAATCTTGGGTCCCATTTTTTAATCTTTTACTTAATATTTGTATAAATACTTACATATTTAAGAAAACATTTTCCAAGTTCACTTTGTTGAGGCTGTTCTTTACAATAGGCACTTTCTAAAGTCTCTAGAAATTGGGTAGAAAATTTGAATATTTCCTCTATGTTTCCAAATATCACAGATATCTTTTCCTCTGTAAACATATCTACTCTTTTACGAGCATGTCTAATATAACCCTGAAATTAGGAAAAATCAAATATTTTTTAAAAATGTGTGAGATTAAAGTCTTTCTTTTTTAAAGTAATTTTCCTACTGTTCAAATAAAATCATCAATAAAATTAACCAAGAGCAACTTTGTTTACAAACATTTGCTTGATTCACTTCGCATTACAAAACAATGCATTTGGGGCAATCATAATTGACAGTATATCCTAAAATTTGTACCCATTAAATATAAAAAAAAAAAAAGTGGTATGATTGGCAATGAGACCATTCTTCACAATAGACCAAATGACACAGAAATTAACAACTATAGGTCTCTGTACGGCCTTCATCAATGAGCAAAGCAAGACTTTTTTTAAAAAAAAGCTGAAAAAATGTCTTAAAAATAAATGGAGTGCGTAAAACTAATAAGGCTCACCTCTACTACATCTTTCATATGTTTGACATAGTCTTGTTCAGCTTGTAAGATTTCATTGATGACATTGATCCGTCCTTGGTCTGGATTAATCATACTGATCCGTCTAAGGTTGGGACTTGTGTGTTCTGGTATTTCAGAGAAGCGACCAATAAAATCCTCCTCAAAATGGTCTTGGTTCACACGTAACTATTGAAAAAAAAGTGTCAATAAGTATATGTTTTAATGTTTTGAGATTGAAAAAATTAATGTAGTAATCAATCAAATAATATAACATTAAAAATGAAATGCAATACATGTACAAATCTAAATTATATGGAAGTGCTGTATTCACACTGTTTAGTGCTTTATGAGGTATCAATACTAAAGACTAGAAAATTTGAAACTTTATGAGTGTTAATCCGAAAACATTTTTTTCAACAGCTATTTTTATATAGTTATTAATAAAGAAAAGGATAAAGGAAAGAAAATTGCTTTAATCACACTGTTTGGTGCTTTATGAGGTATCAATACTAAAGACTAGAAAAAATTTCAAAACTTGTTGAGGCTTAATCTGAATACATTTCCTTTTGTAAAGTTATTTTTAAATAGTTGTTTATAATGAAAAGAAGAGTTAGACATGAAACCTTACCCTTACAAAGGTAGAGGGTATCCATGCTTTTAATTGATAAAGAAAAGGATAAAGGAAAGAAAAGTTTTGAAACCTTACCCTAACAAAGGTAGTGGGTATCCATGCTTCTAATTGATAAAGAATAGGATAAAGGAACAAAAGTTCTAAAACCTTACCCTAACAAAGGTAGCAGGTAACCACCCTTCCTGGTGATCATCTAAAGCACCATACCACCAATCTTTATCATTCATGTCAATAATCTCTAACAAATCACCAGCACGGAATGGCAACTCTTCTTGGTCCATTGTAATGTGGTCCCATAATGCTTCAGCATATGTACGGTTTTCACTCTCTGGCATCTGAAAAATAAGACAGTTTTAATTATTGAAAACAACAAAATAAAATGCCTTCACCTTTCCTCAGCAATTTGTTTTTACTCAGTTAAAATAACATGTAGAACAAAGCACTTGGTTGTAGCTCTGTGACATAACGTCTAGCATGCTTACGTGCAATTCTGTTGAAACAAACATTACATATTATGATATGGGAAAAACAAATTAGTGCATACTTCTAACCATTTACCATCTCTTAATGCTGTAAGAAATTGGTAAGAACAATTTCCTGTTCTAAATCCTCCCTAAAAACTAACACACTGTTATAATTTTTTCAGTCTTGCTACTAAGTTTTAAAAAAGACTGTCAAATAACTATAAGATTTTTTTACCCTGCCAAAATATTCAACAAAACATCTGTCTATACTATAATGGTGACTGAATCTCAAAACAAAGACTACAGTTCTATTTAGAGGCATATTAATTGAGCAACAATGTTTAATATTCAAGTCAACTTATTTGTGTTTTTCTTCTAAATACATCTATTTATATCAAACGAGGCTTGATATTTCAAAAGGTTTCGTTTCCGATCAGAACACGTAAGTTAATAATTCGTGTATTTTTTCAAACCCTCAATGGTCTAAAGTCCAATCTTTCAACCGCTACTTAAACTACTTAAAATACACATGCGACAGCATTACTTAAAACTGAACCTCCCTTCAAACAGGATAAAGCTTCACCTTATACATTGGTTAAAACATTTTAAAATACTTTATATATGTGTAGTTTTAAATCTTTTAACAGAAGAAATTAATCATGAAATTATGAAATGCATGTCACTACTATTGTTACTGTTGTCATTTCGTTTAATATACTTTGTATTCCAAGCTCAACAAATTAATAAATTCAAAGAATGAATATTGCCAGTATTTTAGCATTTGAGCTATCATGGTTAATGAGAGGACAATTTTGTTTCCAATACAGCAAAACCTGTAAAAATTAGGAAATAACTCTTGAGATATAAAATTCTCTAATTTTCACATTTGTTTAATATTTACCTTTGATTTTTTCACTTTTGATGGATGTTTATGTTTTGGATAGAAATCTTCCTTTTCATAAAATCCATGCATAATCTTGTACATGTTTAAATGTTTATAAAATTTTGTGAAAACACACATAAATAAGTATTTTCCCAGAAAACGCAATATTGTAAAAGTATATCCAAATTTTTGCACTGGAACTTTTCCCAATTTTTAGCACTGGAAAATTATGAAATTGAGTTCGTTCCTTCTCCTATTTCTTAAAATACTAGTATTTCCTTATCACACGAGTACCACACCTCAACATGTTATTTTTTCTGTCAAAAAACTCAGATGAACTGATAAAGCCTTGAACTCCAACTGTAAACTTGAAGCATTTTAAAACATGTAACCAGTAATAAGTTCTAAAACAGCTGTCAATCTGTCAGTGTGACACAATATAAAACACTTGTAAGAACACTCCCAATACTTTATTCTCAACTGCACTGAGAAAAACAGGTCTAAGGAGACTGCATAAATACATTAATTTATTTCACTTGGATTTAGTTTTTGTCTAAACAATTCAGCAGCTATTTAAAGACCAAGTTAGTGTGTACATGTTACACAGAATGAAGTACAGCACAAAGTTTATTCAGCTCTAGATCCTAGATTGAGGTTTCAATTTTGTATTTCTTTTATTAGAAATAAGGATATCCTTATAAAAATTCTATTTCTGTCTACTAACTACTTGAAAACTCATTCTTAACTCTGTATATAAAAACATAATACACATAAAGGGAAATGGAAAGGGAATATTAGATAAACTTTGAAGAATTGGAAGACAATGGATTGGATATTTTTCTATGAATAGAGAATAATGAAAAGGTATATACATGTTGTGTACCATAAAAACTTTGTCCTTGCCACTGGCTTTTTTATGGGAGGGGGAACTCTTTCGAGATTCTTATGGGATCAATTGGTGGTTTACTCACTTCGTCAAGAAAAGTTTAAACAAACTTTTGTTTTCTTTTTTCACGGGTTTCACAACCTTAGAACTTTAACATTACCTGATACAAGGTGTTAGTATGTAAGTAATGACACTATCTCACTATGAAGTAATTTAGACATGTTACATGATAACACAGTATCTTTACATATATCAGGTCTTTTTTTAAATATTTTATCAAATTTGATGGCATGCCAAATTACTAAGTTACTTTAATCTTATCAAAGAAATTATTAGTTCTTAGTTTTTATTTAATTAAGATGCTTTCTTTTTAACTTTCAAGTCCTCTATTAATGCAAAGCCACCATCTAAATTTTAGGAAGTCAAGATTGAAGTTGCCTTGCATTCAAAATGACTCTTGCAGACAACTTTAAATTTCTAAGGAAAATGATGCCCAACAAGCAGACTCCTGGCCTTTATGCAATGACCTGAATTCTCAACACTGTTCACAGATAATTTGATGTTTTGCTTTTCTTTTAAATATCATCAAACCAGACAGACAAAACGCTGCTATTTTTATTTTGACATAAAAAATAAAAGTTATGATTAGCACCAATTAAAACTAATTATCAGAACTTAACATTTTCACTTATTTGCTCCTGTTTTATAAATGAATCATGCAACAAAGTTCTAGTTCTAACCACAAATTAGCAATCTTCATCAAATATCAGACATTGAAAAGATAAATTTCTCAGCAGCTGTCCTTATATTATGTAACAGTGGCAGAACATTATATTACTGTCTTAATTAAAGTAACACACTTAACTGGTATTTATTTCAAGATTTGTCTAAAAGTTCCACGCTGTGGAAATCATTCCCCGCCAGTATGTGGGAGTGATTCTTATCTTTATTGCTTTTGAAATATGGGTTAGGATTGTTTGGACAAGAGCTTGAAAACAACATAACATCATTTCAGAGAAATACATTTGTTCTTAGAAAACTTAATGTTCGTTATTGTTTATTATTTATTATTACATTGAATCTTTTCTAAATGTCCTTTTAGTTAAGTATTTCAGAATTACAGATTTAGATGTGGTTTGTTTAAAGTGTGTATCTAAGTTTGCCCTATACAAGTGTACTTTGTAATACGTGTGTTTAGTTTATTGTTTCAGTAAAGTATTTCGTGATTAGTTAAGATGTGGTCAGTTTGAAGTGTGTATCAGCACTTGTCGACGATCCAGATGTTTTAAAATTCCATAGAAATGAGGATGGTTTCCAAGTTTTTAAAATTGTGCAAAAACCAAATAAATTAGAGAGCCTGAGACAGCAGCAAAACTCTTTCTGATTGGTTCAACCAAATTTACATGCATGAAATGCAGTCATCAGAATATATTTCTGAAGCAGGCTTTTATATGGTCCAACTATAAAAGATGCTTGGTTGACTGGTAATAATTAAACTTTGAGTAGATAGGGAGGGCTAAAAGCCTTTTAACCCTATATCTTCCTTATGGGCATATGTGACAAGTTTAATAAATATTTGAACAGCCTGCTCTCATTGACTTATACCTCAGTTTTGTTTTGAGTCATTCTTAGCTGAGAAAGGTTCTATATTGCATTATAATCAATGTCCTTACCTCGTCAAGGGTAGATAATCCTGCTCGTGATGATCTTGCACTTAAACTTTTCTCGTTGAGACTAATGTGATCTACTGATATATCTGAACCATCATCAGAACTACTGTCATCATCAAAGTGTCGGAGGTATATATCATGAAGATTACTTGAACCTGTGAAAAGACAGTAAAATTAATTTTGTGCACATAAAAACATTTTTCCAAAAAATATTTTAATTCTATTTTGCTGTGTGTAAACTTGTAATTTAATGTAAAAGTGAAAGGTAAATTGATAGAAAAAAGTTAAGCATGGTCATACATCTGATAAATTCAATTTAAATACTGGTGAGGCAAAAAAATATAATTAGAAATTGCATTCTAAATTTAAGGGAAATTGTGAATCTATTAAAGAGTGACAATTTCTGTGAATTTCCTCTTAAACGAAGAAGAGTTCTTCAAGTTCATAGAAATGCATTTCTTTATCATGCTTCCAAAAGTTATCTTAAATATGCTTTTTAAATGTAATAACTATAATCAAACTTACACTAAGAACATTAAATCCTTCTTTTAAGAACAATCAACATTTACAAATGAATATTTTTTAACATTTCCTTGTCAATACATGTTTTCTTTACCATATGTCAAAGTTTGTGACATTCATTACAATTACATGTTAATTTAATTTAACTATTATATTTGATTACCATGTTTATCTAATGGGATTATCTAATACAAATATTAAAGTGCAAAAACTTATATTTTTACACAGGATTATGTTGTTATTTAAATGTGCTATAGCATAATTGTGCTTATTGCAATAAACGCATTTATCTTATCTTATAATTTAAATTTACTGAAAGGAGAGTTCTACTTGAAATAGTGAAAGCTACAAATAAACCCTAACTGCTGATACTCAAACACATATCATTCAGAGATGCTTATTTATTTTTTTAAATAAACATTTCAAGCTACCACAACAAGAAGGCTACCTATTGCACTATGAAGTTTCCTCCTGCGGTGCAGTTTGTCAAGACTTTCTGGCATACTGTGAGATCTGGTGAGGGGCACACGTTTCTGTTGTTTAGGAGGTACTCTGGATAATCTGGTTTTGATTGGATGAGGTGTGGACATCTGAAAATAAAAAGAATATCAAGCAATTAGAATTTGTGATGACAAAATTTTCTAATGATTAATATTAGATATAAGAAGATCTTGTACACGTATGAGTGCCAATGAGACATGCATCTCTCCATCTAAGTCAAAATTCATATAAGAAAACTATTATACATGACTCACACTGAACAGCAAGCTTTAAAGGGCTAAAAAAAACATGTGTAAAATGTCTGCAATATTTTGTTAAACGTTTTAAATATACCATTATTATCAAGCACTGTCTGAAAAAAAAAATGAAAAAAATATCAATGAAAACAAAATGTTTTAAAAATTATAACTATAAAATTATCAAAAGATAAAAATTATGTAATACCATGACCACCAAATTTGATGCAAAAACAATGTTTTCAGCACAGGAATATGAATATATCATTTTTCTGCGTACTGAGGGTTCTTTAAGTTCATGATCTGTCAACTTTCTCTTTTTAGAAATATTATCAGTTTCTATTTGTTCTCTTCTTTTTCTCTTCTTTGTAATACTTGGTGTACAAATTATCATCATGGGAATAGTAGAAAAATCTTGTTGTAATTTCATTTTGATCACCACAGGTGCTTTCTAATTCAAAATATCTTTTGAAAAAATAAAAGAAATCACAACAAGTTTTGCTTTCTATTTAATTAAGTAAATCACAAGTTAACAGTTTATATATGTATCCAGTACTACTCCAGACAAAGTTAGCTAGACACCCAATGCTTCAATGATTTAATTAGCAATTACACAGTCTAATCTGTCTACAAATTAAATTGTCAAAGACTCAATTATTTACAATGACACAGTTACAATTTCTTGGCCAATCAAACTGAATGGCAATAATGTAAGTACTTCCTTCTTATATTGACACCTTGATAGATTTGAATAGATAAATATAAACAACTGTGAATTCATTTACCTATTTTCTTTTGACAATTTAGTCTTTTAAAAGTGGTTTGAAAAAAAAATTGCTTTACGCCATACAAAAATTGTAACAAAAGCTTTGAAGAGTATTCTTGTTTGTATTGCACTCATTCAAAAATGTTTAAAGTTTATAAATCTTTAACATGGAGGACACAGGTTAAAGTATCTTATAGAATTGAAAAAAGGTCCTTTGGCAAATATGAACCTTTTTTGGTGCATAATCCATTCGATCTGATGATAATGGAACACCAAATGAGACAAGATCCCTCTTCTAAACATGTTGAACAATTGCATTTGTAATCTGCATTCTCTTTGTATTGATGTTATATGAAGGTTATTTATATTTGGTATAAAGCTCTCAAGAGCTTATGTTTGTACTGTAATATGTGAACCTAATCAAAATAGAACTTTCATATTCAAATTTGTAAACTATTATTTTATTTGATTCATTTAACTTAGATCTCATAACCACAATTGATCAACCTAACAAAGAATCATTTATTTCCATTTCAAATAATGTAAATATTGATATTTTTATGATGATATCTAAATAACCACGAGAATTTATGACACAAGTTGACTGACATCATAACAATAATCCTATAATCAAGATAAGATATGATAATAGGCTATAAATATGATGACACTACAATTATATACATTATCATTACAGATCTGTTGATATTAAATAATCATATAAGCCTCAAGAAAATAAAAGATTGATGTTTATTTATTCATTAAATTAATCATGTGTTAGAGGTCAAAGATTTATTTATTTTCTTAACTCTACATTTTTTCTGGATTAAAGAGAAAACAAAAATAAACAAAAAGATGACCCAATAGGTGTTCCTAAGATAGGAAACATATACATAAGAAAGAAAGAAGATGACCAACAACATCTGTTAGACAATGATGTCATTCTTTGTAAATAAAGTCAACCACTATATTCAAAATTCATTTGGTAAATTTTGAATTCAAATAAACCAATGGAATATCATTTTCAAAGATGCTATTGTTGCAGCCTACCTGAAGCAGATGTTGGACCTGTACAAAGGTGCTAATCCCTCAGCTGATTAATTATAGAAGCAGGTAAAAAGAAAGGGCACCTGGAGTCCTGGACAGTGTATTGTCAAGAAACATGTTGACAGAGGCAAATTGTAATCAATAGAAATTCAAATAAAAATTGACATTTAACATTTCACTCCACAAAGAAAGAATGACAATTTTAGCAGAATTACCAACAGAAAAATTTCAGGGTATAAATAAGTTTAAATTATAATGATAAGAATTTTTATTGCTTATTATTCATAAATAGGCTAATATGGCCATCCTGTATCTATTCAACTTAGTTTGCCAAAAAATATTTTTCTCTTCCTCATTTAGTGAGATGAATGTGGGTCATTTTCTTAAAATTCCTTTGGATATGCTTACTCTCTCAGATTCATTTCTAATCCAAGCAAACAAACGTATGGTTTTACAAACACTGCTTTCATTTACAAAAAGTCTGTCCCAATTCTAGACTATGGCAGATAATCACCAATTTTTATACTTTAAAGAGGTTATTTTTTAAATTGTTTAACAAATCATGTTGTTTATTTTTGTCAATAACCCTAAATGTTAGTAGTATATCCTATTTCTTAAAGTTTAAAGCACATTCCACTAGCAGTAGGTGAAAGGTTATATTTTTGTGTGCACTGATAGGATACAAAGTATGGACCCCAGTAACCATAGGTATGAGGAATGATTGATTGATTATTATCTATCTAAAGTCCAGTGGCAAATATTTCATGCATGTTCAGGAAAAGAACAAATATATATAATAGGTAGGATCTGCAATGTAAGGGTTGAAAAATGAATGGGATGGAAGAATGCAAATTTGGTCTGCCACAGGCAAATAGTGGTATGCTGAAAGAGGACAGAAATTTTCCATTGCAGCAGTCGGCTTATAGACCCCTCAGGTGTAACATATTTATAGAGCCAAACAGACATCTCACTAAAGCTGGTTTAACTGCCAGAAATGGAGAAGTCTTATAGATGATCATATTTCTATAATTCAGTGAACCCATGGGTCTATGAGGATTGAAACCAAAATGCAAACGACCATAAGACCAGGAACATTTATATATAAGACTAAGTCTTCAATAGTGACATTGTTTCAGGAACTTGGATACTTAAAAAACAAGGCCAAAGTAACTTCACAAAATGTGTTATCATTTTAATAAAACTATCATGACTATGGTAGAATACCTAAATGAAAAGTTTGTTCCTATAAAATAAATAAATTGCAAAAAACTTTTGTCTGTTTTCTTTAAATAAATAAATACAATTCCTTGGTTGCGATATTAACTGTTCAAGGTCAATAAGAGTCTTTATCTAAAAGATTTAAAATGACTTACTAATCTATTGTGATTTTCCTTGTTTTTTAAGTTGTGTCTCATTTGTACAGGCTCCATGAATTCATCCTCTATCAATTCAGTCAGTGTTTTATTCTTCATTATTGCAATATTCTTATTTTCATCAAAAGTGACGGAACATTTTTTTATATTATCCATGTCAAAGCAATTTTTGGTTTTTGGAAATCCCTTCATGGTGTTTTTAAATATAACCTTTAGATAACACACTAAGTATTATAATCCCCACATATGACATAGATATATATTTATCCCAGTATGTCCAGTATAGGAAGTGTGTACAGTGTGAAGATGATTCACACGTATGTTCCTGGGGACGCTTAACCTTATCTGGGAATAGATTGGATAAAAAGAATGTTATTGTTTACAGTTGGTCTTATTATTTTTACAACTTTGATCACTGGTTCAATCAATTTAAAAAAATAATTGCCCTAAAGAAGAATCGCTTCATTGAACACTGTATTGAAATCTTGTTAGAATCAAACCTGTTATCCCTTTGGATTTTGGAAATGGACTCATCCCACCTACTTATTGTAAAGGAAAGTTGCTAAAAAGAATTTTAAGTGTCAACATTTATGTTCAAGCTTTGCTTGTTAAAAGTCATTCAGGTAGTCAAAAATAATGTTTATTTTATTTTTCTATTTTTTCACCTATATAATTTATATATGTTGTGATGCATCATGCTGCATTAAGAATATTTATGCACTATCGTGCATATCCAGAATGTAATTCAAATTTTCATATTAAACAAAAAATAGACTGCTTTCAAAAATGAAATGTATACAAAAAGAAATACTTGCTTCCTTAATGGAATTCATAACAAATTTTTTGAGGATTTCAAATGTCTTACTTAGTATATTATTATAAACCTGAATAATTCCTATAACAGGTTTAGTGCCAAATAAAATAATTTTTAGATACTAATCTTCCCTCCGCAGAAAGGAGTAAGTTCGGTAAGGGTCATATTTGGCCCCGATTATAAAGTTCAGAGTTACAAGATAATAAATGTCTAAAATTGCCTTAAAGACATGTTAGAAAGTTAAACAGAACTGTTTTTGTCAAAGTTTAATTCTATGACGTTGATTTTTACATTAAAAAAAGGTCAAGATAAGGGATTTTGGTGAAATATGACAAAATCAGCTAGATTTCGGCCAAATAAAGGACCAGGAAACATAGAGCGCAGGCGTGGACAAGCTTAAGATTCAAATAAAAAATTCGAAATGTCTCCACAAACATTATTTTAAAAGGTCTTTGATGTCGACGTATGCGCTCTATGTTTCCTGTCCAATGATCTATGGAAATTCACCCATTTTCATTGATTTTTTTGTGAAAAATCAATATGAGTACAACTTGTGACGTCATAATGAAACGCAGAAACGTCAAATTTTCAACAAAATGGTTTATATCCTAGCTAGTCAATGTGTTGGCTATAATTTAGCGTAATATTGGGCGATAAATCAGAATTTTAAATTTACGCCAAAAAACGGGGCCATTTTATGACCTTATCGAACATACTCCTTTGCAGAGAAACAATAGATTTTTTTTTAATCACATGTAATTTTCTATTAAGGTCAAGTTACAGTAAATGGGCTATGTCACAGATTTCAATAAAATTTGGCATTCAACTCTGGCTCGATCAACTTCAACTGAAAATCGAAAAAAAATGCATTTATCTCAATTATCATTTGAAATATTACTAATTGAATTCTTACAAAATGGGTGAACATTTGTATAGAAACCACATAAAATCGGCGAAAACCCTTCTAAAATTTGTCTTAAAATCGCAAAATCTCTAATTCTACTCCATAGATTTTTCTTAAAAAACTATATGTTGTTGATACATAAATTTCTGTTTCAATGATATAAAATAATCATAGGGTCACCGACTCCGTTTTTTGTCTAACAATCAATTTGTTACCTTTTTGGTAGTGAAAAACGTCAAAAATCAACGTTTTACAGCCTGCAACGCGATAACGTTACGATTATTTCGACGTTTTGTTGGAGTTTTTCACAAAGAACGCAACTTTGAATGATGAATACCGTAAAAACGAAGTCGGTGACCCTATCTTTATTTTGCATCATTAAAACAGAAATTTATGTATCAACAACATATAGTTTTTTAAGAAAAATCTATGGAGTAGAATTAGAGACTTGGCAATTTAAAGACAAATTTTAGATGTTTTTTCGTCGATTTTATGTGCTTTCTATACAAATATTCACCCATATTAACAGAAATCAATCAGCAATTTTTCAGATAATAAAAGAGATAAATGTATTATTTTTTCGATTTTCAGTTGTAGTTCAACGAGCCAAGGTTGTATGCAATTTTTTAGCAAAATCTGCGACATAGCCCATTTACTGTTCCTTGACCTTAAATGCATCAATTTTAAAATTATGAAGAAAGGTGTGACAGAAGTTAGCCTTATATGGCTTATAATAAGTCTGCAAATTTTAAGTTCAGATTGAACAACGCAAGGTAGTCTGAAAAGTGTTGAATGTAATCACACTGTTACATACTATTATCAAAAAAAATTATTCGTCCCAAACTGAAGAATGTAAACATGAAATTTTTTATTTAACCAAAAACCTTACCTGCTACTTGACCTCAATCTTAAATATATGCTGTTATTTATCCTTTAAGTCCCATTTTTAAAATAAACTTATTTCACAACCACCTATACATGTTGGATATTCAAGTTTGAATTTCACTTTTTTCATCTAATAATAATAAGCCTCTAAGCTGTATACCAGTTTCAATTAACACATATGTTCCGAAAACCTATTTTTAATTAAAAATCTAACTTTTATATTGTAATCAACTGGATTATAATTAAACACCAATTGAGGTTAAATTAAGTAGTTAAGGACTATTGTAACCAATTTAATTGTGGATTTTCCTTAAATATTTAAACTTTTAATGTTTTTTTTAACATAGCAGTAAAACACACGCATCATATCATGCTATAATTAAAATTCCATACTGCCTTAAAGTTGTAGACATCTTTAAGAAATCCAAAAGTTTTCTTCAGGAAGTTTGAACTATTGAGTAAGATTAGAGACAATGACCTCTACAAGGTTTATCTCCACCTTGAAGTTGAAGCAAACCTTTGAAATAGGAAGTAAGGTGTTTATGAACAAAAAATGTTGTTTTGTCCCTAGTATCTATCACAAGAGATTAGACAATTTCTTATTCAAGTTACTTGTTATTTGGTTTGTTGAGAAATAAAGATGTGTATACATAATAGTTACTGAACAAATCAATAACTGATTTTAAATCACTGCATCAAGTCTGAGCAGCCCAAAATCTTTCGGTCTACTTGTCTTTGCCATCATAAATAAACCATATTTATATACTGAGACAAGTATTCTATGCATCAAGAAATTGTGTATTAGGTTTCTGCTCATACAAATCATGTTTCCGTAATGAATCCAAACTTTGTAAGGAACAACTCAAGTACGGAGCATGAACAGAAGACTTACCCTTCTTTTATTTGGTTTCTGCTCATACGAATCATGTTTCCGTAATGAGTCCAAACTCTGTAAGGAACAACTCAAGTATGGAGTAAGAATATATCAGAAAACTTACCCGTCGTTTATTTGGTTTCTGTTCATACAAATCATGTTTCCGTAATGAGTCCAAACTCTGTAAGGAACAACTCAAGTATGGAGTAAGAATATATCAGAAAACTTACCCTTCGTTTATTAGGTTTCTGTTCATACGAATCATGTTTCCGCAATGAGTCTTAACTCTGTAAGGAACAACTCAAATACGGAGCATGAATATACCAAAAAATTTACCCTTCGTTTATTAGGTTTCTGTTTATACGAATCATGTTTCCGCAATGAGTCTTAACTCTGTAAGGAACAACTCAAATACGGAGCATGAATATACCAGAAAATTTACCCTTCGTTTATTAGGTTTCTGTTCATACGAATCATGTTTCCGCAATGAATCCAAACTCTGTAAGGAACAACTCAAATACGGAGCATGAATATACCAGAAAACTTACCCGTCGTTTATTTGGTTTCTGCTCATACAAATCATGTTTCCGTCATGAGTCCAAACTCTGTAAGGAACAACTCAAATACGGAGCATGAATATACCAGAAAACTTACCCGTCGTTTATTTGGTTTCTGCTCATACGAATCATGTTTCCGTCATGAGTCCAAACTCTGTAAGGAACAACTCAAGTACGGAGTAAGAATATACCAGAAAACTTACCCGTCGTTTATTTGGTTTCTGCTCATATGAATCATGTTTCCGTAATGAGTCCAAACTCTGTAAGGAACTATACATCAATTGGAGACTGCTCTGACTACCAAAAGGTTTCATATCTGGACTTAAAGAGCTTCCTCCTACAAATAAATCAAATTACACCATTAAATAAATTAACAAAAGATCACAAGCTTTGATCGTAAAAAATATTTCCTTCTTCTGTAACTTTTCCTCTATAAGAATTCTGTAATCATACATTTGTAAATAACAATAAAAGCTATTACCCACTCACATATTTCAATTTTAATTAAGATGCTGAAACTCTCTACATAAACTCTTCAATGAATACACTTTTGTTTTGAAATGAAATTAAGTCTTAGATCTGTTAATTAAAGAAATATTTTGCATGCTGATTTTCTGATCAAATGCCAGTTTTATGTAATGTAACTAACAAACAATATTTCAATCTTAAATACTGTTACTGTTTAAAAGTACTTTTACGCAATAACGACATGACCTTACGGCCAAGGATTCAACTGAACCAAAATAGATATATGGCTGTTGAAAAATAAAATTAAACTTAAAATATAACATTCCCACAACCAAAGGACAGTTTGAAGAACTGATGTCTAAATTTTTTTTCTCTCTACCAAACATTTCAACATATATAATAATGTGCCTCGTAATGAAAGACTATGTCAATGTTGCAATATGAAAGCTATTGAAAATGAATATCATTTTGTAATGATTTGTCCAGCCTATAGACATCTGCGTTTAAGATTTTTGCCTAAATATTATTGTTCTTGGCCTAATATGTCAAAATGTTTATCACTTATTCAAAAAAGTTCAAGAACTTTGGTATTAAAACTTTGTTGTTTGTTTAACCCTTTCCTCCATTGAATTTTTTTTTTTGCATACTTGATTCGCATAGGATTTTTTGGATAAAAAGCTGAACATATGCTTTAAAGTATTAAAGCATTGCGAAAAACAACTATTTCATCAAATAAATTTAAGTTGGATATTCCTATGATATTCCTTTTCATATTGGATACAAATTTTATTAAGTCAACTGCAGACACTTTGTAGTCAAAGTGTTTCAACTGAGGTACTACACAGGCGTCAAAAGGCGTAATTATGGAGTAAGGGGGGTGGCGTCAAAAGGCGTCATTATGGAGGAAAGGGTTAATGAAAACTGGAAACTACGGTCACAACTGATAAAGTAGAATGTATATGGTACTATTTGTTTAATATGTGTTTTTTTGTTGTTTTTTTTGTTGTTATTATTTTGCTTTCTGTTTTCATTTATATTATGTCGCTTACTATATTATATATGTTGTTGATGCTATAGCATTATATTATATGCTGATTTGCAATAAACTTATTACAATTACAACAGAACAAACTGCAATTTAAGTGCAAGCTTTAAAAAATTTACCTTGAAGTCAAAAATGTGTAGTTTTCACCCCAAAAAGTCCAATGAAACTAAGCATAGATTATAAGCCTTTACAGGTCTATTTAAAACATCATTATTACATGTATCTAGAATATTGATACTTCATAGGGATCAATTAAATATAATTCACAGCAGTTGAAATCTGAATAAGCATGTAATTTGAGGCTCCATTGGTATATTCACAAATGCCATTTCGTGTTGTTAATAGGCTATATCTTATTTCAGACAATCTTTGTCCGTCATGAAAATTAAAGGTGAGAAAATTATTCTAATCCCTGCTAAGGATTCCCCCATTGTGTAGTTACCATATGTGTACAAGTCATTGACTGATGTTACTTAACAGATTCAACCAAAGAAAACCAATTCTAACAGAACTGACATCTGATGAAAAATGGGGAAGACTGATGATTTTTATTGTCTAATTGCATTTTTTTTCTTCAAAAAATGCTTCAGAGTTTAGTTTGATGCCCATTTGGCTGAACTAGTAAAATTGTCATTGTGTAGGGGCCATCTGAAGCCCTCCTTCTCTCTGCTTTGAAGTCTCGTTGTTTGCTTTGGGCGTTTTTCTGTTTTTTGGTCTGGCTGTTGTTTTTTAGGGACATTCCCCAATTGCATTCTCCATTTAATATATATTCCTCAATGATCTAATTAACCAAGAGACAGAAAGTTTGTACGTCCCTATTGCAAACAAAACAGATCGTTGAATATGAAATTAACACCTGTTTGCCCAACAAAGAATGTCCCAGAACAGGCTGACTCCTCTCCACCCTCTTAAGAATCTCCCAGACAACTTCAGTTATGACAAGAATACAAATCACAAATTATTACCCAATCGACTGTAACTTTAAAATATCTTGTCACAATTTAATCTGATAAGAAAGAAGATCTTCCAGATTACAAGCCTATTCAAAGTTCAAATTATTTACGATTTTCCTATGTTTCATGTAACATTGGTTGAGTCTAATGAGAAGTATTTGTTGTGAAACTTGAAAATAAAGCAAAATCTAACCAAAAAAAACTTGTAAAATTCAATACATATTTACCTTATTTATTATTTCCATGATAATAATAATGTCTCCTCAAAATTTCTTTTTTGAAATGTGAATGCTTGTGCGTCTCCTAATATTGTCACAATGTTACATGCCTGAAAACTACGATGTTTATTTACATGAATAAACCAATGTTTGTTTATTACTTTGTTGTGGAGAAAACAATACCTATAGTATCATCCTTTATAACAGTTAATACTCTTATGTTAATCACTTTCACATATTTACCAAGTCCAAAGTTACGTAACATACAAAGTTCACAGATATTCAACTTTGTTTGACTTATTTGTCAAGATAATCTGTGTAATAAAATCCAACTTATTCAAGTAATTAGTATTTGCTTTTTTCAAAAAAGAACTTCATTTTCTGTACATTTTTGTATAACCTTTGAAAAATACAGCTGCATTATCCTTTAAACAATAGCTGTAAGCTGTGGGCATTTCTTTTTAATTGGCACATCAATTTTTTTCTGACATCTACTTATACAAACACATACAGTTAATTAAAAGCAACTGCTTTAAATAAACTCATAAATTAATTTCACAAGATTTAGCCCAATCGACACACTATTTCCAAAGTAGTTCCAGCTTTTTAAGTGCTTTCGATACACTAAATATATCTTTAGAATTTAATAAACATCACTATCTTTCAACTGCACAGTTTGGCACTTTTAAACAAAAATATCAATATGCAAATTAACAGTAAAACCACATAAATCTCTATAATACTACCACAACATGTATTTTACTGTACTTTTCTAAAAACGGCACACAGCGATATAAATATACACAGATAGTCATCACATTGCATGCAACAGCCTGACAACAAAACAACAACCATTCATTAAAATACCTGTGGCACAGACAAGCACAGGTACACAGGTTCATATATTAAATTAAGAAGGATTTCATGTATCTACTACGTTTCAATTTGTCAAAGTCTTAAACAATAATTTCAAAATGCAGTATCTAGTGCACTCACATGACATAATAATCTTCACAATATATTATCTATCTTAGCAGGTGGTTATTATTCAAATTCAATTTAACCTTATGACCTTACAGAAAAGCAGAGGTCATTGTACAAGAGAAATTTACTAAAAAATGAACCAAACATAACATGTGACCATTTTTAGTAGATAAAAATGTAGAAATCCTTTTTTGTCCCTAAATTGCTGCCAACAAAGAGACGCCAAAAAGAAGACATCATGGTTTGCAAATGTTCCAACAAGGTCAAAGAGGTTATGATTTTGCCTGAAACAATACAGCTGTTGATTCATCATATTTGATGTTATATCTAATAATTATGCAGATAATATATCAATATAAGTATATGAACTAAGCCGATCTGTATTTTTCACCGAATATAGATCTTTTACTGTTTTATAGACATTATATTTTATGTTTTATGTCTTATAAGTATGTCTGAGAACAACTGGACAGATTTATGGAGCAATATATCAGATATCTCACAGGGTTTTAAATATTGAATAATTTGCAAGTTACTGATAACCTTCAGTACATTCAGTGTTTGAAGCAACAAAAAATAATGTCAGTTTCATACAAAAGAATCTATCCTTATTTTATTAACCTAGCAAAATTTGAGGACCAAATTACATGCATTTATTATTGAAGTTAGTAAGATTAGCTACTTCAAATATCAGACTTAAACCATGACAATTTAAATGATTCAGATTATCAGTTTAGTATTGTGTAAAATAGTAAAGTAACCAATTTCTTCTTTTTCCAGGGGTGGATCCAGTCATTTTTTAAAGAGGGGGGGGGGGGGGGTCCAATCATATGTCCCCATTCAAATGCATTGTTCGTTAAAAAAAAAGGGGGGTTAGAACCCCCCAGGCCCACATGGATCAGTCACTGTTTTCAGATATTGGTTAGTGTGACATATTTTTTTTTTTTATATATTTTCAATCATATATCTAATCAGTGTTGTGAAAATGTGAGTCTGGATCTGAGCAGAGCTTGGGAGTCTCAAATTTATATTTTAAGGGAAAATGAAAGCTGGTGACTCAAATTCTATCAAAGGGTAACAATAATCACTGAAATTTAAGATACAGAGGAATCATTTCTGAGAAAGCAGACATTTTCAATCAATTTTGAGGTGACTAACTTCATTGATCTGTACAGACAGACAGACTGATGATGATGCCATCTAAGCCATACTGAAGTATGTAATGATGAATACACCAATTGATAAAAAGATAAGCAAATTAATAGAACTGCTACACAACTTTTTATTATACCTACCATCAAGTTCATGGTATAAAAATCTAATCACAAAGAATCCAGGAATTTCTTCCCTACAGATTTTCCACTTCTTCTTCTTTCTTAAATTATACTTTTTCCTTCTAAAAAATCCTTTCACACAAGTCATCACTGACATCGAAATGTTTTTTTTTACTACCGAATCCTCAAAAAAAAATCTTAACCAGTTTTATTCCATTTAGACACTAATTCATCAATATGACAATTTCCTTCACTATTATTGTTCCAAAGTCATTTCATTCCTATTTTCAAAAAGAAGTTGTCTTCCTTCAATTTTCTCAAAATTGAAAGTTGATTTTCCAGTGCAAAGGAGCATACAGAAAACCAGTTCATAAGTACGAAACAATCCCTGTCCCAGCTGATTAAGTGTATTTTGACGGAACTCATAACACTTTACTCAAGTATGACACAGGAAGGATGATTCTTCATTTAATGAATAATATAATGTTAATTACATTAACATTGACGAAAACTACATGATCAACAGTATGGGGATAA
Organism: Mytilus trossulus; assembly: GCF_036588685.1. NCBI lineage: Eukaryota > Metazoa > Mollusca > Bivalvia > Mytilida > Mytilidae > Mytilus > Mytilus trossulus. The sequence continues at coordinate 44,285,720 of NC_086375.1, read as the reverse complement.
GCCAACTTTCTTTCTTCTTTCTATTATTTACAATCTTTACCAAGGGGACATACAAGTGCCTTGGTAGATTCTTTTGTGATTTATAACCATTTACAAGTATATAAATTGATAATGGATTACAACTATTTTGATCATTTGGTTTTCAATATTTTTTGCTGTGGTTTCTCAGTAATATAAAAACAACTTCCTTTTTATCACAAAGCCTCAGGGATATGAATGTGACTGCATATAATATTTAGATCTCTTTCTAACTTATCTCTTTTTATACTTATTTTAACGTGACCATGTTTTACAGTACCCTATATTACAGAGGTGAGGAGTATATCCAGGAATATCTATATCTTGCCATAAAATTTGAAAGACTATAAATAGTTAAAACAGAAATCATTGTTATTTTTGATCAACTAACAAAATCAGGGAACATGCGATTTCAGCCTATTATGCCAACAGAATTTTAAATGGCAGTTATAATTGATGCGATACTAAATTCTGTCATATTTAAGAATTACATTTACAGTATATCATATTCATGCTGAAAAGCAACATTTACATTCAGAAATATACTTTAATGCACTAAACATTATAGCATTGCTGTCAAACATCCATTATGTGATATTATTCCAGTTTTTAGCTAAATTTGCAGTTTAAATACTAAAAGGACTGTTTTCTATTTGAAATAATCATTAACACCTTTGGATTTGCTATAAAAAGATGCTTATTGTCAAGATATATATCCTCACAAAAATTATGTTGCTGCACACATGTGGCAAACAAAGCTGTCAAATTTAAAGCCCATATCTGTCAAACTTGAGACTTTCCTCATCAGATTGTAATTACTTAATACAAAACAGCTGATTCAATGTGACACAACTTCATGCTTTTTTTGTATTTACAAACATCTTAATCTTAATTTATATAATGAGCTCAGTTTTCATGAAATACAAGACTGTATCATTCAAAGACTTCTTGTTTTGACAGGCTAGTACAAAATTCAGAATTGCCTGTAACGAGCAGAAAAACATCGAATTAGGTAGAAAGAAATTTAGGAACAAAATACATAAGAGACTTTCTAACCTGTTTTATACATCAAACAGTCACATAGACATCCTATTATAAAAAGATTCTAACTATCAAAGGAGAAACAACTTATATTTAACTGAATTTCAATATTACAGCTTGCTACTGGTTCATCCCTGGTTTGGTTAATTATGTTTTTCTCAATCTTTTGATTCTGTGGGATATTTTAAATAATTTTGTTTTGTCTATTTCAAGTTTTTTTTTTGTATAAACAACCATCAATTCTGTTCTTTCAAACTTATAATATTTGACTGCCAATTGACATTTCCTCATTTTTTCCCCCTAAGAATGAAACTTATAAAGTTAGCAATGAAGTGTTAGCTCTGAAGCAAACACTACCCATAACGTGTAATGAGGTTTTTAAGTGGGTAGCAGAATTGGAAAACAGAAATCAAATCAAAGATGTTTGATAATACACTCTTACACACAGTATAAGTGTTAGCACACGAAATGCTAAGAAGCAGAACAAAATAATTCTGAAAAGAAAACACAGAAGTTTACTAAATAATTTATGTTGTAGAATGTCATTTCAATATATATGTGCTATAATTCAACAGTTCTAGTTCCTTCTTAAAATTTCATATCTATATTCTAATCTTTCCTTACAAAACAACTCACCAAGAAAATTATAAATGTCCTTTTTCATTCTGAAAACTCCTGGTAAAAAATCCTTAGAGAATTTCAATTTCATTTTAAAATCATATTTTTTTCGGTGAAAAAATCCTTTCATTTTGTTTCGGCACATTTCATTAGAATTCCTACATAGCAATGACGAAAGTTGTAAGTATATTGATGACTGAGGTTAAGACAAATATGTTTGACAGATAGATAAAAAATAGACATTTTCATGGTCTGGTGAACATGTGGCCATAAAAAAATAGTTGCGGTTTTCCTAAAAGTTTCAATTTTCTCTTTTGTTTATTATTTATCACAAAAGTTGAATGGAACATATTTATTTTTAATTTCAGGTACATTTTGGAGATGAAATGTTTGTTTTTTGTGCACTTACAACAACAGTAATTTGATTGTTCACTGTGAAGATTTGTGACAACTTCTGTGGAAGACTCTATACAGAAAGTTTATGTACTTAAGACATCACACCAACAGTGTTTAGCTGTTAACATTATGACTTGTGAATCAGTGCTTTTGAACATGCTGCATTATGTAGACACTGAAATAACTGATCGAAATAATTCTTCAACCCCCAACTCAGCAAGAAACTTTACCCATTGCTACCATGCACACATGTGACAATATTTTAATAAGCCTGGAAATACTACAATTTTCCACATTTAATTCTTCTGCAAAACTTTTTAATCTTTGCATATAAATTCATATTGTATCATTGTTATTATGCTAGTTTGTATATATTGTTTTATGAAAATGTGACATTAACTAAACTGACACACTTAATGAATGATCTGTCTTCCGCGAGGCCTTACGATAGTTGGTGGTAGGAGTGAATCTTCGTGACGTATACTATAATTAACAAACAACAACATCCTATTTTTAACTTGTTGTGTCATGTACAAAATTATGATTCTGATAAATAAAGAAACAAATGATAATTGTGGTACATTTACTTGGACAAGGACGAAACATTTCAAACTGCTGACCTACAGAACTCGTCCTAAGTTTGACCTCCTTTTTGACCTACCTATCATACAATGTAATAAAAAATCTTAACCCTTCACTTATAATTCATAAATCAATCTCCAAGGGACTTATAGTACCAATTGATTATATTAATATATTTAACTCAGTAGCCCTACAGTGAGGTTGTGAGTTTTTATCCAGCATTGGACAGTTGCGCTCGACCCAAATCTTAATTGAAAAGGAGTTTAAGTTTTTCTACCGAAGATCAGTGGTTCTCTCCAGGCACTCTGGCTCATCCATCAATGAGTGAGGTTATAAGATATATTACTGATAAGTCAATGTTTCATCCCTCTACAATCCTCCTTAATAATAAAATATATGCCAATGGACTTGAAGTAAGCAAGCAATCCCCCAATAAGGCAGCAACCATTTGATTTTTGGCGGTGGGGCTATGGATTTTTTTGGAAACAAAAGTTTGTTTCAAGTTTTTGGAGAAAAAAGATAATTTGTTTTTGACCCTGAGAAAAAAACAATTATTTGTTTCACCCTCAGCTGCCACTATATGTAATGCTTAAATTGAAAGAAAAAAATTGTTTTCGACTAGTCACCAAAAAAATAGATTGTCTTTTGCCGAAGAGAAAAAAAAAGTTTGTCCAGAGAAAAATCCATAGCCCCCCCCCCCTCCCCCAGAAAATCAAATGGTTACTGCCTGACAAATGTTTCAATGACTAGAACAAAGATAATTATTATTTTTCTTTCACAATGTGGTAAATTTCAAACCACTTTAACCCTGATCATACCTACTTATACTTATACTGCCTATCTTTAGCTGAACAGATGTTGGGTGAAAATGAAACACCTTCGTAGGATTTAACTTTTAGGTTACAACTTTAAAATTGACAATCATGGACAAGAAGACCACTGGCAGAACAGATTTTGGTGTTCCAAAACAACAGCATTTGTGCTGCTAGAAATATTGTCGATTTTTGGCTACTACTTTATCGAAATAATTATTATAAATATTTCAAAGTTTTGTCTTTATCTAGATTTCTTAAAAATCTAACAATCAAATTAGAACAAAGAATTGTACATCATGAACAAGGCTTCAAATAATCAGATGGAAAGTTCAATACCTTCTTCATACAGAAATCCAAAAAAATCGTCTACCGACATTTTGTTATCCATTAACATACATATATATTGATTAAAATGAATTGTCATTTTTTTTGGCAAGGTTTGATTAATTTCCTTTGTTTATTAAATATAAATACTACAATAAAATGATAAGTCAGGTCTTTATTTAATAAATTGTCACATTAATTCGTATTTTTATTTATGTTATCAATTTATTGTGCACAGCAATTTCAAAATCGGACTAAAATAAATAATTACCTTTGTCCTCTACGAAGTAATAAGTCATGACTTATTTCAATAAAATTCTAAATGATATTTTTTTAGTATTACTTGACAATAACATTTTAAGACAATTTCATTATAATTAATTAGATAAAGGAAATGGGAATAAAGTGTTTAAAATGTAATTATAGGTCTTTTTATTGACATTTGCAAGTTTCAAAACACATTTTAATTTGACTGATGAAGTTCAGCCCCACTTTCAGCATACTTAGCTATATAGCTAGGTGGGGAAATAGGATGACATGAAGAGAACCAAGACCTACGGCACATAAAACTGGCATTTTTGTCACAGAAGATAGGAGTTGAATGCACCCACCACAACAGGGGCACTTACTTACTTTCTATGTGTTGACAGGCTAGTGATCACTGAAGTTGAATGACATCAACCACTATACTAAACCCCACTCCATCCTTTTTTTCATCAACCCAAACTTAATATCATTTTGGTAAAAAAAAAAGGTATCAAAGTATTGAAGAAATCTATAAACTAATACATATGTTAAAACAATTTTTATAGGTACAAAAGCATGTTTGCATGCATTAAATATTTTGGTTAAAAAGTTAATGTATATGTAATATTAAGGTGGTACCCAACACTTTAGCTAAAATTAATTTGGCTCGTTTAATTTTCATAAAATTTTGTCAAAGTATTTACTTTGATCCTTTGACAAAAATATAAAAATTTCAAAAATTTTGAACGTATCGTTTTATCAGAAAAATTACACTGGTTATATAGCAGTTTGAAAAAGACTTAATTTGATCATTGAGAAGCTTAATATTCCCTTAACAACACATCGTAATTAAAACGTTAAGCTGATTTTAAAGAGTTATCTCCCTGTAGTGTTAGGTACCACCTTAAGATTAAATATTAAGTGGATAACCGTTACTCATATTTAGAACCAAGTTATGTTAAATAATTCAATTTCACAAGATTGGTGTCTATAACAACTCTCATACTATCTTTATATGTTACAAGTTTAATTTGGTTTGAGCCATAAACTTGTATAGAGTGTCACATGGAGATGACATATCTACTGTTATTTCCCACACTGTTCAAAATAAGGAAAAAACCTAAAAGTTTCAATAAAAAAGCAGTTATTCCAAGACCAAATAAGTAAAAATATATAATATAATTTACAACATCAATATAATGGAAGAAGCAAAATTGTATATACAAATACAAAGGGAGGCAACTATAAAAAAAATCCATGCCACAAAAATTGTGATACCTGTAAAATAACCAATGTCGTCAAAGATATCCTCATACATTTCATCAAAAAGTTGTAAATTATCCTCTGAAAGAAATTAGTACAATGTGTAAACATTTATTTCACTTATCTTTTTACAAAAAACATCATATCTGAAAGTACATGTATAGTCAACTAATCTAATACATGTACTGTAAATTTAAATTTTGACCATTTTTTTTTATCTCTAGTTTTTTCATGGTTCTTTTTTGGGAAAATATATATGGGCACAAATCATCTAATATCAGATTAAAATTATGAGTCAAGCTTTCTCTTATCTGTGAAGAATTTTTAATGGTTTGTATTGCAGCTATCGAATTCAAAAGAAGAAGTTTGATTTCCTTTTGTATCATAACTCTATAGTGTCAACCATAAAACAAGTAACCATTTCATTACAGGCAAGTAAAAAAGTGTCAGTCTAGCAAAAATTAAATAACACTATTGTGAGCTGTTGGCAGACAAAACTCCCAGAGAGCAAAATTTTTCATATACAAGACACTTGCAACATTCTCAGTGATGAAATTTTCATGCCGTTGTGTGTCCCAGTCACCAACATTCTCAATCAATCATGCTACAATCCTTACCTAAATCTGACTTTGGTCTTGGTCGATTTTCTCCACTCTCCCGCCGTTTGACAGGAGATATGTCCGTAGTCTCTACAAGATCGGCCCATCTTACACTGATTTCTGATTTTGGTCTTTCTGGTCTTGGTGATGGAGACTTTCTCCTCCTTGTTACATTTGAACTGTCTGCATTGGCCTGAAATAAAAGGGAAATAAGAATATATTCAACATACATCAAGACTGCTCCTGAAATGCACAAGGACTGCTTGACTGATGTATTTCTAAGTTGCTGATCAAAAATCAACAAGAATATTTCAGAGTAAACAAGAATGTCAGAGTTACTATGACAAATAGATATTTAATGAAATAAGTGGAGAATGTGTCCATTGGACACAGATGATGCCCTGGGTTACATATAACATATAAAGGGAAACAACTCAAGAAATGTAAATGAGACGCTACCTGAATTTGTACTGGATCTGAGTTTTGTGGTAATAGGCATTGTTTCTAAGTTTCAAAACAAAGGGGCATTATAAGCTCTAGAATGCTAAAGGGTAGCCACCATAATTTGAATTTATGTGAGTTTTTTATTGGATGAAGCATTGTGGATAAGTTTCATAACATTAGGTTGAGGCAAATGAAAGTTAGAGAGCGTACAAGGGTATAACCTTTTGGCCCCTTTACTAGGGTGGGGCATAAATAAGTACTTTTACAAGACTAAATTTGGGGAAACAATCTTGACACAGATCAATGGAAGCCAAAAAAATTGTTTAATCTTGTATTTAGATTAATGTTCCAAAAATAACCAATTTGATTTGCTGCCCAAAAAGGAATGAAATTCCAGTCTATACCAGAGCCAACAACAAATGAAATTTTACTCAACATTCTACAGACAATCAAGGTTATTAGCGATAATTAACCTACAACTGCTAGATCCTTCGCCAAACCTCATCAATTTTCTGCAAGATACCAAAACACAATACCACTTATTAAACTAATTATTTCTCCAGAGAAAATCACAGCATCAAAACATACCAGGAGAGGAAATACTTGTTGGCAAATTAATAAAAATCTAACAGCAATATGATCCTTGGCAAGAATCTTTTTCTAGATGCTGCTTTTATGTCTTTTTTGCTCAGTTATATATAATAAAGAGACTATTTATAAATAACAATACTGTACAATTGCAGGAAGGAAACTTTGTAATAAAATCTCATGATAGGGTTATCATAATATAGGCATATATCCATACAATAACATCCTACATTTCTAATAAAAACTCAAAACTTGACCTGTTTTCAAAAGAATTCATTTAAATTGTCCCTAGTTTCCTAAATGTTCATGCCCCCTAGATCAGAATGCTATAACATTTCTGACTCTCATTCCATAAATTGGTTCTACAGGTATAAATATACCATGGTCTTTCATAAGTTGAATTCCAAATAAAAATTCTGAAGGATGAGGCTTTGACCTGACAATCTTTTAAGACTTTGGCTGCACACAACTACTGTGGATTCATTTATTTTCGTGGGTATCAATTTTAGTGGATTGCTGAAAATTTGTATATTCAAGGATATTTGATTTCGTGGTTTTGCCAATCTTAAAAATTCATGACATACACTCTAGAAGTGATATAAAACCAATATTCTTCTTTATCCTTAAATGCATTCAAAAGTTCTAAACTGTACATGCTGGCACATGTTGATTTCTTTGTACAAACCCTTCCTTTTAATGGCTTTTATCCCTAACAACAAATGCCAAAAATTAACATCAGCAGTCCTTAATCCCAAAAATGTTTTAAGTAATAAAAATATATCAGTATAACTGAGTATTATGTGAAAAAAGTGGCTTATTTCCCTTGAATGTACCTGAAATTCACTATAAAATCCTGAACCATGGTAAAAATCCCACATTTGACCATTTACTGGTACCACTTACCTCATCATCTGATGGTTCTGAACCATCGTCAAGACTAAGAACAGGGATTGACCTTGTTCTATGTATCACAGGACTTGACCGAGCTATGTCAGCGAGTCCACAATCACAAAATTTATTAATCTGTGTAATTCCAATTGGACTCAACTTTGATGGAACACATTTACAACTATAACTATCAGCTTTGTGAATTTTCTTTAAACAATTCCAGAACATTTGTACTATCATGATAATTCAAACTTATAATCTCTCACATTTCAAAATTTGATGACCATGCAAATTGAAGCAATTCTGACTTCAATGAAATTGATTAGGAAACAAATTAAATATTTTATTTCCTTATGCAAAATAAGTGCTTTTATCAATAAGTGTATTTTTATACAAATCATAAAGATTTTCTTCCAGAAACACTATTTAAACTTGCACTATAATACTCAATTCCATGGATAATTGCAGTTTTCACATGTATGAAATTTGTCACAAATATTTCCATGATTTTTTTTTTAGAACTCTGCATCCTTTCCATCGATTAAAACTAAACTCTTCTATCAGAATTTTTCATCATACAAGGAAGTGTTTTTTTTTAAATCATACAAGTAACCGGAATGGCAAATCCTGACCAAACACAAGGACACCTACGAGTTTTCAAGAATTACATGCAAATCCATCACAACAACTGTCATAACTCTAACATTCGACATAATCCTTTCACGTGAAACAAAAAATATATATATATTTCCAAAGTCTCAGCATTTCCACAGAGAATTCAGACAACTAACATCCATTCAAATAACTAAACCAAACTAGTGTTTGCTAGACTGATTCTAAACAAAGTTTCTTAAATCATCTGACTAATATTTCCTAAGGATATACCTATGTCAGTACAATCTAACTATATCATAATTCTGTTACGATTATCACTTAATGACTATTAATACTAGTCCTTTTTTTTTAATCCAGAGGCAAAGTTTTGAAGGCAATATGTAAGAAGGAGGTGCAGTGAGACCTCAAGTGACAAAAATCACACTTTACAAGAAAAACAACACTTTAAACTGAAGAAGGATGCATGTTTTAAAGGTTAAAATGTTACCATGTTAACAACAATGTTGTTTTGTCACATTGTATATACTTGTTTATGTATTGCCATAGCATATTATTTATGCTTTCGCAAATAAAATATTCATTCATTCAACATCAAATAGTTAAGTAAAGTAATGAGTATCTTCAAGGCAAGGTGTACAATCATGACCAAATGATTAAGTCGTAAAGGTATTCTTTGTCTCAAATTTGCTACTTTTTTTTCATTTGACATATTTCAATTGAAACATAGGTAAACACATAGTGAACATTCCACCAAACAACACAAAATGGACCAGTTTAAAAAAACAAAAACCAGTTATATCAAACTAATTTCCATATTAAACATTGAGTATTTGAAATTAAATATACCTTTTTCATTCAAAAATTGAAAAATATAAATTTTCAAAATTTCCCACCAAAAAGAGACATTTACTTAGAAACCAACTTTTATTAAAAGATAAGAATATGTGATTGTGGTTGCAAATGAGACAACCTTCAACCATAGACCAAATGATGTAGAAAGTTAGATATTGCTTCATACATTTTGTGTTTGTAAGTATGTAATGTTCTCATTGTATTAAAGCAGTCATTTTCTTTGTCTTTGATCTCATATACAGTGGGGCTTTTGGGAACAATGATAGCTTCATGCAAATGATTAACAGATGTAGATTATCTCAGCACTTCTTTCATCATGTAAAAATTTATGCAATTTTTTGGTGGAATACCCCCTTTACATGTTTAACTGCATAAAAAAATATTCAAATTTTAAAGTTATCTCCCATTTCCATAATCAGTTTATTCAACTGACAACAACCTTTTATCTACAAGTAAATGAAAAAGAACGGCTCCACTTTAGATAGTTATCTTCTGATGAAAAATTTCAAGATACACATTGTCAGATAATCTAAGACTTTTTCGCTCTTTTACAGGCAAGATAAATTACGATATATGTTTTACTCTGGCAGAGAAAACAATCTTATAACAATATCAACACATGTTCTACATTTGAAGTTTTAAACCTGAATAATCCAGTCGGTATATTACAATCACTCCAGAAAAGTAGTGGATAGAGGGCATTGAATCATTTGAGTTAAATTTGAAGTAGGCTAAATACATTCATTTGTTGGTCTTATTGATTCTCCTTCCAGGAAATAGATTCAATAAGGGAAAAATTGGCTTTTACATCTTTGTTAATCTTAACAAGAATTACAAGAAATTTCAAGAAAGTTGAAAGAACTTTACATGCTTCAACAGGTAGATAATTTTTGAAAATGAAAAATAAATATATACTAAGAACAAAAACTTTGGAAGTAACAGTATGAGAACTGACCAGAACTAAAAAAAAACCAATTTATAGTACCAATAACATTTTTATAAATTTGTTGCAGTCTAATTATCAGTTTTTTTTCTATTTTTGTAGAAAACATGGAAAAGGAATATAATTGAATCCAATTTATTCTCCATCTTGAAACATTGGTGTGACCTTATGCAAAAACAGTTACCAATCCTTTCCAAAGCAACTGTGAAAATAAATCTTAAAAACTCAAGTATTACCCTGCAGAGAAATGTAATGATAGTAAAACATAAAACTACAGATGAAAATTAATCATTTGGAGCATCTGAAAGCATCTTCTGATCAGTAGCATGTATGACTAATTCTGTACTCTTCCTTTGCAGATGTTCGACAGAAAAAAAGAAAATAAATAAGTATCACATTCTAGAGAATAAACATCATGTACAACCAGATCATATTTAATGTCCATAAATACATCAAAGTTTTATAGGCCTTTGTTGAAAATACAGAAATACCCATATTTCCTAATTATAGAAAACAAGAATGTGTTCTTAGTACATGGATGCCCCACTCCCACAATCATTTTTTATGTTCAGTTGACCATGAAAATGGGGTCAAAACTCTAAGTTTCAAGTTGATTGGACTTCAACTTCTTCAAAATCTATCTTGATCAAAAACTTTAATCTGAAGTGGGACAGACAACTGGACAATGAACAATGGACACACAGACTGAAAAACATAAAGCCCACAAGTAGGGCATAACAATAATCGTATGCTAGTATCATCTGCCTTATTAACTATACTTGTATTGTGTTTTTTAAAACCATACAAAAGTTTGTTTTTTCAGCTTCAAATGGAGCTTAAGTTTGGGAATAAGTTCTCAAATGTAGTTAACAGGGTGTATAATTATTAATTTTACTTCACTTGTCAAAGGAAAAAAAGCATACTTTATTAAATTTGTTGTAATGGAATTAGGAGTGGCTGATATTTTTAGAACCTAAAAATCCTGTGTTAACCTATTCTTTTTTATATGTATATTGAAGAAAATTATAGTCGTTCAAAGGGTTTGTGAATTCAATGTGTCCTCTCTTTGTACTAGATGCAGTTTTAGAAGTAGTGCAAAATTGTTCTGACATCTGACATTTTTTTCAAGAATTGCTGACACCATAGTTCCCACTGTCATCTTGAATGTATTAGCATATATTGACACATCATCAGAGGTGTATCTTATAATCATATCATTTCTATGAAGATTTACGGGTTCTGACATATATTGTCCAGTTAATGAATCATTATATGTATCAATGATATTTCGACACACCATCAAGGGTGTATCTTATACTTATATCATTTCTATGAAGATTTACGATTCTGACATAAATTGTCCAGTTAATGAAGCATTATATGTATCAATGATATTCTACAGGTGTTATCCATGTAAGCTTTGAAGTTATAACCCCCTGGCTTGACCATCAAATATCTACTGATACCAACATCAACTTAACATAAACAAATCATTATCCATGGTGATCACCTTGATTAAGGTCAAGTATTGATGTCCTCCATCAAAATATGAACCAACACCTATACATCATCCTAGATAAAATACATTCCAAAATCAAACAGTGGCTATCCTTCTGAAAACCAATGTGTCATATCAGATAAAAAACATTCCAAAATCAACACTGACCATCAAAATGATTTATATAAACTCTAGATGCCCCATGGTCTCACATTTTCTTCTCAAAATTGTTTGAGTACATTTTTTCTCTCTATACATTACATTCAGTATGTTCATAGGCTATTACAACAGATAATGAAATGAAAACATTTTAAAATGTTAAAATATTTTGTTGTAAGATTTTACCAGTTGGTGAAAGTCACTGCCTGTTACTATCATAACATGTTTCTCTTCATAGGAAAGATAAAACAGAAAAAATGTTTTCACAAAAAAAGAAGTAATTAGATAAGAAGATAAGAATTTAAGAATTTAAATAATAGAAAGGCAGTTTTTTTGTTAAGAATGACAATATCAATTTAATTTCCAATAAGATAACACTGTAGTTGTTTAAAAGGAAAGGGGGACATAAAGACCAAAAAACGTTGCTCAAACTTTCACTGGTAATATTGTTTTTCCAAGAATTCACTTCCTTGAACTCAACTTTTGCTGTACCCCTTCTACATTTGTTCAAATATTTGATGTTCTAACTTCAAACTTCAACATGACTCATCGTCCTTGGACTCAACTTTCAAATACTGAACCCCTTCCACATTTGTTCAAATATTCACAGCTTCAACTTCAAACTTCAACATGACTCTTCATCGTCCTAGTACTCAACTTTTTCCATTACTGAACTCCATCTACAATTGTCCAAATATTCAAACTTCCACATGACTCACCTGCCTCACGTTTTCTCACTTTCTGTCAAACCTCCTTCTCACATATTGATAAAGATAGACCTACCTGCATTTTGTGTATTTAGATATCATGCCGCGAGCACTTAAGTCATTCCGATATACAGTCCTTACCTCAGAATCGTACATATCATCAGATATATGTCCAACATTCTTTGATCACCATGAAGAAATAATGAGGTCTGACATTGTTACTAATGTATTACATGTAATATGTTTCGGTAAAAATTGTAATTTTTTTTTATGTCAATGCAATAAAATATCACTTGACATAATGCATTATAAGAACGTTTCAACTGTTTACATGTATATCAAAATTCATACAAATGAATCATAAATATATATTACTGAAGAGCCTATTTCATTTGCTTTTACTTCCTTATGTGATGAGCTATATTTACAACTTGTCAACTGGCACTTAAACAGATTAATTAACATTTTACAATTGATAAATGCTTTCTGTGTCCAAAATGTATTTCAAAGCACATGTGAAATATTCATTGATAACATAATCATATGATGACATTTTTTTTCTTACTATGAATCTTCTATAAAAATTTTGAAGTTTGGATTCTTAGCATTATTGAAGACACAAACAATTAAGAAAAGTAGATGTGTATATTTACAGTTTGAAGAGCTTGTAAATTAGTGTCCTTATAAGTTATCGGGCAGTTCATTTTTGTATATTGAAAAATGTGCAACCAAGATGCAATCTTTGATGGTGAAGACTCACAGTCTTAAAATTAGTTTTAACTTTGTCCTTAAAAACTTATAACTATATATATACATGTAGTATGAGACTGTATGGCTTTACTCTACATATTCATGTAAGTAGAGTATTATATTTGTTTGATAAATATAAATAATAAATTTACCTTTAGAGATTCATTACTGGAGTGTACACTAACATCATGCTGTATACCACTATCATTACTATTACTGGATGTCATATCATTCTGGACCAATGAAGCTAGCTTTTCTAGGTCTATAGCAGACAGTTTAGTGGGTCTGTGAGTAGAGACATCACCAGATGCATAGTGATTGGAGTTATTGCAGTTCATTATCTTTCCGGCATCAATACTGTCATATTTTCTGTGAGCAGATTCTAAAGGCTTTCCACCAATATCAAACATGACTTCATTAATGGGTGAACTTGGTAAGCTTATATTTGAATTTCTACGAACAATTGTCACATTTGGTTTAGGACTTTTGGGCCTTAACGGTTGTTCTGATATAGAAAGATTACTTGAATTGAATGACTTTACGCTGAGTTGATCTTCAAAACGACCAGAACGAGATCGTTGGTTCACATCTAATGAGCTTCTGGAAGATGAGGTACCACTGTGATCATAAATTTCAGCAGATGTATGGCGCCTTTTAAATCTTAGACTAGAATAGGGTGATCCTGGGGCCGAGTCAACTATATGAATATCATTGTCACTTTGAAAGGCAGCAATGGGTGGAGTTTGAGGTTCTTCACAAAGTAACTTTTCAATAGATTGTTCTTTGGATTTCTTGGCACCAAATAATGTTTTTAAAGACATTTTCCATAATATTGACTCTTTTGATTCTGAAGACTTTTTCTTTCCTCCCTGATCAAGACTTCCTTTTCGACGAGCAAACACCTTTTGTAAGAAGCCTTGACCTTTGCTCCTGGTATCATCTAAAGACAATTTTCTGTCATGGCAAGGAGATTCTTCTATACTGGTAGTTGAATTGAGACTCTGAAGGCTACCATTTCTATTTTGAATATTTAATGTTTCTTTATACTTTATTGCCTCAACAAAACTTAAGTTCCTACGTAAAGCAACTACAGGTTTTTCTGTTTCAGAAAAATCCTTAAAACTTCTGCTCCTTCGAGCAGCTAATCTTGACTTCTTTTTTAACCTAGCTTTTCTTTTGTTTTCAACTCCACTTTCTACTAGTTCACTTTGTTCTATAGAAGAATGCTGGGTATTAGAATCATCCACATGTTCTGGTTTAGCACCATGTAAGTGGATGTTAGCATTTTCATTTTCAATTACAGTTAAATTTCCGTCATTCTGAATAAACAAATTGTCATCAACGTCACACAAATCTGCTTCTGACTGTGACCGCTTGCACTTAGAATAGTTAGTCCTATTTTGTATCGAATCCCTCCCTATTGTGTTACTGTTGTTTACATTTCCATTTTCAATGTCAAGACTATGTGTTTCATTCTCCTCATCAATCTCCTCTGGAAAATCAGGTTCGATGATAAACGAGCCATCACGATACAGAATTCTACTTCCTGGATGAGATAGAGCGGTAGTTGGAAGGCTGTGAGATCTATGTGAGAATGAGGATCTCTGTAAACAAGGACTTCGGTTGTTGATAGATGATGGAGAACTACAAGGCGGACTGTTTACAGCCTTTCTGTTTGTGATGTTTTTGTTTGTATCTTCAAGAAGGTCCTCATTACCTCTTTCTTCAAGTTCTGAAATCTCAGACAGAAGCTGAAATGATAAAGAAAATAATAAATATATGTATGTTAAATCAAAGTAAAAAATATTCAGTTTTATTGATTGTATGGTCATGCGCTGTCTTTTGTTTACGTGTTACATATTTGTTTTTCGGTCATTTTTTTACATAAATAAGGCCGTTAGTTTTCTATTTTGAATTGTTTTACATTGTCTTATTGGGGCCTTTTATAGCTGACTATGCGGTATGGGCTTTGCTCATTGTTGAAGGCTATAGTTGTTAATGTCTGTGTCATTTTGGTCTTTTGTGTATAGTTGTCTCATTGGCAATCATACCACATCTTCTTTTTTATATGATATTAAACAGAGCTGACAAAGATTAAAGAATTAGTAACAATGAATATTACAACTCTATTAAACAGTAAAAAACAATGGCAAAACAAAAGGAACACATTTACACACTAACAGCTGGACAAAATAACATATGACGGTTATATTCCAAACAAAGTTTAGGAACTTTCCCTTGGAAGTGCAGTGTTAAACCATAACCAGGTTTTATAAGAAGTTTATGTGTTTTTGTAGTTGATATTCCCTTTCTTATGTGATTGTAATAAAACAACAATGGCATAATATGCTAATGTTCCAAAAGTTCTTTAAGAAGTAACTGTAATCTTTACTGCAGGCTTCAATCTGTGAACCCAAGCAGATAGACAAACTTTATTACCTTAAGACAGTTGTGTAAGACTTCAAACTATTTAAATTTTATGTGCGCATATTTATTTTCTCTTCTCAACAGGATTAAATGAAATGGTAATCTCTGATTATACACAATCTTGATCTGTTTATCTCCTTTGGGATTAATTTAATCTTATCAAATTCAACACCTAGTTTTATAAAGTTAGGCAATCATAACATGCACAGCTGGATAACATTAAATCCAGACCTACCAAGGAACAACCAGATTAAGAGAAAAAGGGCAAAAATGTTTTCTATTATACAAGTTTGAGTTTGGAATATATATTGTACATGTACATGCATGGAGTACATTCAATCTGCTTGATGAAATGAATATAATCCATTCAATATTCCAATGATCAAAGTTCATCCCTTTCTGAACCCCTCAATACTTGTCCATTGATGTATAATAAAGAGTGTTTACAGCCAAGGTTAATTTATTACTGTACACAGACTGGACAAGCATTTATTATCTGTCTCAACAACTGACCAGTCCTTAAAATATCAAACAAAGTGTTATTTAATTTTTTATATAAGCTTTCTTTTCTTCTTACTGTACAGAATAAGAATATAAGAATATTTTTATTTCCAATTAAAGGGCCCTATAAAGAGCTTTCATGACATTACATACAAGTACATATGATTAGACATAAATTAGAGACATATAATATAAGAAAACAACATTGTTTAGTACTATTAAAAAAATGCTATAAAAGGCCAGGACAGAACCAGACAATACATTTTAGATCTTTAAAATATACCATTTAAAATCATATACCACTCAAAATATGTATATTTGTGGCTAATTTGTATTCATTATTTTTGAACTTCTCCTTATCTCTAGATTTTTAGATAAATACTTTCCCAAACATTTATACACATTTAAATTTTCTTGTGTAAATAGCCATTTGTACATGTAAAATCATAGAGTAAGCATAATATCTTATTGTTTGCTAAGTGAAGTAGTAAACTTTACATCAAGATTTTATAAATTGTGGAAAATTCATAAACTTCAATAAATGTGCAATAATTTAAAGATGAGTTTAAATCAAATTCTATCTGAAGATGTTCTAGATTTTTACTTGATAATTTATCCCCCCCCCCTTTCCCTATTCTCAACAAAATGACACACATGTATTAAAATACTGTAAGTATAACTTGTTCATATTTTGCTCATTAATCAAGGCATTGGGGAAAGTCTTGACAACCATAACATAATGTTACATGTTCATACCCTTGGGGTTTTGAGGTATGAATTAAAAGACAATCTACACAATTTTCAATACTAATCTATATAAATGTTAAGATTTCATCTACTTTAAACAAATCAGTTCAATCAATAACTGAAATAAAATAAACAAAAGATGAAAATGAGGTATAAAATACAGTAATTCCTGTTTTACTGTATTCATAACTGTATTTTTGCTTGTGACGCTATTAATAAGGTCAAATTCAGAATAATATGACTCAAATGTGTAATTAATGTAATGAACATGGCAAAAAAAAAGAGACAGCATTTTCACATAGTTTCAAAAAGTGTGTAGTGTTTAAACTTTCAAGTCAGTAATTCAATACATACAAACTTTCAAACTAATCTAAAAAACTAAAGAAGCTGCAAGTCAAACCACAGCAGTGTAACTGTGAAAAAAAGTTACAAAGCCGTTTACTAAGTTAAAAAAATACCTTTGGACAATCAAGAGTTTGAAGGAACTGGACAAAGTCCCCATCCAATAAATCTATAATCCTAGTCCCCATTATTTCGTGAGGAATTTTAACAACCATACTCCCTTCATTTATCCAAAGGATATTTTGAAATCACATTGTCTTTATAATTTAAATCCAGCACTAAGTGTATAGCTCAAACAATAGTATCCATCAGAGCATGAAATATTCCTACTATTATAAATCCATTTTCTAATTAACTAAATTATCATTAATATAAGATTGTTAAAATTTTTATCCCACACATGTTCTTAATCATATAATAATCCGATATTTTACTATACTGAGGACAATGTATAGAGAGCCCAGTCAATCTTACAGTCCATTCACTAACAATAATAAATCCAGGTCAACAAAGTGGAAATGGGTCATAAATCCATTCATAAAATTCACATCAATGCATACTCAAATAAAATCAAGGTTTTTTTCACAAATTATTTTCCTTGCTAATTGTTATGCATCTGTTCATATCAGGAACTTGCAAAAAACTGCACACAACTAAATTGCAAAAATATATCTCTGGTTTTCTCATAACCCTCCCATCCATTAACTAAGTTTGACACAAATCTGTGAATACAGTCAATTTTACAGGCAATTAGCTATCCCACCAAAAATCAGGGGCCCCACATGTCTCCAGGGGGTAATATTAATCATAATTCTTTTCACTTTAACATGTTCATTCAGTTTTCCCTATGCTCCCATTATGTAACAAATCTATAATCTATTTTGTTGATCTGGTTAAAATCTTGTAAAGACACACACATGCCATGGGGAATGTTTAAAGACAGAACACAATATCTAATTCAAATCTTTTTTTTCTTTATAAAACACTTTTTGTGTGTTTGAACTTGAAAACAGCTGTTTATAATTTTGGCAAACCAAATTCTCTATCACAGATAAATTCAGAAACAGATATCAGAGTTACATAGCTAAAAAAAAACTCAGCAATAAAATTTATTTGCTTTGTTCTGTAAGTGTATCAAAATAAATCAGGAGCTTGGTGTGAATGTTTATCTTCTAAATAATTTATTTGATTTTTAATTCTTGGAATGTGTTATAGAGGGGTGTTTGTAATTGAAAAACATGCTTCAATTACAAAGAACTGATAATGTGTTGTAACTTTGTCTAAGGTAACCAGTACTTCACATCCTCAAGTGTTTTAACAGAAATCAAAATATAAGAAATTCCTTTGTCTCAAAGTTCTCAGAGAAGCATCAGATTGCTGATTGCCAGCTTTTATTGTCCACAATTCAGTTAGATTTTATGTGAACATTTTAAAAATAGAATTACTCTACAACTGAGTTTGCTTATTTTTTGTGATTGACTCTTTTTTTAAACTTTGAGTTCATTTTTAACAAAATAATAAAACTTGCATAATTTATAATGTTCTTACTTCAAATGCTACGTATCTTAACTTATGATTATCAAATTGAAAAAAAATACATATATCCATAAAGACAAATGTATCCGACTTGGAACATGTGCACATCTACAGGTCATGGTTTAGCCTTCAATCAAGACATACTGTTATTAGCTTAGCTATATAAAAGTCCCCAATATCTGGACTACTTGTTTTCTTATGTCTGGCCTTGATCAAGGATTTGTATAGTAGAATGAAAAAGTGCAATTCATAATTGTGTTCGAAGGCGATGTCAGTACATATACATCATACATGACAGAAGTTTCAATAGTGTCAATCTTATATAAAAGAACAACTTTCTTCAACACTGAGCCACTTAACCTTTCAATGTTTTTGTCATAAGCAGGTCAATCCATTCTGTCAATTAAAATATATAATTGGATAAAACAAGTACTAAGGCTAGTTATAATAGAAGATTTTATCATCTTTCAAAAGATTTGATTAAAGTGTTCTTATCTTGTCAATGCAGATCCAGTCTTAATACTTTATTATTTCATGGGAATCTTTCTGGCAATCTTTAAATAATAAATTTCAAACCCTCTTCAGTTTAAGTAGATGTCAAGGAATTTAAAAGCATCTGCAGCCATACAGCACTTGGTATACCCTGCTAGAAAGATAATTTCAGTCTGCTCCCACAATTGTACATTTGTAAACTGGTCATTTGCAAATACATGTATAGGCATTTTGCATGTCAGGTTATTCATTTGGTTGCAACAATGTGTTTTTAATGTATGACTAGGTCAATATAAAATCAAAGTTATACACTTATTGTTTAACTTCTTGATGTCAAAGCCTATTAAACAAACAAACCACTGTCACCAATGTCAATTTATATCACTGTAAAAATTCTCCTATGTGATGTAGGTTCAAGAATATTTCGAATAGAACTACAACTTAAAAACTTCTTACATCAGTATTTTGCAAAGTTTTGATAAATATTTAATGAAAACACCAAAATACATTTATTTGCAATTTTATAAAGAGTACAACAACAAAAAAGTACCATAGTGACTCACCAACATTTGAAACTCTTCGGTTAAAAACAATGTCAGAAACTACAAATCCTGTGATACAAGCTTAAAAATAACTGTACACATAGATCTCTATACTAGTATTCATTTTAAGTCAGTAAACTCAGTCAGTATTTCCAATAGCCCTCAATAAAAGGTCTATTTACTTAGACCAGCAAACACAAGATATATTTAAAGTCTCCTTAACAAACAAAGTTTTCCCAGTCAAAATAAACAAATATTGATTCTCCCTTACATAGGTATCTATTACAGAAATCTAGTAATCAAATAATAATAAGTTTAAAATGCTTGAGGACATCAAACTATCCTAATCCATTGTAATCAAATCACCAAAATCCTGACTAAATCTCTTTCTTTTGATCATTTTAAATATTGTCCTCAATATATTGCAAAGACATGTACAGGTAATAGTGAAAAGGCTTAAACTAGGGATTCCAAATTTTACATGGTTTTGAAAGTAATGAATCTAAAAATAGATGGATGCCCAGTCTAGTCCCACAAAAAAATGTATCCTTATTCTTTATATTGTTTCAAAAACCTGTATGGATTCACATATTATCTATCTTTTAAATTGTCAATTTTTCAATTGAACTTTATATAGAAATTTCTAGAATAAATAAATGTGCACATGCCATTGTGCAAATGTCTCACCTGCTTTACTTACAATTAATTTAAACTAAAATACTGATATACTTTTAACACATAAAATTTACATTAAGGTCCAGGTTGAATCTTGACTGGCACAATTTACATAATGTGGGATATGAGTCAGATATTTAATGATTTATAGACCTCAATTTATTTCTACCAAAGCTGTTCTTGTATGGAGCAGAAGTTTACAAAAGTCTGCTTTATGGATGGTAATATCTTATGAATTAATCATTTTGAGGGGTACATGAAAATGTTGTAATGTCATCAAATAACCAATGCATACATATTCAGCATAGTCTAAAACAAGTAAAGTTGATAAATTAAGACTTTAGTTTAGGACAGGCATTGTATATCATTTTCACTCAATTCAATTGTAATTTATCATCAAAATAAATTTGTGATGTTATAATGCAAAGGCAGATAACTCTATCTTAATTAAAATATTTTGAATTAAAACATGTTTTGATTATTTCACCAAAAAAATGAGAAGAGTAAATAAAAGATCTAATAAAGATTAACAAATATTTCACACATTGGGTGGCAGAAACAGAAAATATCACATAATATGACTTTTCGACTGCCAAACTGAAACATATACCTCTCATGACTATATTGAAACTCTTCTATTAACTGCAACCAAATACACTTTAGAAAAAGAAATTAAATTACAATACATTCATCCAACAATCCAGCTCTTTTACTTTAACAAGTTGGGGACAATCACCCAAATGGGTTATAATATACTGTTTGCCATGTCTCTGTCAGAAGATGAAATAATTTACAGTTGACATACTTGAAAGGCCTGTTACAAAATATTTGAAATAGGCTGTTTTATAAACATCATTTTGCTTATAATTTAATGTAGGTTTAAGACATAACAAGACATGTACACAGTGAGTTAGAACAACAGCAGAATTGAAATGTAAGGGAACTTCACAACCAAGTGTTATTTCTCAAAAATTGGAGTTGGCTATACTTTGTTTTATATGAAGGTAAGGCATCTTGCATTTTGTGGTATAAGTTGCCATCCAGATGAAAATTATAACAGAGAAAACTTCTAATACACCAGTGTCTGCTGCCGACTTTTCATGAAGCAAATGCATGAGATTTGGCCAAAGTTGTAAGGATCAAAAAGAGAAAAAAAACAAAGGAAAATGCTGCCAAATAAGCAAGAAAATGTGTGAGACCCACGCTAAATGGATAAGACTTGGCAGTCCTGAGCTTTCAGTCAAATTTGAACATCATATTAATACAAAATATCTGGCGCCATAATTAATTTCATTTGGTAGATCTGCATGGTAGAATACTGAAATACATTGTACAATGACAAATTGACAATGTAATATAATAAATATCTTTATTAATATTTGAAAACAATATTAATAAGTCTTGTCAGTCAATTACTACAATTACTGCTCCAAAAGAAGTCATTAACTCTAAATTCTTTCCATGTACTTTCATAAATTTCTTCCCTATAAATATCTGAATAAGTTTACTAAACTTTAATAACTGTAATCCGTAATATTTATATTTTTTAATTAAAGTAGGCCCAACAAATTCAGCATGAGCAAAATCTGTGGGAGAACTAACTCAGTCAGCGCAACATACCTAGGGTGAAAATGTAATCAGGGTAAACGGACCCTATACAGTAGCAGTGTTCAGATTTTTTGAGTTTTTACTCCAATAATGGGGGTCTCATAGGGGGTTTTGATCCAGGATCCAACATACTGTTTTGTCAGATTCCTGTATACCACTTACAGTATGAAGATAAGCATTTCTTATTTTTTTGTATAAACTTACCATGTCCCGCTAAACCTCATTTCCTGTTTTCACTGCAATAATTTGACTTTCACATGTCATGCTAACAAAAAATTAGCAATTCCAAGTCATGCTTAGACTCCCATGATACCCACAATAATGTGGGTCTCATTGGGTCTAAGCGTTACACGAGATTACTGATTTTTTGTTAGCATAACATGTAAAAGTCAAATTATTGTGGCGTGATAACGGGAAATGAGGTCTTGCTGGACCTGGGATATGACAAAAAAAATGAGAATTGCTTATGTACAAGGGTAAGCGGGATACGGTAATCTGACAAAACAGTAAGAGGGATCTGTAATAGGAACCCCCCAATGAGACCATACACCTTATCGCTATTTGTCCGCCATTACTGGATATCACACATGTTCCCGTAAAATTTTGACGTCATAAAACAAAATATCTGACGCAACAAAGGAAAAGTGATTGTTGTATGCGTCAAAAGGTCAAGCGGCTGGGTTAGCCGGCTGAGTAGGCTAATAGCGATAAGGTGTATTGGGATCTAATATAAGTGTGACTTGGGATTGCCGATTTTTTGTCAGTGCGACATGTGTGACTTGGGATTGCCGATTTTTTGTCAGTGCGACATGTGAAACTCAGAAAAGGTTTCAAAATATTATGTTATTCAATTTCAATCACTAACATGTAACTGACATCATCTTATTACTTATTTTAATGGATTTACTAAGGAACACATACTGTTCCCAGATAATTTTACTGCATTCTTTCAAAACAAGTTTATTTTTGATTTTCCAGGGCTGTTCAAATATTTATGCTAGGCCGTATCAGCGTCTTTACGGATACGCGTTTTTTCATTGTCTCATATATTTTTAATGCAGCTAACTTATTTTTACCCTCATCTTATAACTGATGTGATAAATTAATCTTATAAGAAGGCTGAAATATCAAATTCATTGTCTTGCCGGTCTTTCTTCAAACAACAACAATTTTCGAGACTCCACATTGGAGAGCTCCATTGAATTATCCCCCTTTTGCTGTATTTTAACAGAACATTTGATATTGAATTTTCGATGGAGAAGTCATCTGAAGAGAAATTTTATTATTTGAGAGAAGTAGAATAATAATTCTGGGAATGTGAGCCAATAAAAATAATGATAGAACTCAGTTCCGTGTAAAAATAATTGTTTAAACTGAAAGGCAAAGGGAGTATTTATACAGTACAAAAATAAAGTATAAAGTTGACAAGTTTTAAAATAGATGCCAGTTATTTTGAGATTGTAGTGTCAATCTATAAAGCCAAAATGAATTGATGAAATTAAATAATCAAGAAAACAGCTTTTATTGATGCTCTTAAACTGCAGGCTGATTCAAATTTCAAATGATTATAGTTAAATTCTATTGAAATAAAAACATATTTGCTTTTTACCACAATTAAAAGATGTACCTTAATCTGCTTAATGGTTCATTGTTCGACAGACCAGATTTTAGCAATCAGATATAAACATAAAGTGATTATTTGTCAGCACATACACTAGTGTCGTCCTTTTGAAATTAAAACTGATTGATTGATTGTTTGCTGAATGTTCAGTAGCAAGTATTTCAAGCATATACATAGGAAGAAAATATATTAAATAAAACCTAAGAGCCTATAGAAATGAGACAATGCATTGCTTCCTTTTTATTAAATCATGTATGACTCTACAAATTAGTTGTTTACATATAAATTTCCAAGTATGATAGTTATTATGAAGGTTTATGTGATGATGTTGGTTTTGCAGTGAGACAAAACATAAAATAAAACAGCACCTGGAGAAGAACTTAAAGTCATGAAAAAAGACAAGGGCCTAGCTATAATGTCATGATGCTATTAATTATCGAAAAGAGTCCAGAATGAGGAATAAACTTGATAGTGACTACCAAAGGTCTAAGCATTAACTACAAGTTCCCCTGAATGACAGAAAAAACTAAAGACTACTTTGGAGGTTTATGAATTACAGACCTACATATTTGATGCTGGTGGTGGATATAGGTAGTTTGATATGTTAATTTACTATATATTTCTACTCTAAGGCCAATTTAAATTCTTGACATATTGTAAGAAAGGGGTCCTGATCTGGAAATCCTGGGGTTGAAAACACGAAATCCTGAGGTCTTGAATTTAAAATAGTTTAATCTCGACATGCTGATATCCTAAAAAAAATAATTCCCGGATCCTGAAAGGGTCAATCCTGAAATCCAGAGCCCAAAAATACCCAATCCCTGAGTTCTGATAAAGTTCATATCCCCCCTGTTAGATTGCTCATAGCTACAGCATGTCCCTAACATGCATTCAGACATCTTAGTAGGCCTAATGACAACAAGACAATTTTTGTCAGATTGAGTTATTTTCAACTGAAAAAAATGCATCTGTTTGTACATATGATTTATTTCCCAATGTTTGTTGTAAATTGAAGAAAATGACTCATAAAAATCTTGGAACTGTAATAAGTAAACACCATTAAAATTGATTAGGGTAATTCATCTCTGAAACAAGACAGTGATATATGTATATGTATATCCTGAAGAGGTCACAACAGTTTCACCTTAAAAAATGCTGACATCAACTCATATTTCAACTATACAAATGACTATTAATTAATTAAGGAGCTGAAAACTTCTGAATTTGTCTTTTGTAGGTTGTAACCAGCATTTGTCTAATTGATATAGTAGCACTGCTGCAATGAAATATTCTCGTGAAATATTTTCTCAAATTCTGAGATATTCACCTGATGGTTCTGTAAAAGGTAATAGCATTATCAAAGCCATTTTCCTCTTCCATTACTCACTCACACTTCTTTTCATAAACATTTTTAACTGTAACATAACTTTTGGGTTAATGTTTAAATCAATTCTATATTTTTAGTTTAGAGTTATCTCCCCTTAACTAGGAAATACCAATTTCATAGCATAAGATTGATTGATCAATCAATATTTTGGAAATATTATGTATGGGGGAAAGGAGTTCTAAAATATTTAATGTTGAAGTTGAATATTTATAAGATAACATTGAGAATGGAAATGGGGAATGTGTCAAAGAGACAACAACCCGACCAAATAAAAAAACAACAGCAGAAGGTGACCAACAGGTCTTCAATGTAGCGAGAAATTCCCGCACCCGTAGGCGTCCTTCAGCTGACCCCTTAACAAATATATACTAGTTCAGTGATAATGAACGCCATACTAATTTCCAAATTGTACACAAGAAACTAAAATTTAAATAATACAAGACTAACAAAGGCCAGAGGCTCCTGACAAAAATGCGGTGGGGTTAAACATGTTTGTGAGATCTCAACCCTCCCCCTATACCTCTAACCAATGTAGAAAAATAAACGCATAACAATACGCACATTAAAATTCAGTTCAAGAGAAGTCAGAGTCTGATGTCAGAAGATGTAACCAAAGAAAATAAACAAAATGACAATAATACATAAATAACAACAGACTACTAGCAGTTAACTGACATGCCAGCTCCAGACTTCAATTAAACTGACTGAAAGATTATGATTTCTATATATGAACATCAGGCACAATCCTTTCCGCTAGGGGTTTAGTATCATACCATCATAACATATATGAGAAGAACATAACCCGTGTCATGCCAATAACTGTTTTTAGAATAAATGTGTTTAGTTCCGACGCAAAGACCTTATCATTGACTCAATATTAACGCCAAAATATGCAATCTTTAATGACTTGACAACAGTATTGTAATCATATCCCTTCTTTATAAGTCTATTCAAAGGTTTTGTAAGTTTATGAGGTAAATACTGACACCTTAGTGCTTTATAAAGAATATTTCCATAAAAAATTGGATGTGAAATACCTGAACGTATAAGAAGTCTGCATGTTGAGCTATATTTACGAATGATGTCTTTATACCGATGATAAAATTTAGTAAATGTTTTGACTAGTTTGTGATATCGAAAACTCTGGTGTAATAATTTTTCAGTAATACATAAATTTCTCTCGTTAAAATCTAAAACATTGTTACATACACGAGCGAATCGTACAAGTTGAGATATATTAACACCGTTAGATGGTGACAAGGGAACGTCACCATCTAAAAACGGATAATTAACGATAGGAAATGAAAAATCATCCCTTTTATCATAAATTTTAGTATTCAGCTTTCCGTTAGTGATATAGATATCAAGATCGAGGAAAGGGCAGTGGTCATTGTTAGTAATAGCTTTATTTAAAGTAAGTTTAAAGAATTTACTTTTCTTTTATGTCAAAAGATATACAAATTGTTTGACATTAAGTTTTAAATTAAATCTTCTTATCTATGTACTTTTTTTATGAGTTATTACTGTCATCCATATCATTTATTGTTATTATACCTAAATGACTATTTTCTTATAATGTATCTAGATGTTCTTGTATATCATGTCTTTATATTGTTCCAATCAAATGAAAATTTCTTTCATAAAGACACAATTGCTTTCCTTGCTCTGTTAGAGTTAAATCCCAATTCCAGTGCTAGAAGATCAAAGGTTTTAGAATGTTTTTTTAAAACCTAGATAAGAACTCCCACATCTTTTTTCTCTGGATGTGAACATTTGATGACTATTCTACTTCATCAAACATTTTTAGTACCAATAATATCTATTAACTTATTTATTGAATAATTGGTTTTAGCCTAAGTATGCATGACAGTTTTTTCGCTGAATGTTAAGCAAACAAGAATCAATCTCTACTCTCATAATCTATGCAACTACTTTTTAATAATTCATAGGATGTAACTATTGGTTACTGGATTCCAGATACATATCTCTAGTTATCACAAATCTTCAAATTTTTATGTTCCTAACTTACTTCAAAATATTTACATATAACTGTTTACATATGTTTATCATTTCATAAACTTGAATAAGTGAAAATGAATTCCCCGGGTTTTTTTTTGCTTGAGGGCATAATACCTATTAAGCTAGTTATAATCCAGTTAAAGTTCTATTACAGTGACACAGTAATTTACTTTTATATGTAAATAATGCTGTCCATGCTGATATTATCTGAGGATTATAAACAGTTTCTGTTTAAGGAAACATTCCTGATTAAATAAGGTGTAATATTGAATAATATTTGACCCAAGGCATGTCAAGTGATATGATATACAAACTAGATTTTATCACAAATTTACAGTTCATTTTTGATCCATGAAAACAGGAAATACCTGGTCTATAAAACTTTGATAAAGTTAAAGATTGAGGAGATCAATCAAATAGGTCTATTAGGGTGAATCAGCATTTAATATCACATGATTTATCACAAATTGATGGTATTTAAATTTCAATGAAGTACTGTTAACTAATATTTACGATTTATACTGCCCTCTGTACTAATACAATATAAGAGGTTTATAAAAGTGTCTGATTATAGAGTATGGTCAGTGGTCACAGGTGATAAAACCATGTAATCACATGGATGATAGGCTGCTTGATTAATTTTATTGGTAAACTACTGACCACAATACAAACAAGAAGTACATTTACTGATTGAACTTCTACTGTAATTTGAAAGTGCAAACAGACCATTTTCAGTGGTTCCCAAGGCCTTGAGAAATCAACTGGACATTTGGTCCAATAGACCATTCTTCTTAACTGGGACAAACTCATTTTAACTAGACACTTACATATATGATTTGGTGAAAATTGAAAAAATAACTGGTCTTTAGTCTAGTATTGCATATTGCTTAACTGGACCAAGCTAATTTTAATGGACTCTGCTCAGTGCCAGGTGACCTTGGGAATGACTGTATTTGACCTTTCAATTAGAAAGTACAAATGCTAGCTATTATAGGTGCGGGGTTTGAAATTGTAAATAAATTTTGTTTATTTTATTGTTTTTCATATTGATGGGTTAATATCTCGTTGGTCTGTTAACTCTCCTATTCTTTAATAGTAATATACTTGTTTATGCTAATTATTTGAAGAATAGCAAACTTTGCGACAATTACCATACCTTTTTCTGTAACAGTCTAAGAAAAGAATTCTAATTTGTTGCTGAATTAAAAGAGGTCAGATGAGGATGGTCCACTAAAGATCACTATATGACAAGGTTGGCATTTATAGGGGAAACTTATATCTTAGACTACTACATTGTAACATATAGTTGTTGCAAGGGTTCTTAACATGCAAAGGGTGTGGCACATCTTTACACAAGGCATAGTATTTGAAGTCCCCATTCAATCCGTACATGGCTGCAAACTTGTTCACCCAGCACAGGCAAAGATACTCCCCACTGTGGAGAGGGTTTTGCTGCAGGTCAGAGAAAGACCAATTGTGAACATGTTTCTATTCCTGAGTCACCTTTTAGGGGTGTTGGCATTGAATAGCAATATCTGGTATTAGATTTTTGCATGTAAAACAGTTTTTATATCCCCTACCAAAAGTACATTAACCCCATTTTCAGCAAATATTTATGATATAAGTTGAAAATTAAGAATAAGGAACTTGATGCATATTCCAATGTTTTACTGACTAGTTAAACTATGGTTAAATATTTCTTTGCCTGTTTATTGACATTAGTGATATATTCTGCTCTTTCTTGAATAATTTAACAGTACATCACAGAGATATCAGGTTACCCTAGCAGGTGTAATCCAGCAAAAAATTAGAGTAGTTCAAATATAAATATCATGACCATGGACTGTCTTCAGGTATACATGACTATGTACATGTTTTAGTTTGTTTCAAATCTTCAGATATAATAAATATCACATAAATATAACATAAAAATTTCATGTAAAATGTCCTTCATAATGAACTTTAAAGTATTTCACACTGGTTAGTATAAGCTTTGAAGTGTCACCATAAAATATATATCTATAGATATATACTGAAGGTCAGTATTGTGTCCAGTCTATGGTCAGTTAATAGGCTATCAATAGGGTGGACAAGTGTTCTCCATTCAATGTCATAAACTTAAGCAAATATTCATATATTTCAGATAGTGTTAAAAGTTCACTAGGATCCACCAAACTGAATATCAAGTTATATATCTAAAGATCTTGTAGGATATATGACCGAAAGGTATACAAAAACTTATTGTCATTATTAAACCAAATCTTTTGATCTGAATTGAGAGAAACATATTTATTTTTCAGTTTACTACATATAAAATGTTTTGATAAAATTTATTTACTATGATTAAATTTCAAAAAGGTTTAAATTTGCCAAGAAAATGTCTTTTACAATATAAATCAAGGTGGTCTATTATAAATATTGTTTTGATACACATAATTAAAGAATATATATAAACTTTTGATTTAAATTCTTAAAAATTTAATCTGAAAAAAATCAATAAAAAAGTGTTTGAAAGATAGTGAAAAAGTTAATTATTACTTTAAAAGTAAGCTAAATACACTGACAATCATTAGCCAGGAAAATTTTAAAATAATGACTGATCTAATTGTGAAATATAACTTGATAAACACTGGAAAATTTGAATGGTCCACATTTTTTAGTAGAGTTGAAGAAGTCAGTTGGATTTTAAACTTTTTCATGTTTTCCTTCATATTTTGTGTGAAAAAGATGTGCTTTTGAAGTCAGTCATAGTTATGTAAACAAAGTAACTCTTTAATTGACTTGTATAATTATAAAGTGAATAAGCAGAGACTACCAATGCATGTCTAGACTCCATTGACTCCATGTTGAACAAATATTGATTTTTAATAAGATTTCAATAAAGTAGCATTTAAAAGTGGGAGATTTATATTCACAGCTAGAGCAAAGCTCCACAAAGTATCAGGGTTGAGAAACACTTTTAGTGCTAATTTCCATAGTCCCAGAAAAAAGATGACTACATGTGACCACTTTAATTTGGATTAATATTTTCCTGGTTTCCCACAATGATTCAGGTCTCTCATTAAATAATGAGTAATATAGCATTCAATTGTTATTTCATGAAATCATAGATACATGTACATCTATATTTATATAACAGTACTTATATCATATGGTGTAGTGAAACTATTTAACATGCCTGAGGATGAATTAAATAGACAATTTGCTATGTCACATAATATCTTTATTTGAGACAAACTAGAAAAAAAAATATGATGATACACTACTTATATGGCTTTTATAAATAATTTCTCTGGTAATGCATGTAGTATTCTAATTAACATAACTGAGGATGAATTAAATTGACCATTTGTTATGTCACATAATATCTTTAATGAGGCAAAGTAAAAAAAAAATAGCACTTTAAAGGGTTGACAGACTACTTATCCTTTTATAAATAGTTACTCTACTGTAGTAAACTATTCAACATGCCTGAGGATGAATTTCATTGACCATTTTCTATGTCACATAATGTGAGAAAAAAAAAGAAAAAAAAAGGGAAAGCATAACTTCTGACCTGCTTCTTATTCCTTTAGTAAATACTTTTTTGTCATCATTAAAAAAAACTTCTTTATTTTTTAGTTCATTAGGATATAATGATGAGTTATAGATTACTGGTCACCCAAGAATCAGCTACAATACCTCAGAAATAATTTCATTTTGAATGCACTTAAGATGTGATAGACAGCCTTTTTGCTAAGGAGATCAGTAAAAACTGTAAAACACAACATATTCAGCACTTTAGATACACATCTTAGTTATAGGTGTGTCATGTGTACATTAGGATTATTATGTCAATTTCAATTTTCTTCCTTACTTTATCTTCTGTAATGAAATATTTAATGTTTCATATTGCCAGAAATAAATTACCTATATTATCATCTAGACTGATAATTTCTACAAGAACAAGTAGAGTTCTCTCATATTTACTATTTATCATGATTATTGCACTAAATGAAGCATATAAAATAACTTGTGGGGATAGTCTGCAGCTAATTACTTAAGAGTGGTGTAGATAAAGTAATATAATTTGTTGTATTTAGTTTTCATGACTAGCTTATCAGGTGCATCCCAATTTTGCACATAAAATGTTGAGGAAGTACACAACCAACTTATTTTTTTTAAGTCTCCATTCAAGTCACAATTTGTAAAAGTAAACCATTAAAGTCAAAGTACAACCTTCAACACATAGCCTTGTCTTACACAGAACAGCAAGCTATAAAGGGCCCTAAAAATAACAGGAAAACCAATGGTCTTATCTATATAAAAAATGTGAAATGAGAAACACATATGAACCACATTAACAAATAATAAACACTGAGCAACAGGTTCCTTCCTGACTTAGGGCAGGTGCAAACAAATTGTCAGGGTTGACATTATTTACTCTTAATTTTGTTTCAGTATGGAGAATGCTGCAGACACTGACCGAAGAAATATGCAAATGTAGGTAAAAAATAAACAAGATAGAATGAATAATGAATAATATCAACCACCTGCTGTACATATCTTACATATTTTGACATAAGTTATTGAGTTTGCAATGATTTTCAATCAAGTTATTAAGTCTGAAAAAAATTATACAGAGTGGATGTTTACGGACAAAACTCTCATGAAATATAAGGAAGTAACCTATATATCATCACTCTCATAGCTGTTCTTCATCGTGAGACTGTTACTGAAAGCTACTGTATACGGATATAAGAAGATGTGGTATGAGTTCCAATGAAACAACTCTCCATCCAAGTCATAATTTGTAAAAGTGAGCCATTATAAGTCAAAGTACAGTCTTTTACACAGAGCCTTGGCTCACATGGAACAGCAATCTATAAAGGCCCCCCAAAGAATAGCTAGTGTAAAACCATTCAAACAGGAAAATATCGAGGAAAATATATGTTCTTTTTTTGCTTGCACCTCTTTTCACAAGTTTGGTATTGCCGATAATTTTGAAACACATTTAAAAATGTTCTACTTGTAGCACATTAGTTTCTAAATAGTATGTTATATTGAATTCATCAGTTTGTAACAGTTTAGTGTCAATGTTGACATGATTTAGACAAACAGTTGTACATGCAGTGTTACAGTTGCATCATAGTGTTGATAGATTATCATTGAGTTGTTATAATCTAGTGTAAACCATGCATTTATTTCTAAATCTGTTGTGTTTATGTCTTTAACTACAAGATTAACAATGCATTTGCTTCTCACTGCATTACATTTACAATTAAATAACAGTGTTATCAGAGGCAAAAATTATGTTAGAAACAAATGGGCTCATAAGAATCTTCCTTTGGGTTTCTTGTTCCTTTGAATAAAAAATGATAAGCAGAGACAGCCAAGAATCTATTATGACAAAAGCAATACCAACCAACATCAAAAAGAATATATTGAGCAGCTGTACAATTCATCTTTTACTATCTATCGCACTCCATGTGTACATTTTCTTATAAAACTTTAGTTACAATTTGCTTGTAATATAAGGTGACTTTTATCCTACAGGTCAATCCAAATGTTTACTTTTTGGAATGAGATGAGATATGTGTTCTAATAGAGACTACCAGTTTAAAAAGAAGTTAACAATAAACCACCCTATACGAGGTAGAACATACGTCATAAGGTACCAACCTGCTACCGATACAGGTATGTCCTTATGTACATTTGACAAATCAAAAGGAAGACAAATTGAAATTAAACTTGAGTATAGCGTAAGAAGTAGATACTCACCCTAGAAACCTTGACTAATATGACAACAATAACTCCCATAGCTAGAACACTACCGATTAAAGTTATCCAAATCATATCATTGTTTATAGAGATTGAATCACTTCTCTCAAATCAAAAGTAGATTGCACTTCAAATAAATTGTAGATTGTCACTTAGTTCATTATGCTTTAAGTCTGTTTACTTTAGAAGTGCCAACTTTATAAGATATTAGCTCCTTTTTTAATAATTTTCGTAAAAATTTCTAGTTATAATTCCATTTTCAGACTAACACTTAATATCCTTAAGATAAGCTACAGATGTTAGATTTCCGTCAGTTTTAGCTCAGTCAACTTTTAAGCCTTTATTTACTAACATTTAATTTTTTGTTATACCCAATATATCCCTTTACAAAACAAATTTTCAGTCAGAAGTTATTTAAATTTGGTGAATTTATGTAGGAGTAATAAGTTTCATGTATATTACATCTCCTATTTACATTCGTCACTGAAGCTCCAAAACATGTATGGAGACAATAGTCACATGCAAGTATTTAATGTCAATAATTTCATCACACTTGAAATGAATCTATCTCCTATAATCAGTCATTAAATGGCACATCGGGGATAATTCCTAAAATATAAACCATTGTTCCTCCATTATTTGCACAGTTTATTACTTTTTCGTTAAACTTGTAGAGTTTCGATCAATAAAATTTTAATAAACAAATTGGTCAATACCGTGACATCCCCACAAGTACACTGAATTACTTTTTCTTGATTGAATTATATTCATTGTCAAATATTTCCTTCAAACTTCAGTGTTGTAATTGTAATCCAAAGCATCGAAAAGTTCTGAGCTAAATAACTGGTCCCTCTGTTCTGTGTTTTGAAATCAAGTTGATGTCCAGATTGAATGTCCAAATCAATAATATGACCACTTGAAACAATCTCAGTGAGATCAAGCTAATTTAATAAATTCCAGTGTCAATAGGTTTTAGTATTGAACATCCCAAAATAATCCAAAAACTTGTCAACCAAAGATATCAGGATTTGTTTACGAAAATCTTTTTAAACCTTCCAAATTTATAGCTTATCTTGTAATAATCCTTTATTTTACAGTGAAAAAGTCCAATTTGTTCACGAAAATCTTTTTCAACCTTCCAAAGTTACAGCTTATCTAGTAATAATCCTTTATTTTACAGTTAAAAAGTCCTTGAAAAAAGCTTGTCATTTATTCATGCTTGGAGGAACAATATAGACATTTTGGTCCATTTACACATTTAGATCTTTCATTTTCACCTCAGGTAGAAACATTAAAATACTTATATCCTAACAGATAATTTTGACAGGAGAGATTAGCTATTGACAGGTAAACAAAGTGAAATTTGTCAATTACAAATTCAGGTGTACCCTTGCATCACAGCATTGACCATGCATGGATGGTAGAGTTCAGACGGTTCGGTCGGAATAAATTAAAAGATTTTAAAGTGTCTCTGATAAATAGTATTATACAAAAGATGAGTTCTACATGTTTTTATTACATTAAAAATCTCAAGTTACATTTATTGTATTTTGTAAAATGATGACAATAATAATATACTTGCTTTGTAAAGAAGTTGTTTTTATTCTGATGTGGAATGTGATGTATGCAGTTTACATTACTTGTCCTAGTTTGAATAAATGTTAATCCTGAATGTCCTAAAAATAGGTTCAAATTTTGTAACATTTTTTTAAATAGTTGATAGGTGCTTATAAACCAGAAATGTGTACATATGCAGTTGGATATATTCTGTAAGGATCTAGCACATTGTTTTGTTATGCCCCCAAAAATAACATAAATCTAAAGCATAAGTGATAAAATCAGGGTATGAAATTGGCAGGGGCCCACAGGCCAATAGCCCCTAAAATGTGGTGTGGGCTACTTAAATTTCTGCTTTTCTTGGACTATATATTTGGGCTACAAATTTTAAGCTGTGGGCTACCATTGCCAAAGTCATCAGTTCTATCCCAGAAAATTGATTGCAAGTTGAAATGAAACGTAAAAAGTTTAAAAGAAAGGGAAGGAAATATATCATGTGTATTGACAGAGTATGCTTCTATCACCTATGTTTGGTCTTAGAGGAAATTAATTCAGAATAGAAATGAGAAACATGTCAATTTAAGTGACACCACCTGAAAAAGGGAAAAAAAACAGTCCAAGGCCACTTATGGGTCTTCCACACAGCAAGAAAATCCAGCTTCAAGGGGCAGGCTTCAGCTGGACCATAAACATTTTTTTTTTTCATTTCACACTATTAAAATGAAATATATAAATATGAAAAAGTATAAATATGAAGAAAGGAAAAGTACTGAGTAAATATCAGTGATACAGCATCCCAAACACTCAACAAAGCAGATGAGACCGAGCCAGTTACATATGAGGTCTTCATCAATAGACAAATCTTTCTACCATTATACAAGACTGAGGACTGAAAATAATTTTTATTTTATAAAAACAAACCTTCACTGAACATGGACAAAGGTACATTTAGCACACTACCAGCTCATTGACACGTTTATAAAGGACTTGGGATACAGGTCAGAGAAACATGTTATCCTATTTTACAGAAAAAATATAGAAAAGGACTGAATGAGTGCAGATTTAACAAGATTGATTATCATTCACTATGCATGTAAAGCTTGGATTACCTCACAATATGATATGTTATATCCTGTTTCATACAACAGGTATTTTATGAAGTGCTTACAGGGCAATGTTGACTTTTTATACTTTAATACAATGAACAGGAAGATTAGCTCTCAAAAAACAGGAAAAAAGCTTTCGACAATTTTTATTCTAAGTTTTAAACCTAATAAAATCATATGTTTGCATTGGGGAAACTGAAATTTAATTCTTAATAACCTTTTACTAAGATGTAAAAAAAAAAAAATTGAAACGCCCAAAACTGATCATTTGAAAGAGAGGAATAATATTTATTATTTTATTTTCCTGAGCTATAGTTGAAATGGATATACTCTGTTGCCTTCAGAGAGGGCAGGGTGGAGGACATACACCCCATCTGATAGGAAAAAATAGTCTTTTTTTTAATTGTATCTAGCTACACTCAGCCATATTTTGTACTATTCCCATCAATTACGCCCAAACCCTTTTTTCAACAAATTCATGATCAACCCTGATACCTTCTACATTTATATTACTCATTTCATCTGCATGGTGTATAATATTCAATAGCAGGGGCGGATCCAGCCATTTGAAAAAGGGGGGTGGGGTTCCCAACCCAGGAAAAAAGGGGGGTTCTAACTATATGTCCCGATTCAAATGCATTGATCATCCAATAAAAGGGGGGTTCCAACCCC
This sequence comes from Mytilus trossulus, assembly GCF_036588685.1. Classification (NCBI taxonomy): domain Eukaryota; kingdom Metazoa; phylum Mollusca; class Bivalvia; order Mytilida; family Mytilidae; genus Mytilus; species Mytilus trossulus. Next base: position 44,249,382 of record NC_086375.1, on the reverse strand, counting down.
CGGGACCCTCCCCTGGATCCACCAATGAATAGATATAAGTGCTATTCTATCCCATATGTTTTTTTGCACATTTTATGAAAACATTTTATGAAAACATTGTAGTTAACTTAGAATTAACAGTACTTTATACATGTTAAATAGGGAGAATGACATAAAAAAATGAAACATATATTTTTAAATTATATTAAATAGTTATTAGAATGAAAGGTTAAATCAACCAAGCGTACACCAATTTTTTGTCATGTTCGATCAAACATTATGATACACACATTCTCATTTCCGTTTCTTTCTTTAGAAAAGTATCACATTATCATAGCAATCAATGATTTGAGACTGCTATGTTTTATATTTTCCCCATAGCCATTAATATTATTTTTGTTTCTCATCAGATAAAAAATAATGGGAAGCTGTCTGTAGTCATGTACATAAAAAAAATAAGCAATGGATGGGAATTGAACTGTTATCAAAAATACTCCCAGGACTCTTCATTAATGAGAACCTGCAAATTTTTATACTTTAGCTAAGGAAGCATACACCATTCATATATCACTTTAAGTAGATAAGATATCAATGCAAGGTCAATTTTATTTATTCAAACTTGTGCTTACTTCAGTTTTTAGCTTTTTAAAAAGAGAAAAATGTTATTTTCTCTAGAGCACAGAATATTTACTTTTTAATATTTCTTAATTCATGTAAAATTGTGACATTTTCAATATCTAATTTGTTAGCTGAAAGATTAATTGTTATACCCCCACTTACAGAGTGGGAGGTACGCTGCAATTGAATTGTCTGTCAATTCGTTCTGCAGTCTGTCAGTCTGTCTAAAACTTTTTTTCTATTCTTAAACATATTAGCCATCAAATGGTTTAGGAATGATTTGATATTTGGTCAGAAATTTGTACAGCTTAACCCTTTCACGTTCCGCCAAATTTGACGTAAACTTATGAAAAGACACTATCAAAGTCCAATCGCATATAGCATTCGCACTGAAGCTTACACAAAGGTGGTTGTGGGTCCATTTGAGAGATAATTGATTAAATATTTGAAAGAAATAAATATATCAGAAATGTTGTCTTCTGAAGTCACGTGTTATCTGTCCAAAAGTCACATGACTTGCAGAAAAAAAGTAAAAAAATACAAAAATCTTGCGAAAAAGGTCGTTTGAAGACTTTTATAATGGCTAATAGGATATAGTTTTGGTGTCAAAGCAATGTCCTAAGTCTGATAGAAACAGGAAAGTTACAATTATGGTATAGTTGGGGGAAATGCGTGATGTATGCCTTCCAAACGTTGATGCCATCAATATGCAAAATAACGGATTTCAGCCGTTTTTTTCGTCAAAAATCTTATCCTTGACACAAATTTTAGGTTAAACTATGTTTATTCAAGCAGCACATATAATTTTTACTTTAAAAGTAAGATTCAATGAATTACCAATAATTACTTTGGTGTTTTGGGCCTATGATGTATTAGTTGAAGGGGGGGGGGGGGAGGTGCAATTAGGACACACATTATCTAAAAACATACAAACATTGTTTTTAATTTGAGTTTTGTATGTATTCATGACCCTCTTTTTGAAATTGAAAGTAAAGTTAAGTTAAGTTACATTTAATATAGGAAATTATTTTTTGATCTCCGGCTTTGAGGTTCGAACATGCAATCTTCCTGCTGTGGGCTAGTGCAGCTTCCCACTGAACCACGGGAGTTCCAGTTTAAAAGTTTGAAATTTTAGTAGTTAAATGTTCCATTAACGAAGTGAGAGTAAACAAATAATCAGTCTGTTTTCGTATAGAAATTAAGTCTCGATATAACATATAATTGTTGTAAATCCCATCATTTTGAGCGAATATAGGATGATATCATACTTTAGTCTGCTATTTTTTTCTTAACTTTTACCAGTTTCTTTATTTCAACAAAAGTGTTTTCGGCATTACCATAACCAGGCACTTCAGAAACAATGTTCTGTTACATCTATTTCAACCTCAAAAAAAAAATTCATGACTTTTTGTCTGTTTTTGTCTCTTTTTCAATTAATTTGGAAATTAGTGACCACAAATTGAGAGTGCATTTCAAGTAAATGATTGTGTTGGTACACTTACCATCACTTATTTCACTTGCGAACAAGTTTAAATCATACTATGAATAGTTTCCCTCAAAAATACACGGCGAAGTAAGTAAAAAAAAGTTATATTGCCCCCAAAATCAACAGTATATTTTCCCATACTCTACGGAAATATTGTGTTCAAAATTAAAAAAAAACACGGTTTTCACAGGAGAAAACGTTGTCCGTTAGGAGCGATTTGATACCAAACCGTACTCGCGAGAGGTTTTAGGCCCCACGAATCACCCAGCTGTGATATAGGGGATTGATTTGAGCCATCAACCACTTCTGTACGTCAACAAATGCCAAAGATTCAATACTTTACGCAAGCTAGTTGCCCAAAAATATAGCCCATCGGTACTCTGAGCCCATCGGTACCAGAGTACCGATGGGAACAGGAAGGGGTTAAGCAATTTTCATATCTCCAAGTCTCCAGAACTGTATCTACTCCTTTAATAATGTTTTGAATGATTGTTTTTTCTAGCTCTGAGCATGGAATTTAAACATCAAAGAGGTTTACTTTGTCCAATATCAACATTGTGTGAATTTTCTTGCTAATTGTATATTGTATTACATTTTTTAATTAATTTATAACCATATTAATGGAGAAAAAAACAATCTGCTACCTTAAGAGACTGTCTAAAATTAGTATAATTGAATATAACTGTTTGACTAGGCCAGTCAGTAATATTACAACATGCTTGAACTCCTTTGATTTTGTTAATAATTTTAAGTTGCAATAAAAGTGAAAAGACAGGGTACAAAATGATCTTTTCTTGTCGATATTCTGTCTAAGCTATTGTTATTTTGTAAGATAACTGTACAGATCAATCGGTAGTAGATTAAGTCTTATATCTGTAATATTCTTGTCACGCATCTTAATACCAAATGCATTATCAAGTTTACAATGTACAATTTAGTAGCAACTCATTTGACATTCAATCAAATAAAGCAATTTCATGCTCATTCACACAGTCACAATAATGTCTAAAGAATATTTCGATTTAACCTTGCATTATCTATTTATAACCCATCTTTATTGTCATAATCGGACATTGTCAGTTTCTTAAATGTAATTTACTGCAAGTGACATTTCTGGATCAAAATGAAATCATTGACCATGGGAGATAGATTGTCAATCATAATCTATCATAACCCTGAAATCTTACAAATCTATGGTTCATTTAATCCACATAAACTATAATGTGTAGTATGTTGACTCTAATGGGTTTTTTGTAGCCTAGGGGTTAAAAGAAGATCAAACAGATAGTCTAAAAGATAGGCTTATATCTTTTTCTGTCTATAAATTTTGACAGAATACAGTTTTTCTTTGTCCATATATATATTTAATTTCACAATGTTAAATCTAAGATAATTTACTTTTTTTATCTGATAATTTTAGGAGCAGTGTCTGCCAAATTTTTTTTAGCCAACTTTAAGAAAAAATTGTAGTTTTAATAATCATATTTTGCTGGTCATGTTGATGTAGAAAGAAATTGAGCTATCAAAAATGATATTACTGACCAAATCAGTGGTGAATCTAGAAATTTTCGTAAGGGGATCGGGGCAATGGCTGCCTAACTAAGTGTGTGTGTGGGGGGGGGGGGGGACTCTTCAGTCATGCTTCAATGATTTCCTTAATAATCAACCAATTTTTTTTACACAAAAGGGGGATGGAAAACTCTCTAAATCCCCCAATGCAAACCCTTTTTTCTCCTAATTATAAGTATGACTTTAATATACCATGCATTGGATCATGTTCTACTCAGTTTTAATGTTTTTATGTACAAAATGTTTTTATTTACAAATCAATGAATAAATTGTGACTATATGCACAGATCTTTTTCATTTATAGGCTGTCAGTAGGTTTGCTTGTGATTTTACCTTGAGTTGCTGATTTCAATGAAAATTTTAGGCTGAGAATAGCAAATGTGAAAGGTAAGAAATAGAAACTTGATATGAATAAAAGGACGTGTGAAGTTTACATCCACCAGACAGCAACCTAAAGACTCAAAACTTAAGGAATTGAAGATTACTTTTTTATTAAAATTAATGGCTTAATACCTATAAGTATCTTTTATTTTGCACTTTGCCTTTCCAGCCTTAAAAAACTTGTTTTGTGATCAGACAAGTGCTAAATGCTAGAAAGTATATGTCCTGTTTTTGACCTTTGGGTCAACTTTCTAACAACAATACAGTGTTCTGTTTCATTCAAAGTTGTATATAGAATTGAAGTACAGGTACATTTTAACTTGATAATTTGACATCCTTTATATGTAGAATATTTTCGACATCAAAGCCTATAATTTGTATTAGATAAAATCCTGCTCAAGTTGTGGGAGGTTTTGTGTTTACATATCTACTATCCTGTATATATCTATCATAATGAGCTTGTATTATAAACATTACCATCTGTCATGGTCATCAACTTCAGAGGCAAAGATCAAAGTGATGTATGCCTTACACATAGAAAAATGACCAATGCATAACTCAACACTAATTATGAGGGTAGCCTTTTTGTACTTTTACTTTGGGGTCAGAAAAAATGACCAACACATAACTCACCACTAATTGCAAGGGTAAATATAGGAAGATGTGGTATGAGTGCCAATGAGACAACTCTCCATCCAAATAACAATTCATAAAATTAAACCATGATAGGTAAAGGTACGACCTTCAACAAGGAGCTTTTGGCTCACACTGAACAACAAGCTATAAAGGGCCCGAAAAATTACTAGTGTAAAACCATTCAAATGGGAAAACCAACTGTCTAATCTGAACAAGAAAAAAGTAGCCTTTTGTACTTTTACTTTGGGGTTAGGAAAAAGAACATCATACCAAAACAATATTTTGTTATTATTTCTAAATGGTGAGTAATTCCTGAACCCCCTGTTTGTAACGAGCAAGTGCGGATTAGATTCTAGGTCTCTCAAAATCTTTAATCTTGGTAAATCAAGACTACAAAATGGGTATTTGCAGCTTTGTCTCTAAGAAAGTAGAAGAAAAACAATAGAAATCAATATGACTGGGAAGATTATTTGTTTTGGAAGGCTGACATTTCATCCTGGGGGAGCCTGTTGTTATTTATTGTACAAAAAGCATGTTATGTTATCACCAAGACTAGCATGAAATATTAGCTGCTGGACACAAAAAGCCGACCAAGTTACAAATTTCATAAACAACAGTGTGAAGTTGGTTTGTACTTTAACATGTCAATAGAATAAAAAAGAATTGTAAACACTTTATTTTGAAGGAGACATAGCTATGAGATCTATTCAATTAAATGAATACAAGACTGGTGATTTTGCACAAAATACAGGAAGACCGAGATTAACATTGTGACCTGTCACTCAAAGTATCTGTTCATCTTTTATTATAGAGATACCCGAAATTGAAGACCTGTCAGTTAAAGACCCACCAAGATGAACTTGTCGAGAAGGGATAATATTCATATATTGACTACAAAGATGTAATTATGGAAGGTAATTAAAGTCTTATCATCGCTAACAAAGGTGGAAATATCTCATTATTTTGATATTTAGATATGATAAAAGGATTCAGGTGTAAACCTGATTTATTTTCTACAAATATTCACTATTTTGTTACATTCTTACATTATAAAAACATTACCAGGTGTTAAGATTTAATATTGCACAATATAATAAAAACATATGGACCTTTTTTTAGATGGTTTAAATTATCACGCCTTCAATCTTGTGTACTGGTATCACTAGACTGACTAATCCCTTTCAATATTTTATTATTAATAGATCTGTTAAAGATGTAATAAATTTACTAAATTGATAATTAAGCAAGTTTTATGCTATCGTCAGCATTAAATAAATTGAAAGTAAGGTTTTAACGAAATAAGACTCGTTTTTCCTGTGATATATTTCATTTCCACCCACAATCTTTATCAGATTGATTTCAGAAATAATCTAACAGGAATTTTTAAGCAAAATTAAAATGAAATTTCAATGTTCCTTAAAGAAAATTAAGTATAAACAATCTTAATCCTCTCAGAATCTTTGACAGAATATCTGTACATTCATCTTGTCAGATTTGCGTTTTTTTGTTGATTTTAAGACATTCCATTGTCCCTCAGCTGTTCCAAAGTGAGTGTTATTAAAAATTGAAGTTTTATTGATTTGAGTGTCCAGTCATGACAATGTCTTTAAAACATGTTATTTCTTTTGTTGTCTGAACTCAAATTAGTCATGTCTTAATATCAAAAAGGTTTATGACTTTTGAAACAGCTGAGGTGCAAATTAAGTGTAACCTTATCTTTGATATTGCAAATATACTTTATAAAAAGTGAAAATGCTGCAACCAGTTACATAAAATTTATTGGATAAGACCAGATTTCTAGAAAAAAAACCATCAACTTCGAATTATTTACATCTGTGTCCATTGGTTTTATATAGATAGTTGTCTCATTGGCAATCATACCACATCTCTCCATAATTTTAAAAGAATCTTTGCCTTCAAACTCTTATATAAGTAAAAGACAATTAATAGTAAAAGTTAATGAGACAGCACCCAAATGGCTCAAATAAGACTATATATTCTAATGCACCCATATTTTTTTTGGCAACATCCTGAGATGCACCCTTTTTGGCAACAGCTTTAAATTTTTCAATTAAAGTGGCAAGTTAACAGTGTGACATTTACATATCAAATCATGCTGACCAAATTATTCATTTAGATTGAATGGTAATTATATGCGATCAAAATACAAAAAAAAGCCAACATATGGTATGATTTTGGTTCAATTGCCAAATGAGTCTGTTAATTATGAAAGATCACTTTTAAAAGAGAAGGTGTATATCTCAAGATTTCTGTTTAAACTTTAGTATTGCTTTGAAACCATCTTCGCTAGCCAAGGGTTACAATCCACTCCCGCTCTCTGTGAAGAGTGTGGGAGTGGATCTTAACCCTTGGCTAGCGAAGATGCTTTGAAACCTGCTGTATGTCATTAAGGCTCCCAAATAAATAAAATATTAGAAAAAAATAGAAAAATACACTTCCCTGGACAAATAGAACAAAAGTTTTGTAACCAGGATATTATCATTTCATACATTTGGGCCATTAGTACAGCAGGAAATAGTACTTGAAATGAATATTATTTTACCGGACATGTGCAAGGTCATGGCAAAATTGACTGGAATGATGAAATATATTTTTTTCATGCCAGGAACCTTCATTACGTTTTTTCCTTTTTCCAAAATGGTCTGGGGAGTGTTGTACAGATTTTTTGGAACTATCTATTAAATTTTTATTTGCACCATTCCCACCTCCAAAAAGTCCTCTGAAAGTATTCTAGTTTCCGTGTTAATTTTTCATGTATTTTGTGCCCCATCCAATATCTAACACTTCTGTTGTACTGGAGACATTTTAGAGGTTGACATTAAATAGACAGCTGTCTATTGTTAAAGACTGTGAATTGCCTTGTAGATAACTTTTGGTTGTTTTGTCTTTTGGTTTCAGTCTCATTTATGTTAACTCACAATCTCCTTTTACACACCTTAAAAAAAATAACCCCAAAGAGAATAAGTGTTAACCATTTATTTCAACTTGAGAATACATTATAAACTAGAATCCAGCTGATGTGAATGCAATTTTTTTCTCTGTTAAATATTTTTTCTTCAAATTTTATAATTAAAATTATCATGAAATTCCAAGATATTAGAATGTACTATAAAGTCTTCCTTGTATTTTTTACGTTTGATTCTTTGATTCATACTGTTTTTATTTTATCACAAATATTTAACATGAAATTGTGTAGTAGGTACTTATATATTGGAGTGTTGCAACATGTATTTATTTTATTTATTATATATAAACTTTAGTGAAGTGCCAGCACTTAATCTGTTGATAAACTTTGAAGTATAATTTATAGTGAGGGGGGTTCTAGCAGGATTAATTGTCATGATGTTACCCTGTTGATTTTTTTATTTCCTTAGATATTCAACCTTTTGATGGTCATATTATAAACACTTTAAAGCTTATCTATTTAAAACAAAAACATTTTTGTTAATTATTCATGACCAAAGAATTCAACAAAACTCTAGTGCATAACAGAGTCCTTCATTACATTCCATAAAGGAAACAACTCTTTGGAGCTGCTCATCTTCAATTTTAATAGTTTAAATATATTTTATTGTTAAAAAAAGATAAATGGATAAGATACAAGTTGTTGAACAAGGTCTTCCTTGAAAAATTTCAATGAACACCAACATCACGACAAAGCACTGAAAAACATAATCTCTTATGTTTTGTCTTGTAGATTCAAATACAGTATTAAAAGACAGTTTCACTATACAATGTAATCCTGTTTAAAATATTGAATAGGTTAATCAATAGAAATACCAAAAGAGACAAGACACAAGGAAAAATAGACAAACCAATGTAAATCATACCAAAAAATACAAGATATAAGAAAAATAGACAAATCAATGTAAATCATACCAAAAAATACAAGATATAAGAAAAATAGAAAAACCAATGTCAATCATACCAAAAAATACAAGATATAAGAAAAAAAGACAAACCAATGTAAATCATACCAAAAAAATACAAGATATAAGAAAAATAGACAAACCAATGTAAATCATACCAAAAAATACAAGATATAAGAAAAATAGAAAAACCAATGTCAATCATACCAAAAAATACAAGATATAAGAAAAAAAGACAAACCAATGTAAATCATACCAAAAAAATACAAGATATACGAAAAATAGACAAACCAATGTCAATCATACCAAAAAATACAAGATACAAGAAAAATAGACAAACCAATGTAAATCATACCAAAAAATACAAGATATAAGAAAAATAGACAAATCAATGTAAATCATACCAAAAAATACAAGATATAAGAAAAATAGAAAAACCAATGTCAATCATACCAAAAAATACAAGATATAAGAAAAAAAGACAAACCAATGTAAATCATACCAAAAAAATACAAGATATAAGAAAAATAGACAAACCAATGTAAATCATACCAAAAAATACAAGATATAAGAAAAATAGAAAAACCAATGTCAATCATACCAAAAAATACAAGATATAAGAAAAAAAGACAAACCAATGTAAATCATACCAAAAAAATACAAGATATAAGAAAAATAGACAAACCAATGTCAATCATACCAAAAAATACAAGATACAAGAAAAACAGACAAACCAATGCAAATCTTACCAATAATACAAGATACAAAGGGTTACTATTAAATGAGGGTGTTAAATACATTTTGTATCTAAAAGTTTGCAAGCAGTTTTAAAATTGTCTGTTTTGTGATTCATGAAATCACATGAATTCAATTGGAAATGTTCCAAATTTACTGAATACTGTAATTACCATTATTGCTCTGCTTAATAACTAGAAATAATGAAATTTTTACTTATGCAGCAAAATCCATCAAATTTTTGCAATGATTCACTGTAATTGCTCTGGGGAAATGGTCTAAAAATATTCACAGACAAAATAGTATGAATGAGGTCTGTAAACTCATTTGCAATATTACATAAGGTACTTCTAAATCCTCTCCAGAACTAACTTGCACCAAATCGTAACATTCTAATATGTAACCCTATTTCCACCCCATCTGGTAAAATATGAGCCTGTAATGTTTGTATAGCTGTAAATCCATACACAGTCTGTTATCAGTCTACATAGATCATCTCAGTGAAGATTTTATCAAAAGATAAGTCTGAGCTACAAATTCCCCTCTCAGCTAGACACCAGATATAAGCATTCCCTGTATATATGTTAAAGAACAAGCTTTTATTCAGCCAAACTAAATTAATTACTTTGCAAGTAAATTTAAGATGTAGTGCACTTCAAGCCAAATAGCATAATTTTATACCAGACACACAGCCATATTTTAATCAATTCCTGAACCTGGTGTGTCCTTACAAATTGATCAATTTCAACTTTTTATTCAGAAATGTTTTAAAGAGTTATCTCCCATTTATATACATTTTTATGCTGTTGATACTGCAGTTTTCAATATTTTTATCTCCTTTTAAGGTTATTTATGGGCCAAGGTCCTTGATAATCATTTTTATGACTTGTCTATGATATAAGGGGGACATTATGTATTTTGGCTTTCTCCCATTCACACATTTGTCATTCTATCCATCATTCCCATTTCAGGCCAAAATTTTGGTTGTGGAAGTTAACCATGAAGTTGATGTCAAATCATTTTGAAATTTGGTTATTATGATGAGAACGTTTAAACTTGTATGCCAAATAAGGGTATTGTCTCTGATTTCACACAATGAACAAAGAGATGCTAGCAAGCTATGGTGTCCTATTGACACAATTTCTGACACAAGGTTCCCTTGTTTTTATCAGACAACTGTAAAATAAACTCTACTGTGAATTTTAAACTTTAAGAACATTAAATCTTACACAATGGAAGGAAATTTGTGTTTAGTGTAAAGAATTCCTTATAATTTTGAGTATTGCAGAATTCATTCAACAGGAAAAGCATTTAAAAGAGATTGGTACAGAAATGCAATATTGAACTATGTAAAATTTTTGGGAAAAAAATATTTCTAAAGTAAATCAGTACCAAGATAACTTAAGCCATATAGCATTTATCTTTAATTAAGAATATACCCTATCTGGGTTTTTTTAATTTGTTGACAGTTATATTGGTCCAATTTACCTAGCTTTTCATGTCTAAGAATTCCAGACAAACATGTATGGTTTAAAAGATCATAAACAAATAAATAAACTTGGACTGTAAGATTATGTTTCTTAGAAATTTTCACAATAAATAAACAATTGAATACAATTTTAAAAGAAAAGACTTTAAAAATGGAACACTTCATACCACTTCATAGGGAAAATACGTGCAGTTTGCAATGCCTTAAAATTGTTGATGCAGCTGTATCATTTGAAAAATCATATAAAATTATATAACTTTAGACTGAGTTTTGTTTTTCGAAGAAGTTGTAGCAATAAATGTGCCAGAGAATATATTTAAACAAAGAAAAAACTTCAAAATAAAACCGTTGTTGGTTTAATAATCATTATTAATGTACTCTTGTTTCGTAGAATCATATAACAGATTTCTTGTCAGAACTAATATTCGTAATTGTCTAAATAATATTTTTCTTGTGTCAGAATAATTTATCTAATGAACAAAAAATAACCAAAGATTTTTTTATTTCCCTTCACAGGCTCTTTATGAAAACAAAAGTTGATGTCAGTCATTAGTATTGTGTATAGTGCCATGGAAGACCAAATATATCTACAGACTGGATCAAATCAGTCTCAAGAGGTTTGTGTTATCATGTATTGTATGACCTATAGTGATTATATAGCAATCCATAATGTTATATAGTTAGAGATTGTCAGACCCAGCTGTATGTGTAACTATGAAAGTGTATAAATTAATTAAAATTCTTTGTACCTTATATATTAACTACTAGTTATTTAATAATGGCATTAATTTTCCATATATAGTATTCACAATTTAAGAGACAAGGTACAAGTATAACTAATTCTGTCACATTACCCTTTTAATATAAAAAAGAAGATGTGGTATGATTGCTATGAGGCAACTCTCCACAAGAGACTAAAATAACACAGAAATTAACAATCACCATACAGCCTTCAACAATGAGCAAAGCCCATACGACATAGTCAGCTATAAAAGGCCCAAAATGACAATGTAAAACAATTCAAACGGGAAAACTAACAGTCAAAGTTAAGCTCCTTTCAATTGAGTTAAATTGAACATTTAAAGGAGCTTTCCTTTCTATTTTTATAATTTTTATAATGAAGTTATGATATCAGAATGGCACATAATTATGTTTTTAGAAGTTTTTTCTTAAACAGAGACAGCTTCTATCTTCAAGATATGTGTTTGTTGTTTTCAAAATAAAGTTGGTTAGAGAATTACAGAAAATATTATGTAAATTCATTAAATGTCTCCTCCCATTATTAAGATAAAACATGTACTATTAAAAATCACTTAAAGTTTAAAACATGAGTTTAAATGCTAACTTTTCTTCAGCAAGTTCAATTCCAGAATTCCACACCCTCCCCTTATCAACTCAAATGAACTTCTAATATTTGATAAACTCAGAAGAAGCACATGTATTGTACATGTAAGAAGTTGTTTTTCCATATCCTACATCAATCTTTGCAAGGGTATATGATATTAATATGTAAGATACATTGACAGAGGAAGTACATGTATCATACATGTAAGAAGTTATCTTTTCATATCGTACATCAATCTATGCAAGGGTATATAATATTAATATGTAAGATACATTGACAGAGGAAGTACATGTATCATACATGTAAGAAGTTATCTTTTCATATCGTACATCAATCTATGCAAGGGTATATGATATTAATATGTAAGATACATTGACAGAATGATATGTAGGAATGTGTATCAACATATCCCTTCATTGTTTGTTTACCCCTCTTGTCAATGCCAAGGTTCCCTTCATGAATCATTCTAGTAGATGATAGTAACATACATATTATTAGCTGTTGAATCATCAAATCACAACCATGTAATTACATATTGATAGGAGTAAGAAAGTATATACACTAGTAACAGATTTAATTATACGAATGTATTATTGGGGAGACAATGTATTAATGTATTACAGATCTTAGTAACATAAAATTAAGGTTATTTAAAACAACTGTGTTGTAATACATTTTCTTTAAACTAGTAATATAATAACAGTGGCGGATCCAGCCATTTGAAAAAAAAGGGGGGTGAGGTTCCAACTATATGTCCAACCCCGGAACCCTCCCCCTGGATCCGCCACTGTAATAAGGATCATATTTAAAAAGGATAAGTCCTTTTCATCACTTGTTCTCTCATGACACAAAATCCCTTAACAAATGTGACTAAACTCAAAACAAAGGATAAGCACATCATATTTTGAAAAGAAAAAGGCATCAAAATTATTCAAAATGGTAAAAAAAGAAAGCCCATTGGCGGATCCAGGGGGGGTCAGGGGGTTGGACCCCCTTCTTTTTTTGGCCCGTCAATGCATTTGAATGGGGACATATAGTTGGAACCCCCCCTTTTGTCCTGGGTTGGGAACCCCCCTTTTTAAAATTGCTGGATTTGCCTCGAAGCCCAACTTTAAAAGGCTTAATTTGATTAATAGTCAAGGGACAGCATTTCTAAAATTAAATCTAGTAAATTAAAAGGAGAAATAAATCATATATCGTCTCTCATCAAACAGATTTTCAGCAATATGAATGGTTCATATTGCTGAAAGCAGAACCCCATTACAAATTTTGGTGGAGCATGCCATAACATGCAAGCATTTAGCTGTGAATCTGTTAAATTTTCTCAAGAAAGTGACAGTAAACATTAATTTTTTATGCTTCATTTGAGTTGAGATGTTTTGTATTTGATAAAACATATGATGTAACTTTTAGTATTCTAAAACAACAGCTTGCATCTATGTGATGAAGACAGGCTTAACAAAAAAACACATGTACAATTTGAGAATGAAAAAACATGCAAATGTGAAGACTGTTTTATGACTTGAAAATGGATGATAGCTTTTATGACTAAGAAGATTTGAAGATGCAATTCACTATTTTCTTCCTGTTTATTGTAAATAAATATATTGGAAACAAAGTTGTTTTCATTTGGTCTCAGAAAGACCTGATCAATGAAAATGAAACTGCTAAGATTTAACAGTTATGGCACTTTCAAAAATGTGTCATCTTACCAAGGGTCCAAGCATGTATCTACCAAATTGAGCAGCCTTTTGTCTAATGAATGACTTCAATTTATATCATTTTTTTTAACTTTTAAAAGTCAAATGTTATAATTGAACAAGAAAAATAAAACGATTTTAGACAATAGGCATGAGTATTTTTGTGATAACCTTTCACATAAGTTTAGCAGCATATAGATATTGCAAGAATATCAGCCATCAAAGGTTATTTTAAACTTTTGCTATTTTATTTAGCTTACTAGCCACAAAGGTATTATAATTGTGACTCACACCTAATATCTCTAGACATCAAAGCTATTATGCACCTTTGAATTTTTACACTACTTTAAATACCACCAAACATAAACCAGAGTTTGAATCTGACATCTTAAGGATCATGATAATGTGGAAACTAGAAATATCATGGTCTTCATGTAAGTAGGAGTACAATTTCAAAAGGAATGATTTTTTGCAGATAGAATATTTTCAAAATGGTCTGTTTGAAACAACAGCTAATTATTACAGGCAGCTTTGTTTATGTGAAAATTGAACACATGCATTTCCTGCATGGGTCTGCATTTCGTTTAAAAATGTTCAGAATTTTCAAATATTCATTTTAATTTTCCTATTTTAGGCTTAGTTATTTTTTTCCAGTAATTATCAGGTGGCCAGAATACAGGTATTCTTTTCCATCAAAGCACCCCTCCCCAAACATTTCATCAAATTGTCATCCCTAAGTAACTTTGACTACGGTATGCTTTAATGACATTTTTAGTTTAAAGTATTTTAAAACACCTAATATTGCCATCTTTACTTGTTTTGGATAAATGATGATGCTTTAGAATTATTTTTTAATATATGTCTGAGTTCTTTGCATAGGAATGTTCTTATCTAGTCTCATAGGACCTCAAGATGAGAGTTTACTGATACCTTAACTGATTTGTTGGGAATTGTGGAAAATATTTTGCATTTGGAAGGCATTTTTTAGCAGTTATTCATTATTATAGTCTTGCACCTGCACTTTTATCACAACTAAAATCTTGGCGTGTTTTTCATCCTTGAAGTTTGGTAATAATACAGGTTGATGAATGAATTCTAAAAACTTTAACTTCTGTGATTTATCTTAAGTCAAGGAAGATTTATATTCTTACATCTATTTTGGGTATGCCTTAATAGGACAGCAACCCTAAAACACTCAAATAACTGAAAGACAAAGATTTATCATCAAAAATGAAATCCTAAGAACAATCCAAGAATGATCTTAACCTGCTGAAATAGAACTAAGGTGCCTTATTCTCTAACAGAATATTTTCATAAAGTGGCTGTGCAGTGCAAAGGCCAAATTGAAAAAAACTTCAATGCAGTAAAACAACACAAAAAACATTTCAGACTTGCTTCAAACTATGAAGAAACAAATATTGATTTTCAATACTAAAGTACTCAAAATACCAGACACGATTTTGAACAAGAACAGTATAACTGTAACCTAAGTCATTGGGCAAGAAAAATCTTCATATTGTAGAATTTGTATTAATATATGACAGGAACATTCTGGTATAACTGAGCCTTAAAGTATACTTATTCCTCATCAATAGGTGCTCTATAATGGTGTTTTATCTGCTACTATGCCCATTGGATTTACAGAGGTAGAATTTAATGTTTTTATCAGCTGTATTTTGTTAATCTTCAAAATTTTCAGGATTTGAATAGGTTCCAAAGAAGTTTTGTAATAAAATATATGTTAGAGTTTTACATTTTATTTATCAAGACATATTGTATATGATTGATTTTGCTTAGGTGTTTTCATGTTTTTATAATGCTATTTTTAATTTTGTTCCGATTTCATAAGATAGAGTTTGAAAGATATGCTATTGTCATTTTTTATATAAATTAACTTGTCAGATTGAAATTGCATGATAAATTTGTTGGGGCATATAGTGATTACTTTGTTTGGCTGCTTGTCTAAGCTATATTTCACAATCCATACCGCCTTCAATAATGAGAAAAACCAATACTGTATATGTAGATATAAAACCCCTAGACATAAAAATATTTAACAAAGGGAGATGTTCATTAAAATATACCTTTTGATTACTAGACAAAGAGCAAAATATTCATTTAAATTTTTTTCAATGTGTATATATAACTATACTATTTAAAAAAAAAATCATAATTAATATCTGTGACCCCAGTTTAGAGCAAATATGAATATAATGTTTTAATTGCTCTCATTAGTATATCACTTTTTTATCCTGAAAATCCAAGAATAAACCAGAGTCTGATAAGTGATCAATCAAGAATGTTGAAACAGTTTGTTGTTACTGACTGACAGTTAATTAACACCGTCTAAGACTAGACCGGTGAAGATGAGTTTTTCTGCATGATGAAAGATGCTGCTTTGTATGATTCTTATTGGTGTAATTATCTAATTTTATAAATAAAACAATATTTAGATCTGTGTTAATTGTCCAATTAAAATTCAATTATGCCTTGTTGTTTGCCTCACATAAAGTTTCAAATATTACATACATATATGATAGTCCTTTTTGTCAATCGTAAGAAAACAGTTTGTACAATGGATACGATCAAATCAACTATTTAGCCTTTTCAAAGTGAGTTGACCTGTTTCAGGACAAGACATTTGAACTCCCATTTCCTATGGGAAGAGGTAAAATTATTAATGATAAGTATATGTCATATCTACAAAGTTTGAATAAGATGATGAGTTTCATTAATAACAAAGTGTAAATTATTTATTTGAAAGGAAGATCTAATTTGCAGCTGTACATTAATATCTTCAATCAGACTTGTTTGTTGAGTGATAAAATTATCACCAGAAAATTGTAATTGTATTGTTAATAGGATGGGGTTGGTGAATTAGATATTCTGCCTTTCTTTGTGTATTACGGTCTGATATTGATCTTAAAAACTTAGTAAGAAAGCACTTCAATGTCTGCACAAAGTGTAGTTCAAATGATCATTCAATAATATAATCCACAATCATTGACATTTGGTTTCAATTTATACACAAATATCAGCACTGGAAGTGTCATACATTCCCCAGAAAAGGAAATAACAATTGTCTCTCTAAAGTTTTTAAAAATTAGTATTAATATAAAAAGTCAACTCGATCAACAAAAACATTATTAAGTTCTCAGAGTTCTCTGAAAAGGTATTACATGTAGTAAATTACGAATTCAAATTTCAATCTTACATATTTCATTGACCATTTAGAAAAACATTATATATTATTTTGATTTTATGCTATATCTTTCTATTTCTACTTGTACTTACCATAGGATGTCTGTGCCCATACATAAAACCAGTCTCTGGTCTGTCGTGGTCATCATTGGGTAAATTTGTATTCCTATAATCCCTATGTAAATCACTTTTTGAATCTTCATTTCCAACAACGAATTTAACACCAGAACTTTGATTATTATCGGATGTAAATGAATCCATCACTTTGAGCACTTTAGCTATAAAATCCGAGGAAATATCTTCTTCCTTTGGAAACATCTCTTGTTTAATTGGAACCGATGTATGCATCA
This sequence comes from Mytilus trossulus, assembly GCF_036588685.1. NCBI lineage: Eukaryota > Metazoa > Mollusca > Bivalvia > Mytilida > Mytilidae > Mytilus > Mytilus trossulus. Next base: position 44,232,003 of record NC_086375.1, on the reverse strand, counting down.
TTTGACCATTATTGTCAAAACTATCAAATTCTTTAACATTTTCTAAACATCCTGATGCTGTTTTCCTTGTACCAGGAACATGTTCCGACTTACTTTCAATAACATCGGGTTGATCTTTATCCTTTGACATGTATTTGACTTTTACTTTCTCTTCTGCATATTTATTGTCCTGATAATGTGTTTTGCTTGCTGATATTGACTCTTTTATGTCCACAGTGTCAGCCCCAGGGCTATCAATTTGCTTAATTCCATTCTTCTGCTCCTTTTCTCTACTCATTTCAATGATATTGTCGTCATTCAATTTTAAGAAAGGTTTAAATTCAACTATCCTTTCATCAGTTGAGTTTTCACTCATGGCAGCGGTCGATTTCAACGTTTCTTTTCTGATTTGTTTTTCATGTTCTTTTTTTAAAGCGATAAACTGCATGCATATTGTTTCCTCTCTTTCTTTATTATCTTCGACACTTTTCTGCACCTGTTTACTTTTATTTCTAGTGCCATCTTCGTTTTTGTGCATTTCTTTTAGCTCGTTATCCCCATCTGATGAAACATTGTTCTGCTCATTATCACCTATTGGATGTTTGATGGACAAAACATTGGCTCCTGTTGGATGGTCAGATTTGTTATGACGTTTTGGTTTTGGCAGTGTTTTTGGTGGTTTGGGCTTTGACTTCGAGGTTGTTGATATCTTTGAGTCAAGTTCGATGTCTCTACTATTTTTGGAGTCAACTGCGATGTTTCTACTCTTTGAGTCAACTTCGGTGTCTCTACTTTTTTTGGAGTAAACTTCAATGTCTTTACCCATTTTTGAGTCAACTTCAATGTTTTTTCTCTGTTTTGAATCAACTTCGATGTCTCTACTCTTCTTTACGTCAATTTCGATGTCTCTACTCTTTTTTGAGTCAACTTCGATGTCTTTACTCTCTATTTTATCGTTATTATAAATCGGGCTTTGAATATGACCATGTGATTCAATAGTGTTTTCGTCTTCGATGTCACGTTTTTCTTGTTGAATCTTCTGAATTTTGTCATATAAATTTTTCCATTGAAACAAAGTTTCGTTCGATTTCCTGTTAGGCTTTGAAGTTTTATTTTGAACTTCCCTCGGTATTACGTCCGACGTGGCGATAATGGAATCATCAGGAACCCTCTGCCATACACCTTCGACACGTGCCCATTTTAAGTGTCTTGATGGTGAAACAGCTTTCAAGTGACAGGTTAGTCCAGGATCAGATGGTGAAACAGAAATAATTCCAGGTCTGGTTTTCTGAATAAATTTACTACATATCTCTGAAACTTTCCCATGTCCAGAGAGACTGTGTACCTGGTCACTTTCCATGTCTCGTGGTGAGTGAGAACATGCTGCAGGACTCTTGCTTCTTGCTCTTTGCTTGATCTTTGGTGTTATAATATCAGTGTTCTTTTCAATATGTCCATCAAAAAGTATTGTATCGGTAAGGCGCCTTATATTTTTCCTATCTTTACTCTTTTGTACTTTAACATTAGCTGTCAGACCCATTTCATTATTATGTTTCTCATTTGTGGGCAAATCCAAAGTCATGTGTTTCCTATCAGCTTGACTTACATTGTCTTCAACATGGTTTTCACTTGCTTCATCAGAACACGTTTTTGATGACTTATCATTTTCAATACAAGGGATGGCATTGTTAGCTATGCATATCACAAATTTTTCATGCATTTCTGCAAATGGAGAATTTGAAATTTTTTGTTCATGTTTCAGATGTTCGGTATCACAGGAATGCAAGATGTTACTGTTATCTAGTACCAAATTACTTTCTAATTGAGGTTCACATTTATTTAAATTTGACGACTTCTGCTCGATATCATATTCTGTCTCTGTTAGTACATTTGATGTAAAATCAGCAGAAAAACTTGTATCAACTTCATTTGGGACTTTATCAGAAATATTCATATTGAAATTCGATGTACTTGGTGTGCATTCGTAATTAGCATCTACGAAAATGTTCTTATCTTGCATACTCGTATCTGATGGCATGGACTGATCTTGATAATATTTTGTATGTGAAGAGTTTAACACCTGACCAATATCAAAAGCATGCTCATTACTTACAGTTTGAAGAGTTTCCACGCTAACACCATTTTCATTTCTTGACAAGGACTCTTCGTCAGGAAGACACAAATTAACGGTTTCCTCAACGTCAACTGATGAAACATGCACATCTGATTTCCCATTGACACTTTCGGTTTTACTTATAGTAGGTAACTGTTCATTCAGTTGTAAAGTACATTCCACAGATATAGAAAACCCTTCCTCGGAACGAAAAAGTTTGTCCAAATTTATAGCACGTCTGTTTTCTGTCGTGTTTGAAACCGGTAAAGTCCTTTTCACGACACCATGTGAGGCATCCGCTTCAGAATCTTCAGAGCGTTTAGCACTTGATAATGCTGTTTTATCTAATAAAATTAACTCAGAATCTTGGCTTTGTGAATAAGATAATGTTGTATCATGTTCGTAAGTTATTATTTTAGTAAAAATTGCCTCTTCGTTTAGTTTTTCTTCGACATGTTTATTAGTTCTTTCATCCGTGTGATATTTGAGACGAACCGTACTTTTATTAATCAGTGAACTTTCTGTGCATCTGCTTTTTGAATTTAAACTTTCGCTATAACATGTACCAGATATATTTCTACCTGCACTATCAAAAGTTTCAGATTTGTGTGATGAAGATGTCTGATAAATTTCATTGGTGTGTAGAACCGGCACTTCCCCTTTTGAATAATGTGAACAGTCATCAAGTCGTGAATTCTTCGTTGAAGAGGAAACAGTGCTGGTTTGTGGATTTTTAAGTGACAATTGTTCGTACTTTTGTTTACGTTCTGCCCTGCTGAACTGACGGCGTGGTCGTCTGGGACCCGGGGAGTTTTGTACGCTACTGCTTGCCATGCTGCTGTCACTATTCTCAGATTCTGTTTCGATCAGTTCAGTAGTTGAATCGGTTAAACTCTTATAACTATAAATTTCATCTTTTATTAAAGTTAAATCCTCCTTTGAACATACGTTGTTTGACAAAGTAGCATCATTTAAAGTTTGGTCACAATAAAACTGTACATTTTCAAATGTTGTTATAGTCCTGTCATTAGTCTTGTTTTCTGTACAATCATTATACTCTTTTATATAATCCTTTTTTAGAAGATTGATATTTTCACAAATTAGCTCATCTCGTACTCTTGAAACTTCCTCATTTTGATTAATTGTTTTAGTTTCAAATTGACTATTTCCTTGTATTGATGGAGTTCTCACTTCATACGTTTCCGTTTTATCGAATGTTGCGAAGTCGCCCTTGCTTGACTCTAAATATAAACCATTGTTGAAATATCCATCTAAATCGTGTTTTGATGCAAAGTCCTCTTCAATGTTGTTGTTTTCTAAATTAAGATGGCCTGTTGAACTAGTTTCAGATTTGCATTCTTCTTCGCATTGCTGTTCTGATTGTTGTTCAAAGTATATATCATCAACTTCCTCTTGTGAATGTTCTGATTTACATGAGTTTTGATTTATCAGGTTCTCCATAATGTTTGGCTCTGATAATTTTTCAGTTTTGACATATACTTCTTTGACGGCATTTTCCGCTATATCTATGTTGTACTTAGATTCAAATTTACATCGATTAACTTCATTTATTTCTACGCTCAATTTATCGTTTCCTGCATTGAGATGTTGTTCTAAATTTGAATGTTGGGAGATATTCTCTTCATAATCTTTAGACACATATTGAGCCTTATCAAAATCTTCCGAATCAACTGGCAAAAAAGTGTTTATAAGCCGTTCTGACGTATCACGATCATATTTCCACTGCTGACTAATATTTTCTATCATTAAATCAGTTGAATTTTTTAAATCATTTTCTGTCGTGCAAGTTCTGTCAATATAATTATGTAACAAATCGGTTTTAGATTCTAAAGGCAAAGCATTCAATGCACAATTGTCTGACATCAACTGCACGTGAGATTTCTCGCACTTATCGTCTGCATCACTGTCCGCTGCATCATTGTGTTTGCCGCATAAAATCTCTTCGTTTTTGTTACTATCCATTGTTTCGTTAGTTCGATTCATATGAACAACTCTGTCGTCTAATTGTACGCTGTCGTGTTCGTTTTCTCCTTCACTTGCGGACCAGTATTGTTCACTACACACAGATTCAATACTTGAATGAACTTCAGGTTTCTGTTGAATATCCATGGGATTAATAGTCTTACTATTTGATATAGATCTAATCTCCATTAATGGATCTTGCACCTGTTTTTGAAGTTGTTGGTTTGTTATAATATTTGTATTTTGTGCTTCACAAAAATCAAACGGCTCTTCTTTGATTTGATCTGATGTAGGAACATGATCAGTTTTATCAGATAGACACACTGCTTTTGATGTTTCTACATTGATATCAGAAGTATTATTACAAATGGGATGTTCCTCTTCGTGTGACTTTTTGTCAGACTGTTTTAATAGGTCTTCAGCTTGCTGAACATTAGTTTTGTTTTCTACGTTATCCTTGTAAAGTTTACCTTCAACAATATGTTTTGTATCAGTTGTCTGTGGCCGTTGTATTTTAGAGACGACGGTGGTGTGTTGATTTAATTTTGACTTTGGAAGTTTTGATGTTCTCTGTATTTTCGACTCTGCTGTCGTTTGCTTTTTGATTTTTTCATCTTCTGGTGTCCTAGCAACCTTGACAGATTTGATACTTGATAGGCTAGCCCTGCGAATAGGTACTTTGTTAATTTGGAATAACTCAGGTTTTCGTGCATTGGTAATGTTAAGTTTCTTCTTAGTTATTTCTTGTTTAACTTTCAAACTTTGATTCTTTACTGTACAAGGAGATACGACGCTTGATGCCCTAGAGCTCCGCGACAAGGTAGGACTTGGTGTACAACTTTTCGACGAGCACGGTGTCTTGAGGTCTGTCATCTTACTAAGCTGGAGTTTGTTCGTGCGAGACGCTATAGGAATCTTGTTAACTTTCCCTGACGAAGATTCTGATGGATTTCTGTTCGTTGTTTTAGGAATATTTGAACTTTGTGATTTTTTAGTGACTTTACTACTAGCTGGTCGTTTTTGAGTTGCACTTCGGTCAGATAATGATGCAATACTACTAGCTCTTGAACTAAGAGACGTCGTTGGACTTGGCGAATGACGCTGTGTTTTGTGTTTTGCATTCATCTTCAATTCGTTTGGTCGTATTACACGATTAACTTTTGAAGTGTTTTTGTGTGAAGCTTCCTCCCTTGAGGAAAGAAGAATATTGTTTGTAGTAGTATGTAGTGGAAGAGTATCTGGTCTCATGACTATTTGAGTTGTCTTTTCTTGGTCTGCTTTTGTTGGAATATGGCTTGTTAAAGATTCTTCACTAACTGTTAAATTTTTACCCTTAGGTTTTCTATTTGGAGAAGGAGTTAAACTTTTTCTTACAGTTTTGACATTAGATTGTGCTTGATAGTTGATTGATTTTTCTCGATCTTTGACATTTTCAGCTGTTTTCTTTGCGGCTGACGGACATCCGATAGAGACTATTCTGTTGGTCGATAATTGTTTACCAGACAGTGTATGTTTTGAATTCGTTATCTTGGAAGAAGAAACACTTCTATTTGATTTTTTCGTTGATTCGGCTTTAAAAATATCAGATGTATCTTTTTCTTTTTGACTTGTTAATGTTTTTACTAATTTATCGGATGATTCGTTAGTCTTACCTCTGATAAACGATATAGTTTTTGGTCTTACACCTTTGTAAGATCCGCAAGATGATGCATTTGAAACATCAGAACACGGACTCCATTCCATTAGATTGTCGATTGGTTTCTTAGGAATTAAACTAGTTGTGGCACTAGTACAACTATACGGTTGCTTTTTGTCGCCAGAACAGACCGAACTCTGTATACATGATGAACGATTCACATCAGATTTTGGTTTTGATATTTTTGAAGTAGGTGTACTTGTCCGTGGTATTTTCTCTTTGCGTTTAACATTCTCTTGGTTCACTTTTTCTTTTTCAGACCTGTCACTTTTAGGCAGGGTTTTCACTTTAACTGAATTAACCGAATTCGGAATCTCTGAATTAAATTTTTTGGTTGATATTTTGGGTGAAAGTAATTTTCTTCTCACTTGGTTGTCGCCTTTGACTTTTGTTTGGTCTTTTACTTTATTTCTATCGGTTTGTTTTCCATCATCACTTAAAGAACTACTGTGGTTATCCATTTGGTCACTGTTTTTTATACAGGATTTGATATCCATTAAAGTGTCTGTAGGGACACTGTGTCGATTTTTCTCAGTACTCACCGTACATGGTAATGAGGTATCATGATTATTTCTGTCAGTAGATTCAGTTGATGTATTTAATCCAATATTAATAAACGTATTCCGATTTAATGAATCATTATTATCCTGATTACAAGAATCATTCGTACCTAAACCAAATATTTTGTTTTGGATACTTTCACTTAATCCTCGACATAAGTTAGGAACACTTGTCATATATTGTAAATCATTTCCCATCATCGTATTATCATTAATAATCGCTTTTGGCACACTTCTCTCCACGGATAATGATGATACTGCACAGTCATGTTCATTTACACATTGACCTGTAGTTCCTACAATGTTTTCACTTTGATATGATCCCGCGCAACTTTCATTACTTTTTTCATTGTCAGCAGACGACAGGTTTCCAAGTTTATAATCCTGACAGTTACCTTCTGATTGATTAGAAACAACAATATTTGCAGAAGATTCCTCATGATCGTAACTAATGTATTTCTCAGATTTGATGTTCAAATCTAATAAATGAGATAACTTTTTCGGTGCATTTTGCTGCACCTTCTGATCAATTGAATTGTTCTGTCCGTCTGCTAACTGATCAATGATTTCTCGTGAATTAGTATTGCCAATACTACTGATATTATGTAATCGATCGGCAGATGGTTGTTCCCTAATGTAGTTCTTGCAGCGTAAATTTGTGTTTCCACTTTCTTTTCGTTTTGTTTGATCAATTACTTTGATTTGCGCATCCGATGTTGGATACAATTTAGAACTGCCATCTTTTGAATATTTATCTTTGGAGAAAGTTTCAGTACCTCCAGAGCAATTAATTGATTTATCTTTGGCAGCTTTACAAGTCTCATCCACTTCATCAGTTATTTCTTTATCACTTGATTGTCTATTATCACTTTCTACTATCTGTCTGTTGGGGCTACTTTGACAAACTTTGTTTATTGCTTTACTACTTGATACATTGCTATCATTGTGTTTTTTAATAACCTTCTCACCTTGTCCTCTACTTTTCTCTCCTTTCGAAGACGATTCCTTATCCTTTAGTTTGTTTTTTAACTGGTCAGATTTTCCAACATTAGTAGCATAGGATTTTTTGTTCTTTAGTAACAGTTTATCTTTATTAAGTTGCCTTTCTTCAGAAGTTTTATTTTTGACATTATCTGTTTTGTTTTTATGAACATCACCAGCTGACGTTTTCTTTAACTCATGTTTACTCTGATCTTCTTCTTTAATTGATGATTTAACTTTCACCTGTGGTGTTGTTACAGATTTTCCACTATTTGATTTTAATCTGTGTGCAGTTACGCTAGGTTTTGCTGTTTTTACTACATTTTCTGTCTCTTTTACCTGATCATCTGTTACTTTTCTTTCAATTTTATCCTTACTCAAGGTGTGTTTTCTTCCTTTATCATATTTTGGAGGCATAACAATGTCCATTATACCATCACTTCCCGTTTTTTTAAATTTCATAAAGTTCGAGGACACATCCGTTGAATTTACCTTGAGATTAATCGATGACTCACATTTTTCATTTGTTTTTAAAATGTCATTCCTGTCTTTTATCTTCAATTTTAAGCTATTTTTGACCTCGGAGGTAACACTTTTATTTTTGTCATCTTCAATATTTAATGTATATTTCTCAGTGGTTGATTTATTGTTAGTTGATATGAATTCCACACAGGTAAAGTCATTGAATTTATATTGACAACCTAAAGGAGATTTTCGGCTATTTTTGTTATTTGCACTAATACAGTCCTGTTCTGAATTTATTTTTAAACTTTCCCTACCTTCTTTAGAATAACTCTCAGATTTCGTTGTCAGATCTTCTATCGCATTACGGTTATTTTTGTCGGCATTGAAGTCCTCGTATAAAAAATCCAATTCAGTTTTCAATTTTTGAAGATTTCCAGCACTTTTTAAATCGTTTTGTTTCCCATCATTCGAATTGAGGCTTAGATTACCAGTGCAAGATTCTGTCAAATCACTGTTCTCTTTTGTAACTAGGGTTGTCCTCGACGTTCCAGTCTTACTTAATCTACCTTTAATTGTTACCGGTTCATTAACACGTGTATTACGACAGTATTTGTTTATACCATCGCTTCGTTGATTTTGTACATCTCCTTTATTAAACGGTATTGTCTTGTCTGTTCTACTGATTGTATCAACTATATACAACCTACTAACGTTTTTCTTACCTGTATGTTTGGGCACAGGTAGACATTGCTTATTCGAGATAACATTGGTAGTAGGTGTTTCCTGTACTTGAAGTTTGTTCACTTTGTTTTCGGGTTGAGATGTTGTAGCTGTACAGTGTTTATTTGAAGAAAGATCAGTATTGTTGAAGGTAGACTGATTACTCTTGAAATTACTTACTTTTCTTAATCCACCAGGATTAGCTACATTTCCTTTCAACTTAGGTATTGCACTTGCATATTTCTTGATCTTTGAGCTGCGAATGGTTGCTGTTGATCCAACTTCTTGAAAACTGTCTTCCGCTTTGTCTTTGCTCAATTTTCTGTATTTGTTTGTTTCTGATTTTAGCGTCTTCACCGAATTAATTTGACAATCAGGTTTCAGATTTTTGTCAGTGGTAGATTTTTCTGTTTCAGGATTATCTGATATTTCACAAAGAATGTCTCTTTGGTCACTGATCCTGGATGCCGTGTATTCAAATTTCTTCACACTATGAGGTTCGGATTCCTTCAATTTAAAATCCCTGTCTTTAAACTGTGATTTATTATCATCCCTATCAATATTTTGATTGCGTTTGTTAATATTGTTGTTGATATTATGTCGGATTATTTCGGTAGACTGGGAAAAAGAATGTTTTTCATCACTCGCACACTTGTTTTGACTGGTTACTTTCTTCCTTTGTAATAAACTTCCACTTTTAACCCTCTTGTATTTGTTAAATCTTTCATTTCCTTCTGCATAAAAACTGTTTTGTTGGTTAATTTTGTTGAAGTTGATATCGCCCAAACTTCTTCCGTTTGTTAAATCTTCCTCAATTTCGTGAATTGTGGCGAGGCCTCCATTGTATTTAATTGATCTAGTACTACTTTCATTAGTAAAAGTCAAGGTATTTGTTAAATGCACTTGTTTCTTACTGTTTAATCTGTATGGTAATTGACTCTGACGAACAGATGAATTTGTGTATTTAGACATATTTAGATCAGTTTGTCGGTTTCAATTTGCATTTCGCTTGATATTAATTAATTTGGTAATATATAAGATTATTATCGGGTTATTATCCACATATTACATTGTTATGTTTAGATAACTGGATCAAGATGAGGATAAAACAAGCCATCACAAGACATGTATTCGGTTTTTCCAAACTTAATAATTTTAGTGTGTTTTACTGTTTATTCAAACATTGTTTTGTTACTGAAGTTAATACATCGTTGCATTCTATAAACACACAATAAATGGATATTTTTAATGAAATGTTTTAATTTTTTATACTACCAGAGGTTAAAAGCTTCTATTTTAATATTGTAAAATGATTGTTGTTAATTTCTCTCTACTACTTTTGATAGAAGCTGTAGTTGGTTTGTCCTCGGGTTATATTGTTATCGTTCTAATGGCATTATGTAATTCCTACTGACAAACCGTTATTACACTCACTTCACAGACATAAAATCGATGAAAAACTTAGATATTCCTTTCAATTAAGTCATATTTCACGAATGTAGTCTGGTTTGTTGGCCATCAAATGTGTATTGACCCGTCTGTTCATTCTGCAAAGTAAAATTATCAAATTAACCCTCGACATTCTGAATACGTATTGATTGAGTATCTGTCGGCCGCTATTACATAATATTTATATTAGAAATCTTAAGAATACTTCAGTAATAGATTACAGAAGTCTGTACCTTTTTGTATATTAACAGTAATATGTTGTTGATTTAAAAGATAATTCAGCCTATGATTGTCTTCGCTATATTTACCAGTTTTCAAGAAACTTCATTAAGTTTTATGTAGCAGTAGTTTGATGTTTTTCCTACTTTTTGTTTTACGAATTCAAAAACGATTTAAAAGTTTATTGATATGATTTTTTTCAATATGGTCTCTAAAAATGAGATCATGCAATAGGCTTTCATCTAAAATACACCTTCCCCTTTTTTACTTTTTTTTTAATTAAAAAAATTGGAACCTTACAAACCGCACAGGGTTTCAATTATTTTTATGGCTCATTTGCTCATGGTGTTGCATATTATTTACACGAGATCGCATCAGTGACTAGATATGCTACTGAATGCTCAAAACTGAACGCAGAACATATTCATATCCTGTATGCGTATTATTTTTTACAATGTATTTCTTTTGTGCTACTCACTACATAGAATTATAAATGATAAGATTTTATAAATAAAGTGCTTCCGAAAACGATATTTCTGGGTTTTCCTCTATCAGGAACGCACACGTATAAACCCAGACTTAACTAATCGATCAGATCGGTAATCGAACACTAATCGATCATATTTGATCAGTAATCGATTGATGACTTGAAGTCATCGATCAGTAATCGATCAAACTCTCTAGGGAGTTTGATCGATTAGTGATCGATTAGATGACTGATCGAATTAAGAACGATTACTGATGGATTAGTGCTTGATTAATGACAGATTAGTGATTGTATTATAATTGAGAAAACAATGCTTTTCTAGAAATAAGCCACCCCCTTATGGAAGACATCAGTTGTGAAATAAAAATTCCGTGGAAATATTTTCACCATTGCCAAAATTTTCTGGAATTCCAGGATTTACTCAGTAATACATGTTTATATAATATGCAGTCGTAACCAAGAGAAGCGTATATAAAAGCTTAGTCCTAACATATTCTTGATTAAAACTACATTTTTGTAGGTTTACCCATGTATATTAGTCCTAATAACTATGACGCCTTGAAAGGCTATTGTATTTTTTTTCTTTTGCGCCTTTCATTGACGGAAGGCATCAAAGCAAAATTTAAAATAGCCATCCAAGATGTCATTATTATCGATATAAAAACCCTATTTTTTATATGTGTGCATGTAACAAATTTGGTTGTAGAGGGGTCTAAATACAGCACAAACTACATTTTCAAAAAGATCGAAAGAGTGAAAAAAAATAAAAATTTAACAACAACATTTGACTTGAATATAGTAGTATATATATACTTCCATGGTTCGATAAATATTTGATGCCTTTTAAGTAAATGACCTTTGTTAACACATCAAAATAAATTTTGACATATAATATCAGCTTCAGACACTTGTGATGTTATTATCTGGTATTAAGAGGATGAAAATTGCAACCAAGTTAATATTATATTAAAATCTGTATTTTTCATATATAAGGATTAATCAACACAAATAAATTGTGGAATTTGATATATATCCTTAACTTTATGATGAAATTTAGGGTTTGTCCTATAACATTATTAACTAATGCCAGATTTTAGGTCACAACTAAATAGCCAGAACATTTACCAATTTTACAACAGGTAATTGATACATCATTTATTCAAACACACTTGTTAGTCTTCACAGCAGGATATTGTCTAATTATCACAATATTGTAGAAAACTGACCAGAAATGACCAGCTGTGGACTATTCCTTCCTGTTCACTTTAACAATAGAGGAATTGATGCAATCAACATCAGCAACGTTCTACATAACAAGGAGGTAACATCTAAAATTCCTATTTATTTTCAAAATCAGTCTGTTCCTATTGTATCCTACAGTTACACCAAAACCATTGCACCCAAAATATTTAATTATAAACAAGCATTACATGACCTTGATTTAGAACAATACCTAAAAAAACCTCTGACATGTGATTGTTCCAACTCGCCTTACAATTACAGCCCCTCTGGCCATGTTATTACTGGGGATCTAAACATAATTCAACATGAAAATCTCCGAAAGGTGATTTCTCGTGGTCCTAAGTTTAGAGAACCCCAACACATCAATTGGAACCATAACTTCAAAATAATTATGGATTCCATTGAGAACTACGCCAGAGCATGGGCTAAGCGAGAAGAAGTTCAACTGGACACTTTGTCAGAATGGGTAAAAACAATCAGGTCTCTGATAAAACGTCGCATTCATAAGTTGAAAAACTGTGTGAATGATCGACCTAAGTCCATTTTCAGTGACAAAGAGGCTGTGAAATGTCTATCATCTCTTCAAGATAAGTATGTTGTTGTTCCTGCGGACAAAGCTTCAAATAATATTGTCTTTGTATGTAAATCGTATTACTACGAGTGTCTTATAAAAGAATTAGGAATAAATGAACAATCAGGTAATCCCACATACAAAAACATATCATTTGACAAGGATGAGATTTTGGCGAATCATAAGTCTTTCATGGCTTCTATGAACATTGTATTGAACAACAAATCGGAGGACTTACCTTGTTTGTATTGGATACCTAAACTTCACAAAATTCCGTACAAACAACGGTACATTGCCGGCTCATCTGCTTGTTCTACTAAAGAATTGTCCATTAGACTGACTAAAATTATGTCCGCAGTTAAAGAGGGTCTTCAGATATACTGTGAAACAGTTTACTCACGTAGTGGTATTAACCATATGTGGATTCTGAAAAACTCTAAAGAACTTCTTGATAATTTTAAATCTCGGTCTTTTTCTGAAATTAGTTCTATTAAAACTTTTGATTTTTCAACCTTGTATACAACCATTCCCCATGTGAAATTGAAAAACCGTCTAAAAGAAATAATCCACAATGCTTTTCATCATAAAAATGGTAGCATACGCTATAAATTTATCACTTTGGGATACCATAAGGCATATTTTGTTAATAAGGAACAAAAGAGTAAAACATACTACACAGAGAAACAAGTGATCAGTATGCTGGAATTTCTTATTGACAACATATTTGTTGAATTTGGAGGTAGACTTTTTCAACAAATTGTCGGCATTCCTATGGGAACGAACTGTGCGCCTCTCCTTGCTGACCTCTTCTTATTTTCATATGAATCGGAGTTCCTTCAGACACTTGTCAAAAACAAGAAGATCAAAGAAGCCAGGTTGTTTAATTTCACTTTCAGATATATTGATGATGTTCTTTCCATTAACAATCCGAACTTTTCTGATTGGATTCCATTAATATACCCACCAGAACTAGAAATTAAAGAGACCACAGACACGGCTTCCTCCGCCTCATTTTTAGACTTATACCTCGAATTTGACATACACAGTCATCTCAGTACCAGAATCTATGACAAACGAGACGATTTTAATTTTGAAATTATCAATTTCCCCCACCTTAGTAGTAATATACCAACTTCACCTGCATATGGAATATACATTTCCCAACTTATTAGGTATTCAAGAGCTTGCAGCTCCTATTCAGACTTTGTAAAACGTCACCAGTGTCTGAGCAGAAAGTTGATGAACCAGGGGTATGTCAAAGAACGTCTCGTCCTTTTTCTAAAAAAGTTCATCGGAAGATACCCAGAACTTGTTGATAAATATTCCGTATCAACTTCACAAATAATACAAGATGGTCTTGAAGGGTAGATTTTGCGTACTGACGTTTGTTATCATCTTAATTACGTATTATAGAATTCTTTTATAAGTCTTTTTTTAGATAATCATTTGAAGTGACTCAGTGGTTATGTAAAACCACATACTTTGAACGGCAAAATTATTTCATTGATTGATATTACTTTTACTTAAGGTTCTTGAATACTATGAATGACAAAACTATTTTATTCAATAATACTACTTTTTCTGTTTAGTCTGTTTTTCATGATATACATTTGACGTGTAACTGTACTTATGTATCCCGTCATACTTTGAACCACACCATTATTTTATTTATTATTACTACTTTTAGTGTTAAGTCGGGTTTTTGGTATATCTACTTTACGTGAGTCTGTATTTATGTATGCCGACATACGACAAAATTATTTTTATGTCTACCTGTGCGAATTTCAAACGCGCTATTTTACACCAGTAATGAAAACCTTCTATCATTTATGGGTAGACTTTACATGGATAAATTCAGCGTATTTGACGTGAAACTGTACTTATGTATCCCGTCATACTTTAAAGCACACCATTATTTTATTTATTATTATTACTTTTACTGTTAAGTCTGTTTTTGTTATATAAACTTTACGTAAGTCTTCATTTATGTATGCCGTCATACGACAAAATTATTTTTATGTCTACCTGTGCGAATTTCATACGCGCACTTTTAAACCAGTAATGAAACCTTCTATCATTATGGGTAGACTTTACATAGATAAATTCAGCCGTATAAGAAAAGCAAAATGAGAATGTTAAATTAATGTATGCCTTTTTGTGCTTCTTTGTTACATTTGTTGTTTATGTAGAGATATTAAGATGATAACACAATATTGACTGTTGTACCCCTATTTTTGACATTTTTACTCTTTGAGTATGTTTGTTTTGTTCATGCATCGTTGACAATTTAATGGAATTTGATGCGACTGTCATATAAGTGAGAGGTTTAGCTAGCTATAAAACCAGGTTCAATCCACCATTTTCTACATTAGAAAATGCCTGTACCAAGTCAGGAATATGACAGTTGTTATCCATTCGTTTGATGTGTTTGGACTTTTGATTTTGCCTTTTGATTTTTGATTTTCCTTTTTGAATTTTCCTCGGAGTTCGGTATTTTTGTGTTTTTACTTTTTTCTATGACTCTACCATGGATTGCAAAATACTGATAAAATAAATAGATTGTTATCAGAGTCAGTGGAAAACTGTCTATTGACTTTTGAATTTACATACAGAAGATCCCCCCCTTTTTTCTGAAATTTTAAAATAGTCTTAATACAAGACAATAGTGGAGTATTTGTGATTAGTGTTTTATTTTCACATGAAAGCTTATATTACTAAAGATTAGTAAAATGAATATGAATAAGAAATTAAAGATGTTTTTAAAAAGAACTGAGTATTGTGCCTGCTGAGTGTGCCTGTCACAAGTCAGGAGCCTGTAATTGATTGTCGTTTGTTTTTGTGTTACATATTTGTTTTTAAATTTATAAATAAGGCCGTTATATCTACCTATGATTTGTAGTTGCATAGTGCAACTACAAATCATTGTTCTGGACAAATCATTGATACGGTGTAGCAATGTTTAGAGTTTTTTCTGAAAATGTGTTGATTAAAGGGAAACTTTCAGCAGAGACCACCCTTCTTTTTGTCATTTTTTTGTATCACTGTTTTGATTTATTGATTCTTTCCATAATTTTGTAAAATCAGTTAATTTTGATTAAGATTTTTTGTTTTTTTGATTTTCTAACTATTTCAACCTATAGTTCAATAAATGTTAGATTAAGTGTTTCCTGGTAGAATTTTGTCTTATAAGAATATCAGTTTACATGTGAGGTTTACATGGTGATGGTCATTAATTAGTTCTGCACAGTGAAATATTTTGAAGGAATTGTGACCTTCATACTATTTTATAGGTCATTTCATTTATTCACCAATGTTCTATTTCTTTTGAATCCTATGGATAGGTTTTAATGGGATATAATACACAATGTAGCACCTATTGAATAATCTGTTTTAATAAGATGCCAGTATTTCTTGAATACTTTTTGAAGTTCTTCTGCATGAGGATGATAATATGTAATGAATGATACTTAACATCTATTTTAAATTTTTCTTTTTCTAAATTTTATGTTTTCTGTCATGGAATTTGATAAAATTTGATTTACCAAATTTCAGTTAATAAAATAGTCTTTCAATACAGAGTTTTTCTTTCTGGTTTGTTTCTATGTGAATGAATACCTTTGCCTTTAATATAGGATTTAAAGTTCAAAATGGGTTGGTTTGGGTTTTTATGAAGATTTTTCTGTATTTTTTTTTAAAGCATTTCATATCTTAAACACCAGTATTTTGATGTGTTCGTCTTTGCATGGGGATTTCAAGACCTGTCTAGAAATTTTATGGAATGATTATTGCATTCCTGAGTAAACTTTGGCAGGTAGTGTTGATGAATAAATTGAGTGGTAGGGATGGGCTGGTCACCATGGTCACTATTTCAAGCACTAATACATATTTTATGATAAAATCTTGAAATTTAGATGGAGGTTAAGTTTTCAACTTGCCTGTTTATTTCACAAATGTCTGAAACTAATAAGATGACATCTTGGATGGCAATTTTTAAATTTTGCCTTGACACCTTCCGTCAATGAAAGGCGTAAAAGAAAAAATTTCAATAGCCTTTCAAGACGTCATAGTTATTGTACTAATAGACACGGGTAAACCTTCAAAAATGTAGTTTTTAATCAGGAATATGTTAGGGCTAACCTATCAGATACGCTTCTCTTGGTTACGACTGCATATTGTATAAACATGTTTTACTGACTAAATCTTGGATTTTTTTTGCATATTTAGACAGAGAAATAAATTCAAAATTAAAAAAAATTAAAACTGATGTCTTCTATAAGTATTGATTCAATCCTTTACACTCAAATTTCCAAACGATATTGGCAAAATCATGAAAAAAAATTCCAGTATCTTCTTAGCAGTGAAATGATTTTAAATTTTAGAATTCCAGGTAATTTTGGCAATGGTGAAAATATTTCCATGGAACTTTTATTTCACAACTGATGTCTTTCATAAGTCTTATTTCTGCAATAGCATTGTTTTCTCAATGATAATAAAATCACTAATCTGTCATTAATCCATCAGTAATCGGTCTTAAATCGATCACTTATCTAATCGATCACTAATCGATCAAACTCCCGAGAGAGTTTGATCGATTACTGATCGATGACTTCAAGTCATCAATCGATTACTGATCAAATATGATCGATAAGTGTTCGATTACCGATCTGATCGATTAGTTAAGTCTGGATAAACATTTGAAAGCCAGTGATACAATTCTCGACCCAAGTCACAATTTGTAAAAGTAAACTGTGCCGTTATATGTCTAAGTATGGTCTTCAACACCGAACAGCAAGCTATACAGAGCCCCCACAATGCCTAGTGTACAAACATTCAAACGGGAAAACCAACTGTCTAATCTAACATTTTTAAACTTAACTCTAAAAGTATTGTTGAAAACCAGCATTTTCTAATTAATTCACCTTTATAATGGATTACAAAATAATAACATATACTGTCGGGAAGAAAGATTTCAAACTTCAGCTCTATTTTTTTTCTCTCAACATAAAATATAACCTACTAAGAAAAATGGTAGGTGCCTGATACAAGAATGTCTATTTACCAATGTTTTGTGACCTTATAATATTAACCCATTCTCGTATCATACGTCACAGCTATTAGTTATCTTAAATTACGAATACTTTTAGATTGGAAAAACAATCGAACATTTTGAACATTAATATTTTGCATTTGAAATGCTGTGAAACATAATATACACAATATATTTTCACATTATGTAAAAGCTTTTGGTTTTCTAATATTCAAAAACTGTAGACTCATTACCAACAAAACAGGGTAGTAAAAGGAAACCGTTTTATCTAGCCTAGACAATTACCATTGTAGTGACCCTAATCCCCTGCAAACAAAAATATGCATTCAAGAGGAAGTCAATAGAGTATATGGTCTTCTCTTTATAAAAGATATCAGCAGTCACGACTCATTTAAAAACTATAATATTTAGAATGTACACTTTTTTCTTGTGATCATATGATAGATACATAAATTTGTGGTATGAGTGCCAATGAGACAACTCCCAATTCAAGTCACAGTTTGTAAAAAGTAAACCATTATAAGTAAAAGTACGGTCTTTAAAACATCACATCGAACAGCAAGCTATAAAGGGCTCCACGTGACTAGGGTAAAACCATTCAAACAAGAAAAACAACGGCTTAATCTAAACCAAGAAACGTAAACCACGGAACAACAGATGCAAACAAATGCAACGGGTTTAAGCGTTTTATCAGGCGCCAACCTTCACACTAACCTGAATATAAGTTCAGATACTTTCCGAAAAAATTATACTCAAAACAAGGGAGGAAATTGCAACACTGTGCCGTTCAAAGATATACTGCTAGAGTGTATATATATATATGTATGCTTGTATATATATATTCTTATGAGCTTAGTTTTAATTCCTCATATATAGACTAATTTATTCAAAACACGAATGGAAATCTGTTGTTTTATGAGTGCGTAACTTGTAGTTCTTTTATCATTTCTACCGTTCCATCAGTTCTATATATATAATATATATATTTGTCGATACCAATATGCTTGTCTCTCAAAATTCAGCTTTATTATTTAAGTTTACAGTCAAGCTGACTGTATATTTCTCTGGTTGCCATTTCGCTAAATGCCCTGTTCAGATGCATAGTCATTGAAATCCGATTACACCTTTCTGTAATTCGTTTCTGTTTACTTTGAAAATTTTACATCTCAAACTTCCAATATGTTTTGGTTCCTCCGAGCCATGTACGGAATCTAATTGCTTTGCTATCCTACACGAAGCTACGAATTTGGACATGTTCGATCATGAATATTTGACTGATGTGTTTAGTATTATGCCTTCCCCATTCCTGTTAGCAGTGTATGTATTGACATAGAAATATAAATCTTACCTCTGTGTGATATAACTTCTATAAAGGATGAACTTTTACATAAAGCTTGCAGGAGTTTTATGTGTTTGTCTGTGATCTTGTCAGGATAATTTCTGTGGTTTCCAGGATACCTGCCGTAATGCTTTTTACAAATCGATACTGAAAACAACATTAGAAGCATCTATCAAATGTGGAAAAGTGATCTTTTGGTCTAGAGTAGACATGACATTTAATTAGTTACTTTTTCATTTGTAATTCTCACCCAGGGGAGGGTTCTTTTGTCATTTTGTTTACATCATCAATTAACAGTACGGGGGAATAGTACAAATGGAATTGGTTTTTAAAAACATGATAAATTTCTAGAAAATGTCGCTCTCTTCCTAATTACTAGACTGGTATTTTATATATTGGTTATTTTAAAAGCAAACGGCAATTCATACTATATATCCATTATACATTTCGCTTAGATACAGGTTTTATCCGTTGACATTTATTCGTTTGTTTTTGTTGAATTTTAATTTCCTGGAACGCTACCATAAACAGTGAAATTATAGATGACTGTCTTGTGTCACAAGATTGAACAAGCAGCCATCATTCAATTAATATAATGTATCATTGGTCATATAATATCTACTGTATCAATATATTCAAAAACAAAAGATTTAAATGACAAATTTAATGATAATTTCAATTTAACAAAATATTTGATTTAATTGGAATTATATCGATGATGATAGGTATTTTTTTCAAACTCCCATATGCCGAACGACTATTTATCAAATCTATACATGTATACTCCCAGATATCGGACCACTTACCCCACTCTACTGCACTTTTTGTTGGTGTGTTTAAGATGTTACTGCCTTGTCTCCCATTTTGGATATCCTCCCCCAGACGGTATCTACTTTCAGTGTTAACAAATATGTTTTTCTTCAGGTGACTAGGATGTTATACTGACTAACTTTATGTTTAAGTATTATTGATTATTTAATTCCATCATTTACTATTTATACTGAAGGTGATGTGAGTCAGGTGATTTTTTAATCATACTAATGTTGTGTCCTTTGTAATATTGATGATGTGGGAGACAATTGGAATTTCTTATTTAATAATATATATAGTCCGCCATTTTCTTTTCATTTTAACTACTATTTTGTAATAAATTGAATTCTTGAAGGCAGCTCGTCCATCCAGATACATACAATTGTATATATAAGTCTCTGGTCCATCGACAACACGTCGGGGAACTGTGTTGGGTTATATTCTCAGTTACGCAAACCATTCAGTCCGTATATGCACCAAAAGTATACATGATTAGTTTGTAAGACTATCTTATGATTATTAGGTACCACTCTTGTTGAATGATTTGAAATATACCAAATATAAAGAAGGGGATGTGGTATGATTGCCTATCAATAAAAGATCATGTGTGAACGATTACAGGTTACCGTATAGCCTTCAACTATGAGCCAAACCAATGCAGTATAGTATAGACTATACTAAAGACATCGTGATGACCTAAACTATTACACAAAAAAAACCGGAACGAACTGAAGAAAAAAATATTATGGCAGACAAGAAATAACGATAACCAGGATTTTTACTAACATGAGCAACACGACCAGTGCTTACCCTTCCGGAGCACATGAGATCTCCCTCAGTTTTTGGTGGGGTTTGTGTTGCTTAGTTTTTATTTTATGTTGTGTTTTGAGTACTATTGTTTGTCTGTTTATCTTTTTCTTTTTTAGCCGCTTGTCACTGTCAGTTTCGATTTATGAGTTTGAAGTCCCTCTGGTATATCTTTCGCCCCTCTTCTATAGACACTGGTGAAATAATACAAGACGAGAACAAATTGATAAGATTAAATTGGAATGTGTTACTCGTCTTGGTACTAAGGTTAAAGAAAGACAAAAAGACAAAAAACACAAAGTATCGATCTAAGAGCAATTACTGGTACTGACGTCTAGCCCAAAGTATGGTTTCAACTAAATTAATAAATGGTTTCTAGACTAAAATATCGTGTTTCTAATATTCCTTAGAGAAAACAAAATCTGAATGTTTATATTGGTATTTTTTTTTCTAAACGAGTGCATTTGTCTGCCAAGCTAATCTTTAGATACTGATTTAGAATCGTTGTCAATTATACATGGCATATTTCAACATATTGTATATTAGGAATATGAATATTATCCGGATTAAGATTTTCTTAATTTTGTTAACAAAGTGGGTGGTTGTTGAACTTATCGTGTCATATATATCTCTAAACAGACACGGTACTTGTATGAATAACAAATCACTGTATACTATAAGCATTCTTTTCACTGTGCTGTGCATCAACAGGCTTCGGTTTTAATTGTCTAATTAAAAGTACTGTAACTCGTTAAACGTGTTATATATAATTCGTTCAGCGCAAGAGATATTTAAGAAAGGTGTTAATATCACGTCTTAGATAATAAAATTGTTGCACCCCAATAAAGAAAACTGACTACAACATGGTCTATGTAATAGTTATCCGACTGCTAAGCAGCATGGATTATGCCGGTTTAAAATTTATATTAGTACGAATATTGAAATGGTTTTGATTATGAATGAAATGGGATATGAGCATATATAAGTGAGACAGCAATACATGAATACAATAAATCAGAAAAAATTCATAAAGGTAATTATCAATGACTTTATTTGTCCCATGCAATTCATATATTTTTTCACCGAAAACGGGTTGATAAACAGCAGGAATTAAATCAATTTCTTTTAACTTCAGAAAATAGCGTAAAATATGTTATATGGTATCGATACATATCATCAATACCTTTATTATAAGGTTCAGTGAGAAATATTTAATGGGTGACTTTAATGGTATTTTAATTGAAGGATGTAAGTGGTTATCATAAAACTAGATTTTAGGGCACCGTTAAACGATTATTTTACATAAACTACAATTTATGTATAACGGTAAAATAACCAATTGTAAACAAGCTTGTATATCTATAGATCACAAACATGACATTGTGTTTTTCAAAGGTAAGATCAGTGCACATGGGGTAAGATGACCTACTGTTGTCATTTTGTAAATCCACCCAAAAAACAAATGATAAAAGCATTCTTCCGTTGGGATCTATTATATATTACAGACGTAAACAATTAATGTATATTTGATGGATGTTAAAACTGAAATAATATATCATAGTAAGCTGCGATTCTGCCGTAGAAATGTACAGGCATTACCCACACCCCCCAGATGTAATTATACTCCTCTTATAAAGGCATATGTTTAAAGATAAAAAAAATTAGAGGTGTTGAGGTATTTTTCCATAAAAAAATGGAAATTTTTTTTTATCTAGCATTGCGTTTATCATATGGGGAGAAATGTAGTAACCCCACTTTTGTATTTCTTATTTCAATGATATTACAATAGTGTGTATACGTATATCATATAAGTTCTATACAAATTTGAAACATAGTTCTTTAGAAGATCTTTTTTATGTATTACTATGGCAATGTGTATTTCTAGATCTTCTGGATGAGGTAGGTAGGGAAACCCTCAATAAAAGTTTTAGGACCTTATAGTGTAAAAAGGCATTTCAAAGATGTCTGCAACAGTGATAACATTGACAAGCCAAGCATATTGATCATAAATGGATTTACTTTACTTATATTTTTTTCTGGAAATAAAAAAAATTGTTATAAATAATCACAAATGTGATATTGTTAAATCCTTGTGAGCTAAGTGCAGACTCTAACATACATGATCTGTAATTCAACTTAATTCAGATTACTTCTTAGAGTTTTGCGAGGGTGAGATGGGAAATGATAATAGTTGTTTATTGGTTTTTATTTAATCTGAATAGTGAAATTATTTTAATAGATATAGGAAGATGTGGTGTGAGTGCCAATGTCTAGAATTTCATACTTCCGGGAAATGAGGACAATTATAGGCCTGTGTCTTTCTGTTTTAATTTTAACTAAGTTGAAAATCATTATCATCTGTGTTTGCTGTTTAAAATCAAGCTTGCATTAAAAGGGAGACAATTCTAATTAGAAGCAGACAATTTTCGTTCTTCGTAAAATGAATTATTATCCCCCTTTAAAAAACAAATGAAACCTCTTTATACTAAATCCATTTGGATGTTGGATGTATACTAATTGATATTTTAGTCTAAGATGCACGATTTGATTTATTTAATTGCTATTGGCGTTTAACTAATTGTCAGTATCTGCTTGTACTCGCAGATCTGTACCTATATAGTGTCTTTTTGTTGTGAGAAGTATAAGTACCAGTATACGTCAATTTGTGTTTTTGTTAGATGTATTTCTGTTTTGTATCGAACTGATGAGTTCTTTTCAACTGATTTTTTATAGTTTGTTCAGTTTTATGTTGTATCATTTCACCACTGTCCCATGTAAGGGGAGGGTTGGCGCCTTCAAATTCGTTTAACCCCGCCACATTCTGCCTGTCCCAAGTAAGCAGCTGGTAATTCAGTGGTTGTCGTGTGTTGCTGTAAATCATATTTGTTTTTCGTTCATTATTTTGTTCACAAATTGTGCCTTTAGTTTTCTAGTTTGAATTGTTTTACGTTTCATCACATGGCCTTATATAGCGGCCTGTTATGTGGTATGAGTTTTACTCATGTTGAAGGCCATACGGGAACCTATATAGTTTTTTTTTATTTCTGTTTCATTTGGTCTCTTGTTGCATGAGAGTATCCATTCTGACTTATAATAGCCAGAGGTCTGTTTCACAAAAAAAAACCTTACGACTAAGATTGGTCTTTAAAAGTCATGAACAAATCAGTATACTTACGATCAATCTTAGTCGTAAGTTTTTTTTGTGAAATCGGCCCCTGGAAATGATATAGTTGTCGGTTTATTATATATGAACCAGATCTATGTCGTATATCTATGGTATGCTTTATTTCAAGTTCATGATTTCAACATGGTCACCACAATTTAATTATTTAGTGACAGGACATCATCTTTAGATCAGGACATACAATTAAAAAAAAACCTAAAATTTAAAGCCTTTTATCGTGAATATGAAAAAGCAGAACACCCGGTTGGTTCCTCGTGGAATGGCATTATGCCGCACTGTCTTTACAAGTGCAACAAAGTTGATACATATTAAACATACATCTGCTTTTTGCGTGCAATTGTATAGGGAAGAATATGGTTGCTATAAATTAATGGTAAAAAATGTCTAGTTGGTCTTTTCCTGACTGACTTTTAGATTTGACCGTTAGCTTTTTTTGCCATCTGAAGTACGAGACAAACTCTACCTTGTAATTAAATTGTTAAAACCTATCGTGAAATTAGGATGATTTACTTCAAAACTTTTCATTTATTTAAAAAAAAAGTTTAAACAAAATGTTATTTAGTCCTAGAAACTACTTTTATTTTGCATATTCTGTACTATTATCAAAAATCATCGACGGACAGAACGCATTTGTAGCTTAGAGGCAAAACATGGTTCCTTCCCGATTGAATTGTGAACGATACAGAATCAAATAAATTAAGATAAAATTTGCCCCATATAATCTTAATTATTTAAAAGTGTTACTGCTTCTTTAGACTTAGCCTACCAGAACGCATTAAATCTAGACAGGACAGTCTTAAAATGAATCAAACATGCGACTCTTGCATCTTGCAAGTTAACCTTATTATAGGGTACACTTTTTGATGGGTGTGTTTAGTAATTAGTTCATTTGGTTTTAATTATGCTATGTCATGAAAAATAGAACTGAATAAATTAAAATGCAGGTTACCTTCAACGATTCCTCGTCTTGTTTGACCATAACTCAAATTGTGATTCAGATGTCAAATTCAAATTTACCGGTGCGCAGCCGTGTTGTATCTATGTTATATATACATTTTGACTGACCCATGACGGCAAATGAAGATTCAAATAGTTGCAGAGTATAATGCCATTTTAACGAATATGTGAAACATCTAAAAGGCTTATTATTATATGGAACTCGAATGTCATATTTGCATTTAGAATGATTAGACAAATTAATCCTTTTATCGAATTATTTATCTTCCTTTTATTTATTTAGTTCCGCAAAATTCCTTAAATGTTGTCAACCGTAAAATACTTCCGTTACCATCAATTTGATATATTAACAACAGCAATCAAATAGGATAAATATAAAATCTATCTCTTAAGACATAAAGATTTTTCTTATTTGACTGTATTTTTGGTTAAAATAATAGTTGCATGTTCACTAAAAATTATTTCGGCATTTGGAGATTGTTTTCATTCTTTCATTTCATTCATTCGATACTGATTGATGTGTTAATCTGGAAACTATGCATGGTTTATCTATAAGCTAAAAATGGCTTTCGTTTGAATTGTTTTACATTTGTCATTTTGGGGCCTTTTATAGCTGACTATAACTGTTTAACTGTTTATTCAAAATACACTCAGACGCAGATTTCCTGTGTAACAGGAGCGACAAATACACATACATTTACAAACTATACTGTATGGACTTTGCTCATTGTTGATGGCCGAACGTTGAATTTTTTGTTTTAATCCTCTTACTTTGATTTCTAGGGAATAATACTGTTCTCTCATTGACAATCAAAGCACCTCTCCCTTTCTTAATAAAGAAAATGTCAATCTTTATATATTTTACATGTGTGAAGTAAGAGATGGAATAACTATTAATGCACATAAAATTTGATTTTAATGCCATCAGTTTACTACAAAAATTAATATAGATTAATATTTATGTATGACAATATATGTTACATCGATGTAATTCTATTATCCTTGTTTCTGGTTCAAATGTTGCGCACCTAAGATTGTACTATCAATATTTACATTCATATGTTTTGCACATGGATTTCTGCTTAATATATCAATGCCTGAGATATGTATGATTTTACTATTATGTTCCCTTCTTATATTGTGTCGTAGTCGCCCTTTTCTTTGCATCTTCTACCAATAGCATAAGCTACCAGAACGATGACTATCAGTCCACCAAGTGCTGAACCAACAGCAATGGGAATAACGGAACTTGTTTCAACATCCGAAGAACATTCCGATATACCTACAACCAAAACTTTGATTAATGTAAATTAATTGATTGTTGGTAATTATACTCCCAATACAAGGAGCACATGAAGTCGATGATACAACTAAACTAATCTACCGTTCTATCTATAGCTTCGCACCCAAGTCAGTGTAGCGATAAGTGAAAACAACAGGGGTCCAGTTTATGATACAACATGAACAGGAATGGGATGGATGAAACATAAAAGGGGAACGAATTTTGGGGTAAAGTTTGGTTTTGCTCGGGAAATCGTACCTAGCGCCTAAGTCAAGGCAGTCTACTTTCTAAAATTATGAATGCTGGAGGGCCATTTTTTGCTGGTGTACGACAACCTCTCAAGACGGAATGTTTTTTTTTATATACTAGTAGCACAAACTCGAACGCCCGTATGCGAACGGCCCTTGCTAAAGGGACGATTGGGTGATATAAAACCCGAAAAGTCTTGGAATTTGGACAGTTTTAAGAACATTGTGTTTGTTTACACTCTAGATTATCGACATATTAAGTTTACTTTTTTAGTAATTATAGTATAAGTATCAACTTCCAACATTCAAGAGAAAATTAGAACATAAAGCAATTAGATTCTAATGACTGTGATTTTTTTCTATGGTCAAATTTTTTAATGATGTATTTCAATTTACTTAATTTAAATACTGAAGCTGTAATTTTATCATTTTCTTCTTCATTTTTTTTTGTGGGGATGGGATCAAGCTTATGCATTTTATGCTTTAGCTTTTGAGTTGTTCTAATCAAGTAGCTTTTTTTCTCATCGTTCTTCAGTACGTCGTTTTATAAGCTCTGCAAAATCAGACGATACAAAAAACAGCTAGTCCAGTGTACAATGCATACTTAATACTTTGTGCGGAAAATGAGAATCAAAGCAAAAAGCTTTACTAGTATAAGAAAATCAACATTTGGGGAACACCGATAGATTACTATTGGTTTTCCTATACACAAACTATGACATGACAAATGTCACTTTCAATATACTTCCAATTAAACATGTTCGAACCTGATCCTGAGAAGTCAGTTATATTCTTCTGGAAGGCTGCATATTGCAAGTTAAAGGTACTCATAACAGTTCCATCTTTTAATAGAAATGCTGCTTCTTTTGTACATCTGTAACTGCCTTCTGTCGAAGCTGTGATTGTATCTGTTGCAAAAGTTGTTTTTATGTTTTGTCTGAAAACTAAAGCAAAAAACAAAATTTGAATTGTTGTACTGAAAGTTCTGAATATACTTCTAGATGGACATTTATTTCAAATAGTCAATAATAACGTTTGTATTAAAGTAAACGATTGAGATATCGTTACATAGGGAGGTTGAGACATCGTTACTAAGGAGATTGTAATATCATTTCAAAGGAGTATTGAGAAAACGTAGAGAGAAAAAAATAGAGAGATTAAGACATCGTAACATATGGAAATTGGTACCTCGTTTCAACGGGAGGTTGAGGAATCGTTATTTAGGGAGATTGAGACATCGCTATTAAGAGAGATTGAGACATCTTTACATAGGGAGATTGAGACATCATTACGTATGACGATTGATAATCGTTACATCGACACATCGAAACATAAGGAAATTGAGACATTCTTATATAGGATGAATGACGAATTTGTGACATGGGGAGATAGAGACATAGTTACAAAAGGAAATAGAGACAACGTTACGAAGGGAAAATAAGACATCGCTACAAAGGGAGATTGAGACATAGTTTTATAGACAGGTTGAGGAAATGTTATTTATCGATATTGAGACATCGTAACATAGATATATTGATAAATTGGTATAAAGGGAGACAGCGATATCATCATATAGGATGATTGAGACACGTCACATATGAAGATTGGGACATTGTTACGAAGGGAGATTACGAAATATTACAATGTGAGTTTGAGACATCGTTACAAAGGACGAAAGAGACCGTTACATTTCGTCGATCGAGACATCGTAACATTTGTAGATTGATACATCGTTACATTGGTAGATTGAGACATCGTTACATTTGTAGATTGAGACATCGTTACATTGGTAGATTGAGACATCGTTACATTTGTAGATTGAGACATCGTTACATTGGTAGATTGAGACATCGTTTCAAAGGGAGATTGATACATCGTTTCACAGGGAGATTGAGACATCGTTACATTGGTAGATTGAGACATGGTTTCACAGGGAGATTGAGACATCGTTACAATGGTAGATTGAGACATCGTCTCACAGGGAGATTGAGACATCGTTTCATTGGTAGATTGAGACATCGTTTCACAGGGAGATTGAGACATCGTTTTACAGGTAGATTGATACATCGTTACATTGGTAGATTGATACATCATTACATTGGTAGATTGAGACATCGTTTCGCAGGGAGGTTGATACATCGTTACATTTGTAGATTGAGACATCGTTTCACAGGGAGATTGATACATCGTTACATTGGTAGATTGAGACATCGTTTTACAGGGAGATTGAGACATCGTTTCACAGGGAGATTGAGACATCGTTTCACAGGGAGATTGAGACATCGTTTCACAGGGAGATTGAGACATCGTTACATTGGTAGATTGAGACATCGTTTCATAGAGAGATTGAGACATCGTTTCACAGGGAGATTGAGACATCGTTACATTTGTAAATTGAGACATCGTTACATTTGTAGATTGATACATCGTTAAATTGGTAGATTGAGACATCGTTACATCGGTAGATTGCCACATCTTTTCACAGGGAGATTGAGACATCGTTACATTGGTAGATTGAGACATCGTTACATTTGTAGATCGATACATCGTTACATTGGTAGATCGAGACATCGTTTCACAGGGAAATTGAGACATCGTTACATTGGTAGATTGAGACATCGCTTCACAGGGAGAATGAGACATCGTTACAAAGGGAAATTGTGACATCGTTATAAAGGGAAATTGAGACATCAATACAAAGGGAGATTTGGACATCGTTACTGAAGAAGGTTAAAACATCGTTTTAAAGGACGATTGAGACATCACTACATAAAGAGATTGAGACACCGTTACATAGGGAGATTGAGACACCGTTACATAGGGAGATTGAGACATTATTATAAAGGAAGATTGATACATCGTGAAGCAGAAAGATTGAAACAATATTACTAAGGGAGATTATGACATCGTTATAAAGGGAAATCGAGACATCGTTACAAATGGAGATTGAGACATCGTTACAAGGGAGATAGATTGAGGAATCGTTAAAGAGGGAGATTGATTAAGACACCGTTACAAAGGGAGAATGAGGCATCGTCACATAGGGAGATTGAGATATCGTAATAAAGGATGCAATTCGACAAGGTCCCAATTTATAGCTAAAAATTAAAAAAAAGATTTTTTATTCGTGTATTATAAAGAATCATAGCAAAACATTGACGTATATAATTATTTGTTTAAAATTTAAGAAATCAATTATTGTTCTTTTCGTGACGTCACAAATTTTGATTTCCCTCGATATTCGATGAACACTTTTAAACAGGTCGATTTCCATTGGGTTTTCTTTACCTAAAAATTACAGCGCTTACGTCGTTACATTTTTAGTCTGCGTTATATTAAAAAAAAGTTATTAATTTCTAGGGGATGCACTTATACTTTTTACTTAGTAGTCTTTTTAAATCTATTATAAGACTTACTTGGAATATCGATATCCGGGAAAAGTTCTTTGCTCAAATTAGCCGTTAAATCTATGTCAGACAAATAGAACTTTATTCGTCCTTGGTCATCGAATCGAGAAAATGTAAGTCGGAGATCCCAGTTGTCATAGAATTGTATTTGAAGACTTTGCGTGTTGTTCGGTTGATTACATCCTCCATCAAAGTTTACTCTCTCTGGAACTCCAATTACCCTTGATGCTTTCTGAAACCAGAACAGGCAATATTATTTTAATGTAAGCATCTTCAAAATACGATTTTACAGAATAAGACATGCAAATGATACCTATAGTTGTGTCATTTGGTCTCTGATGCAGAGCTGTTTCATTGGCAATCATACCATATCTTTTATTTTATTTTTATACATATATACAAAAGAAAATTTTGGAGTTTGACACAAATTTGACTTCGAGTATGGAGTTTGTTAAAAACGCATGTGTACACTGTAAGCCATGAATATATATTGTTAACTTACAGAAATATATGTGGTATGAGTGCCTATGAGATAACTATACAACCGAATTTAAATGACGGCGATTAAAGCAACTCTTAGCCCAAACATTGCTAAGCATTGAGCAAAGCCCACACTGTATGGTTAGCTATATGAAAAAAGCCCCGTCATGACTACATTTGAAACAACATTTCAGCAAATAAATCCATAGTATTAGACCAGAATTATAAAAAAAGTAATGAAAAACAAACTTGGAGCAACACACAACCTCTTAATTACAAGTTCCTGACTTGGGACAGGCACATGTGGTCCGAGATAGTCCCTAGTGTTGACAGTAGGTTACAAATATAGTCCCTAGTGTTGACAGTAGGTTACTTGCCATTAATTTTTATACCCCTTCCAAATTTTCCATGTTCAATGCCTCAAATTGCAAGTAGGGGGATGAAATTACACTGTAAAAAAAATTGGGTCCAGAATTTTAAAGGAAAGTGATCAAAGTAGTGATTTGGTCCAGCTGAAAAAGCCGGTTGAAAATGAGCACTTCGGAAGCTGTCAAAAGATTTCAAGACGCCCTAAACATAAAATTGTCCATATTTTGAGTTAGAGGCGATGAAGTTTTCTATAAATTTGATATAATTTGTCCCAAAAGTAGTACAACACACTGTAAAAGTTTCTTTGAGAAAGCGCAGGTGGGATTTTTTTTTATTTTCATTTATGTTCTAAAAGAAATGCACTACGAATTAATTGTGTTCTCGGACCATATTATGAATATACCTAGTCCAAAATAACTTATTTCATTACTAAGTCTATGTACTTTTTGTTCAGTTGTATTGTAATTAATTTCGAACTGTATTCCACACTGTATGAGTACACAAGTGCCGTTCTCTCCTTGTGCAAAATAAGATTGTATAGGTGGGTCATCAGGTCTTGGTGTGATAGGATTGCTGGTAGTTCCTTCAGGAGTACTTCCTGTTGGTGTTGAAATGAAGCTTGTTGTTGCAGGAACCGTCGTTTCGTCCGTTGTGGCCATCTTTGTAGTACTTCCGGTATTGGTGACATCTGGTTGTGTTGTTTCAATTGTTTCAGTACTTGTTGGTGCAACAGTTGTTTCGTCCGCAGCACATTCTTCAGCTTGAAAAGTGAAAAAGCAGAAGTTTCGATGTTTAGCATGGTTTCTTAAGTGATGCTAGAATTAAAATATTAATTTGTCGGTACAAATTCTTGACTTCATATTCCTTCATATCGATGCACAATTAAGGTCTTACCAACTTAGTCAAAAGAACCATTTGAGCTATAATATAATAACCATTATGCCACTCATCTTCGCTAGCCAAGGGTAACCCTTGTCTAGCGAAGATGTATGCCACTATAATTGATAAACTGTAAATTATATATGTATGTACATATAAAAGAGAATGTGATGATATCTATGAGTCAACTATAAGGGGAGGGGGTAAAAAACTACAGGTTACCGTACGGCATCAACAAAGAGCAAGTTTCCTTGTGTCATTTTAGTTGATTTTACAGAACAATCAGTCCATTTGAATATTAAAGCAAACATGTAATCAAATGAAATGGAATTTAGAAGAATTGTTGTTAAGATAGCCATGACTTGTTACTCAAATAACCTTTTAACAACCTTGTTAATTATTCCATTACAGTTCCAATAAATTCATACTGCATCTTTATGTTTTTATTTATAGGTGTATGGTTGCAGCAAATGTTATAACAGTAGAATTATTTGAAAGGACAAGATGTACTGACGACATGACTCCAGGAACCGTCGACAAACCGAAGTATACAGTTAAATCTATTGTGACTATATAGCCTTGATATTACCATAGACGTCAATTGTGCCCCTTTAATACCAAATATGTTCCAGAGTTATTTGAGTAACAAGTCATGGCTATCTTAACAACAATTCTTCTCTTTTGGCTCGGTATATTTGTTAACTTCAGAAGCCAAAAGAAAAGACAACTGTCTTCATAAGAAAATGGAACTGAAATCTCAAAAATAAAATATCTTGAGCTTTGATGATATTTTCTTCAGTATGTTATTCAATTTTAAAAAGACTTTTCAAACAGATTTAAATATATAGTGAGTGTTTTCTTTGACGTTTAATTTATTAAATGCTATTCTTGTCTTAATGGTACTGGAACTAAACATTAAGAAACATGTTTTAAACAGAAACACATTTCAAACAGAAAAAAAAAGAAAAGAAAACTGTTTTGTATTCGTAGAAGATCCTTTGATTGCTTCTACTTCTAACTAATATCGGTTAACCAAAACAATATATTTACCTTTTGATAGTGTACCATTAACTATGTTAAAAGCTTGAATTACAACATTAGTGATAGTCATCTTAAACTGGTACTCAAACATTGATGAATTCTTTTTATTGAATGAAATAGTTTGTTGTTCATCGCATTTATATGAAGATGTATCCTTTGACAGGCGAGTGTTTCCAATGTCTGCTAAAACTTGGTTACCTGTAGTAAAACAAAATTTCAATAAATGTACTGCAGAAATATATAACATCAAACTATACAGAAGCGTATGGTCCTGATTTTAATAGGCATTATACGCGTATATATTTCTGGAATAACCTGTCAAAATCGGAAACACTCGAGAACAACAGTTTTGAAAGCACCTGTTTTTAAATCGTCTAATCAATGGTATTGGTAAATTTTCAAACTAGAATTGTTGCTCAGTTTCTAGTTGTCTGTGTTTATCTTTTTTGTTGTCTTTTAGATTTTGTCCATGACATCAGTTGTTTCATAGACATCTGAGGTTTGGATGACCCTTTGACATTTAAAACTTCATGGAACACTCTTTTTGTTCAAATGTAGTTTTTTTCTACAAAAATCTTTTTCTATAAACGTTCTCAAAGTTGCTTACCATCATCTGTATTATTAAAAATAACATCGGGATCAAAAGTTGCTGTTATGTCCATAAAAACAACAGATTGGTCGTCTTTGCTAAATAACAATGTAATCCTCGCCGGTAAAGGAGATGTGGTTTGTAAAATTATACTTGACGATGAGCCGTTGGGACGACAAAATCCTTTATCTACTTTGGCACTGTTTAAAGATGATGTTACTTCTAACTGTAAATTGTAAAATTATTTGTAGTAAACTATACCATGTTTTTTTTCTCTACACTATTTTCTATGATTTAGATTACTTTATTCTGTTTGAAATATAAGAATGTTTCATATCATCTCATTGCACCAAATGGAAGGTAACATTACTATGTCTCAGGTACACCAGCACCGTGCTATCTCCCCCAACAGTATAAACATTTTCCTGGTAGACAATCAGTTATGGTTGAACACACACAACAAATGGAAAAGATTAGCGATATGTTTGATGCGGATTACAATTTTTTTTAATAGTAAATTTATTTAATTTTCTGTCAAAATTACGGTATTGTCATTGGTCCAGGTTGTCATGATATTCCAGTCAGATTTGGCTTTTATTCTTCCTTGAAAATTAAATGTCTTTATAGTTGTTGTCATACTTGTTTGTTTTTTTTATGTTGGGACTATACGGTTTGAGTTTTGCTCATAGTTGATGGCCGTACGGTAACCTATAGTTGCCTACGTCTGCTTCTTTTTGACTATGGTATGTACCTGGCTCATTGGCAAGCATACAGCATTTGCTTTTATATGAAGTTATTTTAGCACCGATATATCTTGATGTCTGATTTATACTTTGTGATACGAATGCATTTTTAAATATTACATCAGAAAAAACACTCCATGACTAAATCAACTCCCGAAGCAGTTTTCGGCTCTCCGAACTTTCCAGAAGTCCTGCGTTTGATTGCCTAGTTTATGAGCATCGGTCCTTGCTTAGATTTGATTTATACTTTTGTTGTTTTATTGCCAATTTTGGGCTATAACGTGGCGGCCAGTTTTTATTGGAGGAGGAAGCCGGAGTGCCAGTAGAAAACAACCGACCTTCGATAGGAAAACTGATCCTAGTCAATTAAAATTAAAGTCGGGTGCACTAGCACGAGCGGGGTTCGAACTCACAACCTGAGTGTTGACTGGCTAGTAACTACTTAGACCACTCGGCCACCGAGGCCCTCTTTGCTAGGAAGTTGTCGATGTAACATGTAATGCTAATAACTGGGGATATCTTTATGTTTGATATATTTCATTTTCTAATAAAATGAAACAGGATTGTGTGATATTTATGAAAGATCTTAGCAAAAGATTTCTAAACAACTTGGTTTAAAAAAAAAATATATTGCAATTAAATCCGGTTACGCGTTTCCATACATATATAAAAAAAAATATATCATGAAAGCAGATTGTGTTTACCGGCTCAGATCCATGTTGAGTCAGTTGAGTTTTAGCGTCCATATTTACTATTATGCATGGTGCTGAATCTGGGTACTGGAATCCTTTGCAACCTTGTAAATAATCAATGCACATCATTTATATGACAATTTTCATTTTAATTCAAATGCCATTAACATACGTCATATACCAGAATTATTTCAATTGTGTGCCTTACCAAAATATACCAATATTCGTATTTCCAAAAGTGGATACTTTTTGTCGAGCCTGTGACTTTTGTCGCAGAAAGCTAGACAAAGGGATAGTGATCCAGCGGCGGCGGCGTTAGCTACTTTTTTTTAACGATTTATATTTTAAAAGCCAGAAGACCTGGATGCTTCATACTTTGTATATAGATGCATTATGTTTCGAAGTTTCCGTCTGTCATATTTCCATTGCTTTGAATTCATTTTCATGCGAAACATTTCAGCGTATGCACTCTTGTCTTACATATAATATGGTCTGATAATATATTCCTTAAAATACCTATGCGGATACGAAATATAATGCAGAGGAGCTGCTCTTTTATTGATGTTCTTTATCTAAAAGGTTCACACAATTCTTACATGCCAACAACTCTCTCTATCTCTCTCATTCGCCGATCTATCATTTACCTCATATTTTGTTTATGTAGCCGTAATATGATTGATCCTGTATTTCGAAATAAACCATCTTTACGAGTTTTTGCCCTTGTTTAAACATTGCAAAGGATGTGGAAAATTTAGCATATGTAAGTTATTTTTTTTACGAATTAGCTTCATATATCTGTTTCAACGTTTTGCTCTGATAAAATGATATATATAAGTGTCTGAAATATACTATTTTCATTAGAGTCTTTCCCTCTGTTATTTTTACTACCAAGCATTAAGTAGGGTATTACTGCTGACTTCGCTTTCAGTCTGGCATACAAAAATAATTATATTGATAAGTAATTGAAATCACTTTTTGACAATGAACACATTTTTACTAATTTGTTGAAATAAGATAAGTATCGAATTGGTCAATTTGACAATTTTAAAAAGAGACTCGAGTCATTCAGTAATACTTAACCTTATTTTATTTCTAATTTCTGGTTCAACTTACCAGAAATAATCATAAGTATTCCTGTAAGGAGTAAATCTGATATCCCGAAGCAGTTCATTATGCAGTCTGCAGCCCTGAATAAGATAGACATAAATAAGTGTACTTTGTATTTACTAGAAACGACAATACTTTAAATTGTTTTCGCCAAACGTTAACACATTATTAACGGTAAAACAAAAACAAAAGTTGTTGGCGCAAACATTCAATTTCAGTGACATGTTTTTTTATCATGCAGTGAAATTAGTTTTCTTCTTCTCTTTCTCCATAGCACTGTCTGAACAGACCTCTGACAAATCCTTTCTTTGACTAGTTGTTGAAATTCATTGAATCACCAAGTTACATAAGATTTACCAGACACATATTCCCTTTTGACCAGCCTACTTAAGGTACAGGATTATTTTGATTTATGTCACACCTTCAACAAAACATGGGGAAGGCGAGACAAATATCTTGTTTTTCTGACATTGTCTTCAGCTATTGTTTAATTGAGTGATTAGTCGAGATTTAAAAAGGTATAGTTGCATAAAAAGAACATTTCATTCAATTGGATTTTCGTTCGCTTGCGAATCCAACACACCATCTAGATGTCATTTTTTTTAAGTTGGGTTGCTGTCTCATTGACGTATATTCCACATCATTTCTTTTTATTCATATGCCAAGTCATATTCTGATGGCTTGAATGCCTGTTAAATTTTGTGCATGGAACTTGTGATATAGGGACTATAACTAATCTTGCATGCTGTATGATTAACAGACAGTTTTTTTAACTGCAAAACAAATCGAAACATTGTTTTGTGTTGACCGTTCAATTTTTGCTTGTAGATCTTTAGGGTGTTAACATTATAAATGCATTTTTTTGGTTTGATTTTATAGATAGTTCAAATGTTAGGTTTACAGTATGCCATTTTTATATCTGGTTTAATGCTGACTTTTGCATCAAAATATCAGTCACGCCTTAGTCATCTTCCTGTGACTTTTAATAAGTTTGTTTATATAAGTACTTTATAATAAAATACCACGTCTAGTATTTAAAGATCGGAGATGTTGCATGAGCATTTCAACATAGTATCTTTAAACACATATTATGATCTGTCCTCCTTTAATGATATTTTCAGTGATTCCTCGAAGGTTTACATTGTTGTAAACCTCTTCCGAATAGAAGTGTTTATGATGAAATACTTACCCTGTCAAATTGGTATGCTATTGCCTATGGTTATTTACAAGTAGCACATTGGGTTCCGCTTCTTTTGTCTGTCACGTTTAATGGCGAATTCTAACCCCCTCCGAAATGGAAATGCTTATAGTAAAACTAACCCAAGTACCCAGACAACTACCAAATACAATTCAGGTTCATATGGTGTGCGTGTGTGGAAATATATTTCAACTAACTTACAAATCTGTTTTTAAATCGTTGATATATGTAAGAATAAATGAAAGAAGATGTAGGGTAAACGTCATTGAGACAGCAAACCAATGACACATATAACCAATAGACATATGTAGGGCAGCATACAGTCTTCAATGATAGCTAGGTGTCTGTATAAATTGTCAAGCTAGTAATATTCGTAAGTTTAAAATACATTCTTACAAAATACAATTTGTGAATAGATAAACAGCAATTACAAATATATAACAAAGATCTGCCCTAAACTCCAAATCCTCAAAATGATAAAAATGAAAACACTTGAAGGTACCTGACATGGGACAGACAAAAAGTTTGATAATTGTTAACGAGCCATTAAAATAATACTTGAAAGTTTTCTGAAGTATCTGGGTAACGGATGTCTTAGCCATAATCCCGTCTTCCTAATAACTAAAGCACACAACGGGTCATTAATGGAGCAGGAGTTATTTGCTCGTCTAACCAAATGTTGGAAATTTTGTAATAATTTTTGCTTTTTCTGTCTGTATTGTTTTTTCAAGTTTGTCTGAAGCATCTGTTCATTCCAATTTTCAAATATGAATTGCTACTGCATGCATAGGGTTTTGGGATGGTGTAACTTAAAAGACGTGGCATTGAAGTTGGCATGCTTCATAAAATAATTTCACCAGCATGTTGTCAAAATAGACCCAAACCAGATTATCTGTTTAGCTATTATTTCTTTTTTTATGTTCCCGAATATACCACGAAATAATAACTTGTAGTTGCTAAAAATCGGTCGAAAATATTTCGTATATGTACATGCCATTTTAAAGATACCAGTTTTGGGGAACAAGAAGTAGAATATAGAAGGAAACAGAAACATGTTTCACTCTATGGCATGAATAGATGAAGTTTTGTACATATTTATAAAAAAAAAAGAAGCAATAAATACTAGTTGCTGATCAAATGAAATGCAGCAGAACTGTGTTTCGTGCGGACAAATGTAAACATGTATACTCCCAACTCTTTTGGGAGGAGTATAATAATTGCCCTTTTGGGAGGAGTATAATAATTGCCCCTTTTAAAGTACCAGTGTTTGTCATCTACATATACCATAAAGCAGGCCTTCGATTAATTTAAGATGTCTTAACATTCCACTATAGTAGTATTGTTTTAGGAATAGTGAAAATTGTGATGTCTTCTTGCTCTCCGATAACACATGCCTGCGTTTTGCTTCAATTTCTTACTGATGTATGAGAAAAGGTCCGAAAGTTTCACGAACGACGAGTCATAAAAGATGACAATTGTTTGAAAGGTGATCCACAACAATACATAGGCTATCAATAATCAACTCAAACAGCTGTGGGTAGGCTTAATAAGCATTGTATATACTATGTTCCGCTGTAAATTAGATGTTTGGTAGGCTTTTTTCTGAATTTATAGTTTTTTGAAGTATTTTCTGAATAACATAATAGTTTCTTTGTATTTTACTTGTTGTGTAAAGAAGTTTCTTTTGTAATAATACTTAATATATGTATAATTTACCCTTTTAGGTTGTGTATCACATGCGTTCGTTTGTTTATAAGTAGTATTTCCGGTTGTCTCGACTTTGATCAACTATAAAACTGATAAAATTTATATATCTTTAAAAATCGTATTATTTGACTTCATTCAGTGTTGAAATTGATAGTACACGTATAACCAACTCATGATGTGACAACGGAACCTAATCTTAGCTATATCACGGTGGCCAAGAATTACGATCCGGTCTGCTCTTTTCCAACCTCTCGGAGGTTTTAAGTTTAGAGTAGTAGCTAATTCTTAGAAACTTATGTGTTTACCATGACAATAGATATAGGAAGATGTGGTATGAGTGCCAATGAGACAACTCTCCATCCAAGTCACAATTTACAAAAAAAAAATTAAAGGTCAAGGTACGGTCTTCAACACGGAGCATTGGCTCACACCGAACAGCAAGCTATAAAGGGCCACCACAAATAATAAGTGTAAAACCATTCAAACGGGAAAACCCACATGCAACCAGGCTAAACAGACGACACTCTTTGCAGTCATCATTGCAATCTGAATTGTCCATAAAAGTATTGTGTGTGAATCATTGATGTTCTGTAATTGTATATGCATGTCTGTCGTGGATTGTTATTATATCCCACTACAAAGGAAGAGATATATTGGTTTACTTTTGTCTTTCCGTCAGTCTGTTCACTTCTGTCGCATTTTAACGGCAATTATAATGCATAGCTTCTTGATATTTGACAAGAGGCTTCATCGTGTATGCCATGCGGAAGATACGTTCCTTCGATGGTCAACTTTTATGAGTCTCAAACATCATGCACAGTTACAAAATATTGTCAATTTTGGACAACAACATTGAACAGGAATATATTTAGTGACAATGGCTCTCAGTACCTCTTGTATTGAATTTACTTTGCTCGGGATCTTTACACATTTTCATTTTTTATGTAAAAGAAAGGGGGAAATGTTTCCAAGGCTTTTTTTTACCTTCATTTGTCATATTTAAAAATATTAATATCGTGTCAAATCTGCATTGTGGAGTGTTGCAGGATTGGTTATTTTTTTTTTAAATTATTTTACGAGAAGGTTGAAGGAGTTTTGTGTAGTGTTAATATTTATTTGATGTATCTTACTCCATTGGAAGTTTCAATATTTCCCATATTCTTTTGAATGCGTGAGCACTCTTTATAGATTCGTTTCTGGAAGACGAAGAAGTTGATTTATAATGTGAACGAGAAGATCCATTTTTGATAATGTTTAGTCTCCATGCTATTTCTGACTGACTGACTTCCTTCTAATATATATATACGTATCATTTTTGTTTGTTTTTTTCGGGTTATGTTAATTTCTATGGAGTTTTTTCTCTGTTTACTTTCCTCTATCGCCAGTTTTCATATACGTTTCTGTTTTTTTTAATAAACAATCCACTACTGCGCTATATCTTTTCGTAGAAATCATCCACCCGGTATATAGCCTAGTCGTGCTTATTTTTACTACTACTTGGGAGTTTTCAACTCATTCAACTCAAATTGTACCATTGCCTCAGGGTTTTTTTCTGTGGACCATAGTCTTACAGCTACAGAAAATCCCCAATCCGACGAAATTTTATATTGTTGTTTATACATAGTAAAAGTGTTCAGTTGACCATAAACAATAGTTATGCAACACAACCTCAATAAACTAGCCTTGACCTGTAGTCAAGGTCTTTAAACACATCCTTAGTTAAATCACATACACATGTAGTTTTATTCAGTGGTGTTTTTTGAATATTAATACACAAAACCACAAGCATTGCTCAAATGAAATCATGGACTTATTGATATCATTTCTAATACTCTGTTCTCTTGTTCTTGGGACTAATGCGAATGATGTTAAAAAGGTGTTGGTGTTTGGGGGAAATGGTCTTATTGGTGCAGCTAGCGTAAATAAAATGCTAGAAAATGGACACGATTTGACTTTGGTAACCAGAGGAAATTGGTACTGGGACACTGACGATAATATCAAGCCACGGGTAAAGCATTTGAAATGTGATCGAATGAAAAGTTTAAAGGATTGCTGGAGTGCAGAACAGTATGATTTTTACGATGCAATTGTAGATTTCAGTGGATTTGATCCGTATATGATCAAGGATACATTGAAACTTCTGCAAGGTTTGTAGATTTCATATTTTTACAGAGGTTCTGTTTGGATGAAAAGAACATCAATACTATTCCATCATTTTATAACTCGAAATTAAATGTATGTTATCCTGCATGTGCACGTTATATTTGCCATGTAATGAATGAATGAATTAATGAATTAATTACATACTAGTATTACAATGACTTTAAAAAAAATGAAATACTTTGACTTTTTACAAAATGAAATACTTTGGCATATCAGATCAAATCATCAACTGGGTAGAATCCTTTCTTTCAAACAGAACTCAAACAGTACTTTTAGAAAACATGTCATCTTCAAAAATACCAGTCTCATCAGGTGTCTCACAGGGTACAGTGCTAGGACCAATACTATTCTTAGTTTACATAAATGACCTCCCAGATTACATCCAACATAGCAAAATCAGACTCTTTGCAAATGACAGTACAATCTACCGACAAATTAAAACTCAAAACGACTGCCTCAAGCTCCAAGAACACCTAGAAGCTGCCATACAATGGGGAAAAGATTGGCTTATGTCTTTCCATCCAGACAAGTGTAACATCATGAATATAACAACAAAGAAATCCCATCCACTTTTATTACAACATGTATGGACACATCTTAGAATCTGTAAAACATGCACAATACTTAAGTATCACCATCTCAGCAGACCTAAAATGGAACACCCACATCCAGCAAACAGCTGCAAAAGCAAATAAATCCTTAGGTTTCATCAGAAGAAACCTTAAAGTCCAATCACAAACAATTAAAGAAAGATCGTACCAAACACTTATAAGACCAAAGTTAGAATACCGTTGTACTGTATGGGATCCATTTACAAACGAAAATATAAAATCAATAGAAAAAGTACAGAGACGAGCGGCAAGTTACGTGTGCAATAGACATCACAACACCAGCAGTGTGTCTGAGATGCTAGACACCATGAAATGGCAAACCTTACAAGAACGCCTACCACGAACAAGGCATATAATGTTC
This sequence comes from Mytilus trossulus, assembly GCF_036588685.1. NCBI lineage: Eukaryota > Metazoa > Mollusca > Bivalvia > Mytilida > Mytilidae > Mytilus > Mytilus trossulus. Next base: position 44,190,517 of record NC_086375.1, on the reverse strand, counting down.
CACAAAATTGTAAATGAAAATATAGCCATTCCATCGCATAATGTATTACAACAGAGTCAGTCTACTACGAGATCCACCAATAAAGAATCCTACAGACAAATTCAGTGCAATAAAGACGGCTATAAATTTTCTTTTTTCTGTCAAACCATCAAAGACTGGAACAAACTCTCCCCTGAAATTACTAAAAACACTACTACAGAAAACTTCAAGGGTGCACTCACGCACGATGTGCTCCTTGATACTTACCCTCATCTAAAATAATCAGATACTCTTGTTTTTATCTTATAACCAAAAAAAAAATAAAAATAAAAAATGTAATAGTTAAAACCATATAAAAATTGTATAAATTAAAAACAAAGAAAAATTGTAAAAATTGAAAATACGAAAATATATGACCAAAAACAACTTTGAACAAGAAATATTTTGTTAATCTATGTTTTGACAAAAAAATATCCACATACATTTATTTTGAAACATTTACCAGACATGCGCCGGAAAGTAAACATCAGAACGTTGATGGTTTTCTGTAAAAAAAGAAGAAAGCATAAAAGCAAATATGGGGTTTCTACATAAATGAGACAACAATCAAAAGATTTATAAAATCAAATAAAAAAGTATACAGATATCAACTGTTTTTGAAGACATACAGACATCAACTGTTTTTGAAGACATACAGATATCAACTGTTTTTGAAGACATACAATCTTCATCAATAGACTTGTTTTTATTTGTTTGTTATTGCAATATTTCAAGCTTTACGAAATGAAAAGCAAATTTAGAAACTCTCCAAAATATGCCTTTCCTATTGACCACTATTCTCATGTGAGTCTGCTTTAACATATCCCGTGAATTCAAGTACTTAAATGAAAAAGGATAAGATGCAAAACTTGACTCATAATGCCTGTACTAGGCTTTCATTGAGATCCTAGTTTGCTATGTCCCAAAAGTTGGCACATTTATCCTTTAATGTGTATAGCTATTATCTATTTATAGTTATAAAGACCTGAATAAATCAATGAAAAACAATGATAACAACATTTATGAAAAATGCCAGAAATAAAACTAAAAAACAACTTGATTTATACCGGAAAACCAAATAATTGCATACTAAAACGATATCACATCTGACCAGAAATTGTATTTTTCAAATACTAGCCTTTTGCGTGGACAGCGTTTTGCTGTGTGTTTGTTTATTGCAATTTGCTAGAGGTATAAGGGGTTGAATTCTCGCAAACTAACATGCTTAACCCCGCCGCATTTTTGCACATGTGTGTTTTTTTTTCTTTTGGTTCATTTGTATGTTAAGGTGTAAGTGAGGCGTCCATTTCGCTGAGCTAGTATACATTATGGTTAAGGGAACCTGACATGCAGAGCTGTCGCCCGAACTCCGCTTCCGATGCGTGATTTTCTCGCTACCGTAGTTGACCCATTGATGCATGCTGTGAGTGCTTTCTTCTCTTTGGTCGGTTGTTGTTTCCATGACACGTTCCCCGTTTCCATTTTCCATTTTAAAATATATGTTTTTTTAATTGCAGGTCGTGTTGGTCGCTACATCTATATCAGTTCTGACTCGGTTTACGAAGTCTGCACGAAAAACCATTCACGGCCAACGGTAGAGACCGATTCTGTGCGACCAGGTGACATAAAAGAGCAGGATGTTTTGAACAAGAAAGATGATTATGGCCATCGGAAATATTCAGGGGAAGAGGTTTTGGTAGAACAGAGGAAGCAAGGTGGGATGCCATATTTCTTCATTAGACTTCCTGATGTTATTGGGTCACGTGATAACACATACCGTTGGTGGATATACCAGGCTTGGTTGAGATTATCGCCATACTTGGAAACAAAGATAGCTATTCCGAAAAATCTTATTAACTTCCCAATGAGCTTTGTTTATGTTGAAGACGTTGCAAATATCGTATTACAAAGTTTAAATTATGACCAAGACCTTTTAGACGAAGCATACAACTTTGCTTTTGATGAGACACCAACGCTACCAGAAGTTCTTGATAAAATGAAAAAATATATGGAAAAACTAGATATTGATATTCCAGTGGCTGACGATGAAGATGTTGTTCATTTATTCCCGTCCGTGACAAGAGGTCCTATATGCTGTGATAAAGCAAAACATAAACTTGGCTTCAAGCCTACATCGTTCGAACAGGCAGCAAAAGAAACTGTCGAATTTTATGAACAAGCAATGTTAAGTAACAAATTTGAAAGAGAACGGTTAAGTGTATTAAAAACATTAGAAACATTTTCTCCTAATAATCCTGGAAACGTTTATATAGGACTCCGAAAGGAATATGGTTTAGATATAAAAAGTCGAGAAGAACTGTAATAGAATGGGAATTTTCATTTTGATTTGAATTACATGTATTCATGGGTAGTACAGTATGTAAATACTTTAATGTAAACACAAAATAGTATCAACAAAACATAAGTAATTATACCAAACATTTTGTAATGAAATTATTAATTACACTATGACTTAAATTATCAGAATTCATAAAGATTTCATAACTACCCTTTTCATGAATTTATTGTCTTATTGATGCAATAGTTATCTGCTTGAAACTTGGATGTATCATAGTAATATTTTGCTTGTCAAGCTCTCAGCTCATCTACTGTATGGACATTTAAACACTAGCATTGTCCTATCCATGCATCATACATTTTACCTAGTCAAATAAAATGAGTGAGTCAAACGCTTTTATTGGTTAAAGTAGCTAAAATGTCCGGAAAGACCTCCAGCAAGACAACTGACTATCCTATATGCAAGAAGCCGAAATTGATTATTCCCAGAAAGATCTGCTTCAAGACAACTGACAATGTTAGTCAATTAAGATGAGCCAAACGCTTTTATTGGTTAACGAATTAACGAAAGGAAATGCTGACCAAACCTTCAACAAGAAAACTTCATTTAAGATGTGTAAAACACTTTTGTTGGTTAAAGAAGCCACAGTGCCAGGAAAAATATTCAGCAAGACAACTGCCAATCTTAGTCAAATAAAATGAGTCAAACGCTTTTATTAAAGAAGCTAGAATGCGTGGAAAGACCTTCAGCAAGACAACTGACCATCCTATACAATTAAGAGGAGTCATACGCTTTATTGGTCGAAGAAGCCGGGGTACCCTGGGAGACCTTCAGAGAGACAACTGACAATCCTATACAATTAAGAGGAGTCATACGCTTTTATTGGTCGAAGAAGCCGGGGTACCCGGGGAGACCTTCAGAGAGACAACTGACAATCCTATACAATTAAGAGGAATCATACGCTTTAATTGGTCGAAGAAGCCGGGGTACCCTGTGAGACCTTCAGAGAGACAACTGACAATCCTATACAATTAAGAGGAGCCATACGCTTTATTGGTCGAAGAAGCCGGGGTACCCTGGGAGACCTTCAGAGAGACAACTGACAATCCTATACAATTAAGAGGAGTCATACGCTTTTATTGGTCGAAGAAGCCGGGGTACCCGGGGAGACCTTCAGAGAGACAACTGACAATCCTATACAATTAAGAGGAATCATACGCTTTAATTGGTCGAAGAAGCCGGGGTACCCTGGGAGACCTTCAGAGAGACAACTGACAATCCTATACAATTAAGAGGAGTCATACGCTTTTATTGGTCGAAGAAGCCGGGGTACCCGGGGAGACCTTCAGAGAGACAACTGACAATCCTATTCAATTAAGATGAGTTTACGCTTTTATTGGTTGTAGAAGCCGGAATGGCAGGAAAGACATTCAGCAAGCCAACTGAAAATCACAGTCAATTAAGATGAGTTAAACGCACCAGTCACATGCTGTGTTCGAAGTCGCAACCTCCGTCTTGACTGACAAGTGATCATTAAGATGAACTAATAACAAAATTAAGCTACTGAGGCCCCAGGTTAGCATTGATCCTAATGGTCTTCGTCTGTATATAACCTTTCACTTTTGATCAACTGCACGAGTCTTAAATTCGATAAAAATCATAGAAAAATTGTATGATTTTGTAAAAAAAACCTTGACATATGAGAGTATGGTATTCAATTTTAAGTAAATAAGAAATCATATCTTGTTTACTTCCAATTGAAGAAGAAATCTCACAAAGAATTGAAGATATATGATGTACTTTATAAAGTATTTGTTTAAATTAAAAAAACATCTTGAAATTCAATAAATCTATAAACTGCTTACCATATGCTTAATGCATGTTTCCAGATTCACATTCATCAAGAACATTTAAAACCAAACAAAAAAGACCCTGCAGATAATGATTTATTAAAACAAGAGTGCACACACTGAAATGTCTCACCTTCTTTACTAATCATTGATATTATGTTGATAGTCCTAAGTATAAAGCTTTATTACAACTGTCACATAAACTTAACATTAACCAAGATAGCTAAACAAAGACCAATGGACCATGACAATGAGGTCAAGGTCAGATGAACCATGCCAGGCAGACAAGTACAGCTAACAATGCGTCCATACAACAAATATAGTTGACCTATTACTTATAGTTTAAGAAAAAAAGACCAAAAACACAAAAACTTAACACTGTGCAATGAACCTTGAAGTTGAGGTCATGGTCAAATAAAACCTGTGGGACTGACATATAGATCATAACATATTTCCATACACTAAATATAGTTGACCTTTGGCATATAATATAAGATAAAAAGACCAAAACTTAAAAAAATAACTTTGACCACTGAACCATGAAATTGAGGTCAAGGTCAGATGACATATGTCCGCTAGACATGTACACCTTACAGTCCTTCCATACACCAAATATACTAGCCCTATTGCTTATAGTATCTGAGATATCATGGACTTGACCACCAAAACTTAACCTTGTTCACTGATCCATGAAATGAGGTTGAGGTCAAGTGAAAACTGTCTGACAGGAATGAGGACCTTGCAAGGTACGCACATACCAAATATAGTTATTCTATTACTAATAATAAGAGAGAATTCAACATTACAAAAATTCTGAAATTTTTTTCCAAATGGTCACTGAACCATGAAAATGAGGTCAAGGACATTGGACATGTGACTAACGGAAATTTCGTAACATTAGGCATCTATATACAAAGTATGAAGCATCCAGGTCTTTCACCTTCTAAAATATAAACCTTTTAAGAAGTTAGCTAACGCCGCCGCCGCCGCCGGATCACTATCCCTATGTCGAGCTTTCTGCAACAAAAGTTGAAGGCTCGACAAAAACTGTCAGGGGTCAATACAAACTTTCCGTTTAAGGTAACTAAACCTTACAGAGTTGTAACCTTAGATTTGTCCCAATTTCTAAATTTATCAGTTTAAAATAGACTAAAATGTACATAATAAACTAAATTATACTAAAATTTACCTATAGTGCTCAAGTTAGCAAATTGATTCTCCAAATATCCTGTAAACTTAATTGCTTCCAAAATTAATAGAATCAAATATCCGGTAAACTTAATTGCTACCAAAATTAATGGAAATCGTTTATTTGTTACTCCTTTTAGAATTATAATTGATTATTACTTCAACTGCAATTTAACATAAGTGCTTCTAATCCTGAAGATAAATTCTGATCCCTACTGCAAAAGACAAAATGCTACCAAACCCCAGGAATTGTCTATTGAAGGGCAATCTTTTAAATTAAAAATGTTCTACATGATAAAGCATGTTAATTGTAATTAAGGGTTTGTAGTGGTCACCTCATAAATGCCATTAGGGACAGTTCTGATATCATGTAAGTGGTCAAGATCCCCTTCTCTTTTTATTTTCTGTTTTTTCATGCCTAAATGATTTAATGATTCCATGGGTAAAACCAAGGGTCATCCCCACCGGGCCCTGTCCTTTGGAAATATTCAAATATCTTGTAAATGGTAAAGATTCTCACCCCTTATAAGTTAATCATATATATTCTTGTTCGTCATGTCACAAAAAGTTTAACAATGTACAGGGTCAGTCCCTATGGGGCTCCAATGTTTTTGTATCTCGTAAATGATTGAGATCCCCACCCCTAAACCATATATAGTCTGGTTTGTCATGTTATAAAATTTTTAATGATATATAGGGTCAACCACAGGGGTCCTTACCCCCCCCCACCAATGATCTAATATCTTGTAACAGTCGGAAACCAGGTTGAAATAGAACAAAAGAGTCGAAGCTCTTTGTTAATAGAGAAGGCGATAAATGTTTACTGTATTGTTTACTATAGTGACAAAAATTTTATAAGTTAATAGAAACAAACAAAATTGCAATTTTCCTCTCAATTACAGGATGTTTTATTTTAAAAACACCATTTGCATAAGTTTTCAATTTATCTAGTACATAGTTAAGCAGAACAATTAGATATCAAGTCAACGACATGGGTATCTTTCAGGTTGGAAGAAAAAAATGCATAACCTCCGATTTTTTTGAAAAAATTACCACGGACGGAAAACATATCAATCTATTAGTTCAGTAATTTTCGTGTCTGCCCTTCCATTATGTGAATGAAGAAAAAATTCATAACAATGGGTAACAATTGAATCGAAAAGAGAAAATCGACTGCACCTTTTTATGTGAGGGCGTGTTTGAGTTGAGTATTTTGTCTTGATATCGTTCAAAGTAAGAATATTTGCTTCAGATTCTAAAAAAAATCACAGTACTAAAAGATGAAATATATGGGTCAAGTGAAATACCTATCTAATGAGTCACAAAAACAGAGAAGGTGTGTTCGAATAGCGATTTTTTTACTGAAGGTACTTGACGACAGTCTTTCAAGTTGGATGATGAAAATGCATATCTTTGAAAAATTCTAATTTTTTGTGTGTGATAACTAGAGTTTATAGTCTTCATACACTAAACAAATCTAGTCTGTCCTTCCACGAAATATTTAATTTTTTTAAATGTTTATGAATTTTCGAAAATTCCACCCGACAACCGATCAGACAATAGTTTTAATTGAATCAATGCAGACAAGATTATTAACTGATGCTCATTAGCTAGTTGTTACATTTGCCTTTAAAAATACAACTGACATATAAGGATCGTAATGGTGCAATGTGGATAAATTTATCGGTTTCCAAGAGCAAAATTGGTAGCGCGTCATCCCTGTAATGGCTTCCGTTTCTACGATTGTGAAAATGAACTGGCGTAATGGGGAGATAATTTTGACGAAGCAGGATCCTGACTGGTAAATGGTCGAGTCCCCACCACTAAATCATATATATATTCCTGTTGTCATCTCACAAAGACTAGAAAGATATTTATTTTCAGTAACCAGGGGTAAACCCCACCCCAATTCGCTAATATCTAAATGGTTGAGATCCCCACTGTAAACCATATATATTCCTGTTTGTCATGTCAAAATGATTTGAATCATATACAGGGTTAGTCCACAGTGATCAGTCCCACAAACTGTCATTTGAATAGTGTTAGTGGTCGAGATTTCCACCCGTGAACCATATATCCTGCTTTGTCATGCCAAGATGATTTGAATGATATACAGGGTTAGCCTCCAGGGATCATTCCCACCCTCAGTCATTTGAATAGTGTTAGTGGTTGGAATCTCAACCGGTGAACAATATATATTTTTCTTTGTCATGCCAAGATCATTTGAATGATATGCAAGGTTAGTCTCCAGGGAGTAGTTCCCACCCCTGCCATTTAAATATGTTCAAATATCTTGTAAGTGGTTAAGATCCCCCCTCAATAAGCCACATCAAATGAAATATTAAAGAAGTCCCCAGGGCTCATCCCACTCCTGTCATATGAGAATGTTCTCAACCCTTGTGAAAGAAAAATATCTGCAGCCTTAAACCATATAATTTCTGCAAAATTAATTAAATGAATAATAGGGGTAGTCTTTATGGGGTTATACTTTAGGGGACTTTGTTTTGGAGACTTTGTTACAGGAGCCTGTTACAATCATTTCTTGTTTTTCTTAAAATCTAGTTGGATCAAGGTCTGCTATTTTTATGAAGTTTTGCTCTAACTGCTTAAATTTTGAGATGTTGGCCAAAATACCTTTGTATTCCATTTATAATTTATATACTAGACATACCAAGGAAGCATTCACATATAAAAGGTTTTTTCCGATGCTGTTCAGTAGTTTTATACCTTTTGGTCCAGGTGAGCAACTGAAAAGGAATGGTTAATTTGGATTGATTTCAAAATCTAGTTCATGAATAATGTCATTTTACTTGAAGCTGATGATGCTCCCTTGGACAAAATCACAGTTAAAATGTTCCATTGGAGCACATAATCTAAAACATTGTACTTTTTTGGCTTTTCAAAATTTTGTTCTTGAGCATACCTGATGATGTTTATATTAATAAAAAAAAGTATGAACACTATTATCACTTCCTTTATCTTAATTTTCAAGCAGTGTGAGGGAGGTAATCAAGTAATCAAACAAATTGGATTACCTCCCTTTCACTACTTTTAAATTGTCTAAATTGTCCTTACCAAAAATAAAACCTTGTTTTCCCCCTTTTTTGCTCTAACTGCTTAAATTTTGAGATGTTGGCCAAAATACCTTTGTATTCCATTTATAATTTATATACTAGACATGCCAAGGAAGCATTCACATATAAAAGTTTTTTTCCGATGCTGTTCAGTAGTTTTATACCTTTTGGTCCAGGTGAGCAACTGAAAAGGAATGGTTAATTTGGATTGATTTCAAAATCTAGTTCATAAATAATGTCATTTTACTTGAAGCTGATGATGCTCCCTTGGACAAAATCACAGTTAAAAATGTTCCATTGGAGCACATAATCTAAAACATTGTACTTTTTTGGCTTTTCAAAATTTTGTTCTTGAGCATACCTGATGATGTTTATATTAATAACTGATGATGTTTATATTAATAAAAAAAAGTATGAACACTATTATCACTTCCTTAATCTTAATTTTCAAGCAGTGTGAGGGAGGTGATCAAGTAATCAAACAAATTGGATTACCTCCCTTTCACTACTTTTAAATTGTCTAAATTGTCCTTACCAAATAAAACCTTGTTTTCCCCCTTTTTTGCCCATAATTGCTTATTAATTTGATCCATTACCCTCTATAACCATCCCTTTGTAGTATGGAAACTTGTGGTATGATTTCAGAGAGATTTATACACTTATGTACAAGTTATTGACCGAAAACTACAAAAATGCTAATTTGGGCCCCTCACTTATTGAAATCCAGCTTGGAGGAAGAACCCCAAAACTCAATTCCAGCCTTTCCTTTGTAGTAAGAAACCTTGTAGTATAATTTCAGAGAGATCCATACACACACAAGTTGTAGTCTGTAAACTAGAAAAATGCTTCTTTTTGGCCCCATATTCCTAAATGTTCAGATATAACACCAAGCCTTCCCTCATTATAGGGAACCTTGAGGTATAATGTCAGAGATTCCATACAGTATAACATAAGATATTACCCCAAAACTTCAAAAATGCTTGTTTGAGGCCCATTTTTGGCTCTTAATTCCTAGACTGTTTGCCCCATGACCCTTAAAATAATTTCCCAACCTTCTACTTAATGGTATGAACATTGTGGTACAATTTCAGAGTAACTGAAATACTTATTGTCATGAAACTAGATAAATGTATGTTTTGGACCCCTTTTTCCTTATACCAATGGAATCATAACCCCCAAAATCAATCCCAACCTTCCTTTTGTGGTTATAAACATTTTGTTAAAATATTATTGATATCTTTTTACTTATACTAAATTTATTATCCGGAAACCATTTGTCTTTAGACGACGCTGGCGACGACGTGATACCAATATACAACCGCACATTTTTTTGAGGTTGTATAAAAATATTGCCACATGAAAACACAAAGCAGTTAAGTAATTAGATTTTAATTTCAAAATATAAGTATGTATACAGACAACAAAGACACAATCACACTTTTTTGCACCAAAAATTACACCACTAATATCTAAAGAGAGCAGTGAACTTATCCCAAATGCTAAATGTAAACATTTTATGAGTCTATATTTTAATTAAGGCTATACCTTATCATGATGATGATTTTTATTTTCCCGTTGCCATTGTAAAAGTTGGTGCTGTTGGAAAAAAAGTAAAGAAATGTTCCAATGATATTTTTTTTGTAAACAGAATAAAAGTTATATGAGACACAAAATTGTCCCACATGACAGTCTTTACTATAGTTGACTGACAGAACTCAACTAATTTATCTTCGGTTGTAATTGATAAAATATTTGATTTTTTAACAACCCAAGCCAGAATTTTCAGAACCAAAACAATATCTATTTTGTATTATGGCTATTTTGTTTCTTTTTCCAGGAAGATTTCACTTAAAATTAAAATAAGGTACCCCAGGCCCCAAGTTTTTCCTCCCGAATCAAAAATTGAAATATACAAAATAGATTACCCTGTGTAAACAGTTGTACAAAAGTGCATACATTATAATGAAGTACATAATCAATCTAATTTCATTTCTTGAAAAATGTCAAAACTGCAGTTTAAAAGCTATCACTTTACCAGGTAACCAGCAGGGTTGCTATTTGTACAGATAGCTAAAGCAAATTTAAGGGACTAGTTATATAACTACATCCCTCCTTACTTTGGAAAAAGAATTCCGTAAAAAATTATAGATGCAGCCATATTTAAGTTTTGAAATAGTGTATAAAAATCAAAGTAGAACAATCTAATAAAAAAAAATTCAGCCAGCACTTGTGTGGTCACATTATCTTTGTTTAAACTTTTAAGTAATTTGTTTATATTAGATAAGGACAACACAGAACACATTCAAAGAAAGAAAAACAGTATTGAAAATGATTGCATATGAATAATAAAGTGTGAATAAAACTTCAAACAATAAAATATTTAAATAATGTAAGGGGGGATTATTTTTATTTTTTTTGAAAAATGATTTGATAGTTTTGCCAAAATCTACAAAGAAGCTTCTAGGAAATATGTACCTCATTGAACATATTGAGTCCATTGTCTACCTACTTCTATGAAACTCAGGTAATAATTTAAAAATAATTGCTTAAGCTGAGCACTATATTCAAAACAACTTTCTGGCAGTATTCAAATCAACTACTTCAATGCATTAGTTACAGAAAACTAAAAATATGATTAGCACTTTTGTCCTTATTTAACAAATTAATAAATAAATCACAATGTAGAAAAAAAATCAACAAGAAAGCATACACTCTCATACATTCAAACAATAATCACAACTCTTTCGTCATGTAAATATATCAGCAAAACTTTATTTATTATTGATGCTTCGCCTGTTTTGTTATTTTCAATTTTCACAAAATCAACAATATAAATTGTACTATAAGTTTTAACAAGCAAACAAATTGAATTATTGGGTAGTTTTGCTTTAGTCAAACCTTTGCTGAATACACATCAGGAATGGTGACAATGTTCTTTACTAATGACTTTGTACCTAAAATTTGTTTATATTTTATATTTGTTTAGCCCATTTGACATCCTGTTCTAAGGGTTATGGTACATCCATATTTTAAGACTCAATAAACAATTACGGACAAATATTTCATACAAATATGTACATGAAAACATTATAAACATCAGATGAAATTTTCTTTTCTTTATTCTCATATAAAAAATGCAGCAGTTCAAAAGTTAAAAAAAAAAAAAAAAAAAAAAAAAAAACTAAGAATATAACTATCCTTAAGACATCATGCCTAATAAAACTATCACATATCCATGTTAAGGGAAACCCAAATTTGTTATATTTATCAAACAGTTAAGTTCGTAGTGAACATGGGCACTATCATTTAAGTTATAAATAACATAATATTTTTATAACTTTCTCTTTTTATCACCTTAAAATTGAAATGATATTGTTTTGTTTTTTAGTTTACTAGACCAAAAATTAAAGCATATAGTTGTTTATATCTATCATGTCATCAATGGGCAAACATGATTATAACAAATAACAAGTTACTGACAAATACTTTAAGATATTATTACAAATAATTTATATACAAGATACAAGAATGCATTCTTGGATTGAGTATTTTGAGAATAAGCTAAAGATCAACATTTTATACCTCAATTCTAGCTTCAAACAAGCTGTCATTTTTGGGACTAATACAAAGTAACTCAATAGTTATGATTCAAAACTTAATTTTCTTATTGCTATCTATAAAAAAAGCGCCCTAAAGAATAAAACATGATCCTGATGAAAGTATGATGGACAACTTGTACATTGAAAATTCAACAAATATGAATGAATGATATCCAATTTAATAAATTTATTCAAGACCCTCGATTTGTTGGAATTATGTTTGTTCATACGTGCTATAACCTTACATGAGGTAAAAATTCATATACTAATAAGTTCTAATATTTTCATAAAATTTACATAAAGTAAAGCATCAAAAAGTAATATACATAAATTTGAATTATTCACATAATGAATTTCTTTTTTATAATTTTAAACTTATTTAATTTTCACATACAGACTAGATGAAAAGGAATGTTTGGAATTGTTTGTTTAAACAAAGATATGTTTTTATCAATCTTGTGTCATATTTGCACCCTTCATGTTTAGTTACTATCGCCATTGCATCCTTGTTACACCTGTTCGTATCCAGACTGTCTACTCCTCTTACGACCAATAAGATAAGCTATCAGCACTATAACAACCAATCCAGCTAAAGCAGCACCTACTGCGATTGGTACTACAGAGTTGGTGTCAGAGTCAGCGGAGCATTCTGATATACCTGTAATAAGATTGATATAATAAGTATGAATATTTGGATGCCCCATTAACTGTATATAATTTCAACTAACAGTTTTCAATTCACTGGATATCAATCCATGTAATTGAAAAAATAAATGAAGAACATGTCTAAGGACTCAAGCTTGATTATAAAACATGAAAATACTTTTTGAGAGCATTTGATGTCACTGCTAGTTCTAAAAGAAATCTAATGTTCTAGATCTTAGCAATGCAAGTTAGATAATTAAGTTGTTTATTTACACGCAAAGCATTAAAATAATATTGATATATTCATTGCATACACTATTACACATGGCAGAAAAATTTCCAGATATCTAGATTTTTTTGTATGTGATTAAATTGATATTCAAATTTAACCTACCAGAACTTTTAAATTCTGTAATATTTTTTTGGAAGGCAGCATATTGCAAGTTGTATGTTCTGAAATTAACTCCCTGTACATCCAATTCACTTTTATCATTACACTTGTAGCTTCCATCTTTATCTGCAGCAAACTGATCCTTTAAAAATGTTTTCCTCACCATCAAGGTTTCTGTAAAAAAAAGGTAGGTATAAGTTAAGATTGACCAAACTGAAAACAAATTGACAATATTTTCTCTGAGAAGCAGTCCATGGAAATTATAACGGCTAACTGCCTTACTTTTCCCACTTTTTACATTAGTTGATTACATGGTAGGCTTGAACAGACATTTTGATTGGTAGGAACTTCTAATGGGTCTGTTTTAGAGGATTATTTTGTATTGTTAAGTTTTAATGTTGGAACAGAGTTTTGTTTATTTGAAAAAAAATCAATTAGTTATTTTGATGTTTATGTTTTAAATATACTAATTAAAGTTTTCGCATGTTTGCAATGCCAAATAATCACTACAATCTACAATTTAAATTAGCTTATTAATGTGATCTTGCAATTAAGTAACTAACTTTGATTGCCTGATCAAGATTGTCTCCCTTGGGAAAGTTCTCAAAATCTGTAACATTCTTTTATTCTCAGTTAGTATTTTTACAATCATAATCAAGGGATCCGAATAAAATAGTTCACATCTAAATTGTAAAAGTTGGCAGGTAAAATATTACTGAAAATGACACTAGAATTTAATATGCTTAAAGAAAATGAAATATTTTGGACTCTTTTTTTATTTAGTGGGAAACAATATATTTGTAGACTTCTTGCCAGGGTTAAGATAAACCAGGAACTCATATTTACAATCAAGTAATCAATTTCTGTAGGCTGTTATGCATGATTTGACAAACCAGGAAATCAAATACCCTCAAAAATTGCATTTTTTCCTCAATCCATGAAAACTGATATCAGTGAAAACAATAAAACAAAAGTGTCTATTGAATGATTGAGGTCTACAGTATGTTTTTTCTGTTACTGAACATTTATTGGCTTTCATTTTTATTTACCTTCCCTGTCAATTTCGGGAAACAAATCTTTATCTACTTTAAATGTTATATCCACATCTGAGAAGTAATATCCAGTGTCAGATTTTGTAAAGGTCATCAGCATCTTGGATGTCTTATAAAATGTGACGGTCATGGTCTGTGTTGAATTGGATGCATCACAGTCTCCAGCATACTCTGTTTCATTGCTTGTATCCTCTTTATTGATACCAAGTGTCTTTGTAACATTAACCTACAATATAATATCTCATATTAAGTCTGGGTACAAGACATTTCTCATTATCTATTGATATCTTCTGAATATTTCTATAAAAAAAAGTAAAAACTATATAACATTTTATATTAAATATTAAACAAGAATGTGACCATAGTACACAAATGCCCCACTCCATTTTACATGTTTAGTGGACCGTTAAATTGGGGTCAATAATTTGGCACTAAAATTAGAAAGTTCATATCATAGGGAACATGTGTTTTAAGTTGATTGGACTTCAACTTCATCAAAAACTACCTTGACCAAACACTTAAACCAAAACTTTAACCTGCTATGCACTATCTTATTCTTTGTTAAGTGGACTGTGAAATTGGGGTCAATACTTTAATTTAAAATTAGAAAGATCATATCATGGGGAACATGTGTAGCAACTTTCAAGTTGATTGGACTTCAACTTCATCAAAAACTACCTTGACCAAAAACTTAAACCTGACCCATGGACGTACGAGGAATGAACCCACAGACCAGAAAACATACTGCCTCTCTACTATCGTAGGTGGGAATAAAAACAGCTATAAATTTTCAAACTTTTTTTACCATAAAAAGAAATTGAATATCCCAAGACAAAGGGAGGAAACATCTGATTTTATTCAATCAACTTTTTGTGTACAATTAAAGCTTGACTTATCAATTCAAAAGAAACCAAAATATAGTAAATTAATCAGGTTGGCATAAATTTATCAACTACGCACACATGGTGACCAAAGCATCAAACAACCTACTTTTTTTAGAATCTATAATTAAACATCCTAAATTTCCATACTACTTACTCCTTTGACTAGAATAGGTAAGGTGAATTCAATTCCTGCTTTGAACATGAGACAAGTTCCATTTCTATTGGCTGCTTTGTATGTGTTGACAGAAGGTGCACCAGGTGCAGGAGTTGGATATACTGGTGGTGCAGGTGTTGTTGGCTTTGCTGGTGTTGTTACTGGTGCTTCTGATGTTGATTCATTAGTTGGTGGTTTTGTTGTTGGCTGAGTTGTTACTACTGGTGCCTCTGATGTAGATTCATTCGTTGGTGGTTTTGTTGTTGGCTCAGTAGATGGTCCTGATGGTGCTGGTGGAGCCTCTGATGTGGTTTCATTGTTTTTCTCTGTAGTTTGAACTGGTGGCTTTGTTGTCATAGCTGCTTCTGTTGTAAGACCATCTATTGCAGTACAATCCTGAGCTGAAAAAGTTAAAAATATCTTTTGTTAATGACAGTCAAACATGTTTATAAGTCACCCTCTGGATAAGAGAAAACTAACTTTACACGAAAGACGACCAATAGAATTGAGGTTTAAATACACATGCATCATATGTCTATTACAGCAAACAAGAAGAGGGTGATTGATCATCAGTAAAAAAGACACTTTTGCCAAAAAAGAGCTTAAAAGCCTAGATGTGACCTTAATATTGATTGTATATTATGGATGGAGCAACTGATATATGAATTCAGGTCTTAAGTTGGGTTTTGTGTCTTCAGTTTTCTATGTTGTTTTTTGTGTACTGTTTGTCTATAAGTTGTATTTTTGTCTTGATTGGCACTAAAATTAGAAATATTGGTTCCCTGTGTACTAAGTTTCAAGTTGATTGGACTTCCAACTTTATCAAATATTACCTTGACCAAAAAAATAAACCTAGAGGGACAAATGAACTGACAAACCCTTGAGTTGAGCATACAAAATAACAATTTTACATTAATTCAATGAACAAAATTTTAGTTTATTTCTATCTATATATTCAACAGGATGTATTTTAATCATCCATATATTACACAACTGATTAGATAATCTACCTGATTATCTATATAAATCTAAAGTAAACAATCCTGATCAGTATATATTCAGTCTATTTGTAATATTCAGAAATAATTTATCTCATTTAAAATAATTTTATGTTTCACAATCAGTATGTTCAGAGTTATATATATTCAAAATTGTCATAACTGTTTAAATATGCATACATTTTGTTTTATGACAGATACATCAACAGTTTACTAAATCATCAATAGTAGATGTATTACCTTAGTAACCACTATATATCTATTAGAACATTATACATATCATACATTGTACAAGTATTAGTCAAGGGGACAGCTGTTACTCAATTCAATGGTATACAATTATAAATTGGATCAATAATATACAATAAATCAGGAAAAATCTTGTATGAGCAAATATTTTATCTTAAAAGATTATCTTTTTCAACAAAAATTGTAAAATTTCATCTTCTTTGTCAAATTACTTTTTTCAACACCCTTAACAAAGAGGATAACTCATGATTACTTGGCTTTGGTTACTTATATTAAGATTAAATAGTGAATTTGGCGAGTTAATAGTTAAAGACCTATGTTTTGCACTTAACCAAAGTCACCCAAGCATGTAATGTATATAATAGTGACCTAATGCAGCTGAAGGTATTATTCTATGAAATAGGACTATATAAATGAAATGTTTATGAATATTACAACACATACATACATTGACTTACATAAAAAACAAAAACAAATAAAACGGGGACTTTTAGTCTAAAAATGTATCATGGGGAAGAAATTAATATATAAGCTGCCTCGGATAGAAATGGACTGTAAGCTTTTGCAAATCAATTCATCTGTTAACCTATTAGTAATTGATAAAATTTTCTATGCAAAGCTGGTTACTGTTTGAAAATTGAGTTGATATAAGAACCCTACAAAATAGACCTAAATTTGTCTTTTATTTCAGATTTAAATGTTAAAAAAATCAAAAAATCTGATACATGTACACAATTATGTGCACTTGCATAGGGTCGATATCTATCAAACGCAGCTTATATATCCTTTATGCCTTATGTGTAGCTATATTTATACAAATTTAAGTTCCTGTGTAATACATAACTAGATGCTAAATAAATAACAAAATTACTCAAAAAATTACATTGAAATCAACATGAGCCGTTAGACAGACACACAGATGAACAATTTCTATCAACCAAATGTGTGTTACCAAGATCCTGCCACACTATCAACATCATTATTCTTGTAATCAAAAGTAGGCAATAGACCACTTGAAAATTCATTGCATTTTCATCAAAAACTTTGGTTTTAGTGAACATCTGAACATCATTCATACCTTTAGGGGTATTGTCACTCTTTGTCCCATGTTGAGCAAGGGGTTGCATGAATCATTTGGCAAATAAAATTATTTTTATTGATATTTAGCACTGCTGAAATTAAAGAATTGTGATAAAGTTCTTTAATACGGAACACATATCATGTCTTGTTAATCCTGCATAATGATGACCACAAAGACACTTGATGAAATTTAAAACAGCAGGGATACAGAAATTCCCCTTTAAGGGGTAAATGACTTCACAAGGACGCAACAAACTTTTAAGGTGAAGGACACGACTCAAAAGTGTTATACATGACTATATGTGAACGGTAAAATATTTTGACAATCCTTACCTGGAGAGTAAGAAGTACCAGTGACATTGAAAGCCTGGATCTTGACATCACTGATTGTCATAGAGAAATCATACACTTCACCATCTTTTCCTTCCACTGGATTAAATGTGATTACCCTAGGTGCTGTACATGTATAGGAAGCTGTCATTGTAGATAATTTGGTACTGCTAACAGTTGTTGCAGTCTTTGGAACTGAAAAATACATATTTTAAAATAACAAACTAATTCATATTGTACTGCCTTTTAAGTTTAACATTTAGCTATAATTCAATCTTGATCATTATATGGGCATATATAAGTTACAGGTAACATTTGTGCAATGGAAAAGAAAGAATAAGGGGTATTAGGGACAAAAAAAGTACTACATATATACAAATGTAGTTCATAACTAGCATATATATTAAAGGAACTGTGCAGCTAACATCAGATAAATTAAAATAATAAGGTATCACCTGGATATTTAATTTAATAAAAGTTTGTGTCAAAGTCTCATTTCATTTCAACAGAGTAAAAATTTTCTGGCTAATTAGAAAAACCATGCATGAAATCAAGTATCCACAAACATACTATTTTTCAAAAATCAAAGAAAATCCAAAAAATTTGCAGGAAGAGAAAAGTTTAAGATGAAAAAAATTAACTTTTCAGACTGTTTATCATGTTCTCAATTGCCTTTAAATTCGTTCACCTGGTCAAAAAGTCTTTATGTAATTTGATTGTCAATCTGCATCTAAAAAAAATTGTAACCACACAGGTGAACAAATGTACATCTTATACTTGAACTTGTTCACATAAAAAGTAAAAAAAAATAATAAATGATTCATAACTTATAACATACCATCATCACCATTATTGAATATGGAAGCTGGCATGAAAGTGAGGGTAAGATCCATCATAACATTAGAATCTGCTCCTAGTGTGAATTTCAAGTCTAAATTCCCCTTAACACCAGACGCAAAATTAAGATCTACAGTGGATTCTGACTCTTTACACTCTCCACTACCCATAGCACCACCATCTAGTGTTGATTCTGCTTTCATCTTAAAAATATAAATAAAAAATAGAGCACAAAATGCATTTAAGGTACAATCTAGATCTTATGTCTTTCACTCTCTAGGATTATAACTAGAGGCTCTTGAAAGCCTGTGTCTCTCACCGGATTCTACTTTGATTTTGGAAATCATTTAAACATAGATTAAATTTATAACAGATACCCTTATTATGATTGAGGCCAAATTTGGTTTAATATTGGCCTCATAATTTTATAAAAATTTCTTGTGGCCATTTTGAACAGTAAATCATTAACAAAGTACCATAGCAAAACTTTATCAACACCTCATTAAAAACATTAATGACATGGTTGATTTCATTCTATCCAGGGCAGTGCACCTCTGAAAGAAGCGTTTGTATGTATTTTCTATCAGGTCTTATGTTTGAGGGAGTTTGTTGCCAGTGTGGATGATGGATCAGCTTCAAAGGAACAACACTTAATCAGCACCTCATTAGAAACTTCATGATTTGCCATGTTTGTTTCAATCCAATTAGTGTAGGAGTTTCTCGCTACATTGTACATTGAAGACCTATTGGTGGCCTTCTGCTGTTGTCTGCTCTATGGTCAGGTAGTTGTCGCTTTGACACATTCCCCATTTCCTTTCTCAGTTTAAGTGGTTTTCCACAAGAATAAACCAGATGCTCTGCAGGGCACAGCTTTATAAGACTGCCGAGGTTGAACCCTGAATAGTTGGGGCAAGTATGGAAACAACATTTAAACTTGATACAGCTCTGAATTGGGATTGTGATTAAATAGTTAACACAACACAGGTTTCTGACACAGAATGAATATGGTCTAAGAACTTTAACTTACAGTGACTTGACTGTTAGTGTCGCTATCCACCAACTGCAACTCATTCAAAATTCTGACCAAATTGCAATTTGTTTTATTAAACTTTGGTCAAAATTTTGAATGACTTGCAATTGGTGGATAGCAACACTCACAGTCAAGTCACTGTAAAAACTTTATTTTTTTTAAATTGGGCATTTACCTATTATGGTCCAATATCCAAAATCTAAATGCATGGTTAGATTAAGCATATCATAGAACCCCAAGAATTCAATTTTTGGTGAAATCAAATCATGTTCAATTTAAGACCTTTTGGACCTTAATGTAGATTACTGTAAAAGAAATTATTGCAAGGTTTTTATTATTGCGAAAAATACGACTCAGTTGTAAACGCAATAATTTAAACTCGCATTTTGAAATAATTTATATGAATTCAATAGGATTTTTCTCAAAATCGTAAAAATTGAAATCGCATTTAAGCCTAAAATGACAAAATCGCAATAACAAATGCACGCAATAATTTCTGAATTTACAGTAATTTGAAAACAGGATAAAAAATTAAGAATCTGAATACACAGTTTGACTTGGCTTATCAAAGAACCCCAACAATTCATTTTTTGATGAAATCAAACAAAGTTTAATTTTGGAGCCTTTAGGCCCCTAATTCGTTGGGAGTAAAACTCCCAAAATCAATCCCTGCCTTCCTTTTGTGCTCATAGACCTTATGTTAAAATTTCATAGAGTTCTGTTT
Organism: Mytilus trossulus; assembly: GCF_036588685.1. Lineage (NCBI taxonomy): Eukaryota > Metazoa > Mollusca > Bivalvia > Mytilida > Mytilidae > Mytilus > Mytilus trossulus. Next base: position 44,170,115 of record NC_086375.1, on the reverse strand, counting down.
ACTTATACTAAAGTATTGTGCGAAAACCAAGAAAAATGCTTATTTGGGCCTTTTTTGGCCCCTAATTCCTACTGTTGAGATTAAAACACCCAAAATCAATACCAACCTTCCTTTTATGGTCATAAACCTTGTGTTTAAATTTCAGAGATTTCTATTTTCTTTTACTTAAGTTAGAGTGTAAAAATCAAATGTCTTCTGACAACGATGCCAACGTCATGAACGTGACACCAATAAACAACCAAAATTTTTTCAATTTTTGCGGTTGTATAAAAAGGATGTATTGTCCATAGGGTCCTATTTGAACATAGCCCCATGGAATGGCTACAAAGTAACAACACTTGGGCAGCACCTCATCAGGAACATTCATGTCCTGTTTGGTTATATTCTATTCAGTGGTTGTCTAAATAGAAAACATTTGTATGTACAATGTATTGTCAAAAATGTCCTATAATAAACAAAGTCCATGCTAGTGGCCACCCTTGATTATGGTTCGGCTTCAAAGTAACAACACTTGGCCATCACCTCAAAAGGAACATTTAAGCCATGTTTGGTTTCATTCCATTCAGTGGTTCTGTGAAAGAAGACATTTGTATGTATTTCCAATAGTGTCCTGTGTGGACTAGGTCCACCATTAGCAGCCATCTTTGATGATGGATCTGCTTCAAAGTAACAACACTTGGTCAACTCATAATAAGGAACATCCATGTCATGTTTGTTTTCATTCAATTAAGTGGTTCTCTAAAAGAAGACATTTGTATGTATTGTTTATAGGGTCCTATGTTAAACTAAGCATCCTGTCGATGGCCATCATGGATTTCAGATTGGCTTTTAAAGTAAGGCCAAAAAAAAATAAAAAATATATGTCTGTTTCCTGCTTCCAAGGCCAAAAAATCCGGGTCAGTAGGTCGGGATTTCTTTTTTTTTTTTTTTTTTTCTGCACTTCCTGTCAGATTTGCAGTCGGTTATATGTCATGTTTGGTTAGGGTCCTGTACCCTAAAATGATTTAATCCCTTTAAAGAAGCTTTAATTGAATAATTCTCTAAGTGCTGACATTTTTAAACTCGTTTATTGTGGCACATTTGTGCTGGGAGCAGTCATTCTTTGTTTGGGCATAGTAAAATACGGATCTGGATTGGACCGGAAAAGATTTTTTCCCAACAGGAACCGAAATTTTTTCCGGATTTGAATAAAAAGATCTAGGGTCGGGGGGGGTTTCAGTCAGGGTCGGTTGGAAACAGGAAACAGACATATATTTTTTTTGGCCTAACAACACTTTTTCAGTACCTTTTAAGGAACATTAATATATATTCGTGCCATATTTGGTTTCATTTCATTCAGTGGTTCTCTAAAAGAAATCATTTGTATGTATTGTATTGTCCATATGGTCCTATGTTAAAACAAGAGGCTCTCAAGAGCGTGAATTGCTCACCTTAATTTTTTTTGTTAAATCTCTCATCAATGATTATTTTGGCTTTTCAATTTATTTAAATGTTCTTTGAATTGTCCTATTTTCTTCAAAAGCAAAAAAAAAAAATCATTTTCTCCTATGTTCTATTTTAGCCATAGGAGCTTTGTTTCTTGACATACAAGGAAATAAAATATAAAATTTATACTAGATACTCTGAAACTCATTTAGCCTAAGTTTGGCTGAAATTGATACAGAAGTTTAAAGGAGATGATTTTTTAAAGTAAGTCAACATGATGAACAAATTGTGAAAAAAGTCTTTAAAGGGCAATAACTCCTTAAGGGGTCAATTGACAATTTTGGTCAAATTGACTTATTTGTAGATCTCAGTTTGCTTAACATTTTTGCTATTAACAGTTTATCTGAATCTATAATAATATTCAAGATAATAACCAAAAACTGCAAAATTTCTTAAAAATCATCAATTCAGGGGCATTATACCTGAAAAACCAGTTACCCAATTTGGCTGAAAATTTCAGGACAGGTAGACCTTGACCTAATAAATACTTTAACTTCTTGTCTTATTTGCTCTAAATGCTGGAGATTTTGAGATATAAGCCAAAAACTGCATTTTACCCTGTGTTCTATTTTTAGACATGACAGCCATGTTTTTTTACGAAATAGAAAATAAAACACAAACTTTATTTTATACACCCTACTGATCATTCAGTTGAAGTTTGGTTGAATTTGGTGGAGTAGTTTTAGAGGAGGTTTTTTAAAGTTAGCAAATATGATAAACAAATTGTGAAAAATTGTCATTAAAGGACAATAACCCCTTTAATAAGGGGTCAATTGACAATTTTGGTCATCCGAACTTATTTGTAGATCTTACTTTGCTGATCATTTTTGCTGTTTACGGTTTATCCTTATCTATAATATATTCAAGATAATGACCAAAAACTGCAAAATTTCCTTAAAACTACCAATTAAGTGGCAGCAACCCAACAATGGATTGTTTGATTCATCTGAAAATGTCAGAGCTGATAGATCTTGACCCAATGAACATGTTTACCCAATAACAGATTTGCTCTAAATGCTTTCGTTTTTGAGATATAAGCCAAAAACTGCATTAGACCATTATGTTCTATTTTTAGCAATGGCGACCATGTTTGTTGATAGATCAAAACTTCGGATACAATTTATAAACTAGATACCTTAAGGAACATTCAGTTAAAGTTTGGAAGTATTTGGCCTTGAAGTGTCAGGAGAAGATTCTTGAAATAGTTTAAGACGACAGATCACGACGGACACCGAGTGATGGCATAAGCTCATTTGGCCCTTGCATGACTGGAGAGGGCCCCTTTTATGAAAAATTTCTGGATCTGCCACTGGGATAGATTGTATTGTGCTTCAAAGTACTGTGAATTCATTTTATTTCATGAACACCAATTTTCATGGAATAAGGGAAATATTGAGTTTCCTGGGTAGACCTTGACCTAATAAATACTTTAACTTCTTGTCTTATTCGCTCTAAATGCTGGAGATTTTGAGATATAAGCCAAAAACTGCATTTTACCCTGTGTTCTATTTTTAGACATGACGGCCATGTTTTTTTACGAAATAGAAAATAAAACACAAACTTTATTTTATACACCCTACTGATCATAAACTTTATTTTATACACCCTACTGATCATTCAGTTGAAGTTTGGTTGAATTAGGTGGAGTAGTTTTAGAGGAGAAGATTTTTTAAAGTTAGCAAATATGATGAACAAATTGTGAAAAATTGTCATTAAAAGACAATAACCCCTTAAGGGGTCAATTGACAATTTTGGTCATCTTAACTTATTTGTAGATCTTACTTTGCTGCTTACGGTTTATCTTTATCTATAATAATATTCAAGATAATGACCAAAAACTGCAAAATTTCCTTAAAATTACCAATTAAGTGGCAGCAACCCAACAATGGATTGTTTGATTCTTCTGAAAATTTCAGGGCTGATAGATCTTGACCCAATGAACATTTTTACCCCATGTCAGATTTGCTCTAAATGCTTTCGTTTTTGAGATATAAGCCAAAAACTGCATTTGACCATTATGTTCTATTTTTAGCAATGGCGACCATGTATGTTGATAGATCAAAACTTCGGATACAATTTATAAACTAGATACCTTAAGGAATATTCAGTTAAAGTTTGGAAGTATTTGGCCTTGTAGTTTCAGGAGAAGATTCTTGAAATAAATTAAGACGACAGATCACGACGGACACCAAGTGATGGCATAAGCTCACTTGGCCCTTCGGGCCAGGTGAGCTAAAAAGTCACTGACTCATAAGAAACAATTTTACATTTATGCCAAATTTGGTTTCATTCCATTCAGTGCTTCTCTAGAAGAAGTTCAATGTGTAAAGAGTGAACGAAGGCGGATGCCCAGTGATGAGAAAAGCTCATGTGAGCTAAAAAGAAGAAAACATTAATATATTACGTCTGACTTTAATGCATTATTGTATGTATGTACAAAAGTACTTCATTGTGCATGTTAACTTAGCAATGAAATGGTAGTAAAGCTCATTAAACTTTTTGGTTCTTTTACTTTACATACTAAAGCTTCCAAAAAAGTTCAGTTATGAGCATTCCTCATTAAGTAAAATCCAGACTAGTGCATTTAAAGCTTTAAATTTATATATTTTTATACATGTACTTACACTTGAATTGCTCTTCATCAAAAGAGTAAGATTAGCATTCATGTCGATCATAATACATGGCTTTGTTGCATCAGGAAATCGTACCTGTTTAATAGCACTACACCCTTCAAACAAAATAAAAAGAAATGTATGACAATGCAATGTATAGTATAAATCAAATAAAAATCCAAGGTTGATTGAGAGATAATCTGAAAAGATTCAGTAGAATTAGTCCAGTCAAACTAAGATTTAACCTCAAACTAATTGCAACAGAAAATGTTTTAGTTCTAATCTATAGTAATATGCCCTTTATATACACAGAAAAAAGTCCCATAAAATCTAAACTGCAGAAAACTCAAAAATCAGCATTTTAAATTTCCTATGGAAATTAACATTGGGAGGGGAGATAACTCTTGCAAAAATTAGCCTTTTTTGGTCAGTTTTTGGTAGTTTTTCTTGAAATTTATGTATAGCATGATACTTTGATGTGGTTATAAGTTTGTATTTGACTAAATTATATAATCTTCTGCTCATGAAATGTACAAAAGGGAAGTGTTATGGGTAGTTTATTTTTTTTTCGTACATTTTTCATTAAAGAAATTGCAAATTTGAAGCTTTGTAACCATTTTGAAAAAATAATGTGAAAATTTGGTATTGTTTATCTCTGTATATTATATTTTTTCAGCAACTTTCTTATCTAAAGAAACTTTAAAACACAAAAAGAAGAATACATGCTTAATTATTTTTATCAAATTTGAGATTCTTTACCTTGACATGTTGGAAAATTCAATAAATGGTCAACTAATAAATTACGAAATCTAGATTATAGCTTGATAAAATATATGAAAACACCTTTAGAGTTGTTTGTTATACTCTAAAGACCGCTTAAAAATCAAGAATCAATACATTCTGATGAATAGAAGCGGTAAAGTTATAATTTTGTTTCAATTTTTATTGATATTTCTGCCTTTTTTGCAAGAGTTATTTCCCTTTTCAATACAAATCTCCATAGGAATTTTAAATGGTGATTTTTTAGTTTTCCTCAAGTTGGAATTTATGGGACTTTTTTCTGTGTATATTTGGGGTATAATGCTAAAGATTAAAACTTAAAAATCTTCTGTTGCAATTACTTTCAGGTTAGGGTCAAATTTATGCTAGATTGACTGGACTAAATGCAAGGATTTCAAACTGCATGTAATTGAATTAAGTGTGAGAGAATTCAGTTAAAAGTAAAAAAATATCTAATTTACATGTACCTGAAATTATCAACCATTTGATGGGTAGATGTTTCACATGCAGCTGATGATCTTTCATTCATAAGCAAAGTTCAGAACAAAAGCTAGCTGCTGAACTGTACCTCTTAGCTGCTTTTGATAAGTTTTGACTATTTGCAAACCATATGGATTTGGAGGGTTTTTCAGGGGCCTTGCATTTGGGCCACTCATTTCATGGGGAAAATTTGGTTGATTATATAGGGAATCACTGACACATGACTGGAGTGGGCCCCTCTTATGCAAAATTTCTGGATCTGCCACTGGGATAGATTGTATTATGTTTCAAGGAACTGTGAATTCATTTTATTTCATAAACACCAATTTTCATGGAATAAGGGAAATATTTATTTTCCTGGGTATTTTATTTTGTTGTATTGCCAAAACATGTTCAGAAAAGTATGCTACATGTAAATGTGTACTTTGTCTATATTTTCAATTGGTGGTTAACCTAAACCCATAAAAAAAGGTATCCCACGAAAAATAATGAATTTACATTGATTAATAAGGGAACAGATAGTGGGACAGAACAGATCAATACAGACATTCAAATTTTTTCAAACAAAAGTTCAGTCAATGGGTTTCTTCCTGTCACAGTGTGAAATCAATTTCCTTCATATCAACCTTGAAAATCATTACTGTTAGAGTCTCTAGTGCATGTGTCATCCTATCCAACATCTAAAATAGCTAACCAAAGAAACAAAAGTTGATAGTACCAATTTTCATAATATTGGAACACTACAGAGGAAGATTTAGGGAAACTTTTGTGAGAATGTTTTTTTATTTTTTTTTCTTATAGGGAATCAGTCTGAGACATGACAGAAGTTAGGGGGCCTCCCTTGTGAAAATTTCTGGATCTGCCACTGCTCTCAAGAACAACAATTTATTTACCAAAATTTAAAATAATACAAACCTATTAATTTTGTCTAATCACTCATTGAAATATTGTAGTAAGTACTTGGAAAAACAATGCATGTTTGTTCAATCATAACTATATTGTTTTCCCTGAATATTTCAATGATGGTATTTCAGTGTTCACTATAGTACATGTACATGTATACTATTCTTATAAAAATGGAAAATTTTAAAATTTCTAATAAAGAAAAAAAATTGTTCTTGTCAATTCAGGAAGTAAATATCATATATAAAAGATAATCATTACACTTTTTTTTATCTTAAATTTGATAATCCAAAGAGGGGCCTAAAGGTGGGTATCTGCATATGGAAGAACATGAAATAAAATTGCCATTTCACGATGAATGTCTTGCACATTGATCATTTACCAATTTCACGAAACAGGGTGTATAAAGAACCTTTTCATGGCTGAATGTGAAATAAAAATGGCAAAACATGTTGCATAAAAATAACCTTTTACCACCCTCTCCAAATAGTATATATTAAAAAGAGCTTTCAAATGGCATCCCAATGTCACACTATCACAAGAAATTATCTAAATGTAGTGTGATATGAATATCTGAATTTGGAAAGTTGTCTTCTTCAAAAGCCATGCAATTTTACTTTTTTAAGCATGAAACTAAAATTGCCTGATAAGGCCACACCAATTTAATTTCTTGTTCTACGGATTTTTGGACTCCAAAAATTGGGGCGAGCGAGCGATTTGAAAATTAAAAAAAAAAAATATTTAATTTGCAAATTTTTGAGGCGAAGCCTAAGAAGTAAAGGCGAGCGATTATAATTTTTTTTTGTGAACATAAATTAGTAGGTTTTGACTATATTAAAACTTGATTTATAACTTGTACCTTGACATTTCTTTAATTTGTGAAGTATTTTTTCCCTGATCAACAAGAAATAATTGAATAATTAAATCTGGTCTATGTATGTGTGACTGACAATGAGACAATTCGCCATCCAAGTCATAATCAGGTTCAGAACAACCCCTTAATGTTATGAATATCCCTTTTATGAGGGGTCAAAATAAGTTATAATATTATTTTTTGTAAAAACACTTAAAGTACAAAAGGGCTTATATTTTCCAAAAGAACTATAATATTTGGTATTAAATGGTCAAAACATGTCCAAGAATTTTGTAATATTCCTGGACTTTAACCATGTTAACACATTTAATTACTTTAACAGTTTAATATTATTCAAAATAAGTGGACCCATTCCTCTTTTAGAAAAGTTGTTTAAAATATAATGTATTTCTCCTCTTTTTGAGTAAAAAATTCTAAAATGTCAAAGGTTTGTAGTAGCACTGTACAAATCCTTAGTATTTCTATTTTCTTTTCTACAACAGTAAACATGGTAAAATGACCCCTTCAAGGCCCTTGTCTGAGGGAGGGTTGGTCCCAACCTGATAATAACAAACATAGGTCAAAGTATGGCCAATTACACAGAGCTTTGATCAAGACCAACCAGCAAGCTATAAGGGACCACAACTTAGTATTGTACACAATTCGAACAGGAAAACCAACGATCTAAATTATATTTCCAAATAGGAAAATACCAATGAACCACATCAACAAACGATAACTGCTGAACGACAAGTCCCTGAATCAACCATGACAGGTGCACAAACCTGCAGCGGGTATGACCGTAACCATACATTATAATTGCAATTGGAGGCAAATCCTTCAGAAGTTCTTTGTACTTTATTTTAACAACGAACATTGTTTTTATAGGGAATATAAGTTAGGGGGAAAGAAACCAACGTTTTGTTCTGTACTGGTATTTCTATTTATATCGGAACACTCCCGCTTGGGATAAATTGGTTTCATGCTGAAACAAATATTCTCGCAGATATTTACAGTGTTGTGGGGTGCTGATAGGTTTAAAATCGTTATATAAAGGCTAGACTGTGATTTTAAAAAACAAATGTTGAGATCTTTATATAATTTTTACAAAAAAACGGTGCGGGAAATGGACATGATTTCATTTCCGGATGCGGGAAGCGGGAAAATAATAAAAATAAAAAAAATCTGTTTTGAAAAAAATAGGTGCGGGCGGGTCCGTCGAACAAGGAATCAAATTGGTAAGGCCTAAGTTAACGTTGTTTTAAGATTTTGTAATCAATATTTCACATATTTAGACACATAAAGCAATAACATTCCAAACACATCCAACACAATTATCAATTAAACATTTGTTATAATCTCTTTGACTAAATGTACATGGTGAATGTAATGCAAATGCATTATTTCCATTATTGATTTTAGTCACTTAACTTTGATAATACATGTACATGAACATTGTACATTAAAATGTTCATTTTCTAACATGATACCAGAACATTGTACATATCAAGAACTAGAATGTATTTTTATTCCAACTAAAAGCCCAAAAAAGGGTATATAGAAAATATCATAAAATTGAGAATGGAAATGGGGAATGTGTCCAAGAGACAACAACCTGACCATAGAAAAAACAACAGCAGAAGGTCACCAACAGGTTTTCAATGTAGCGAGAAATTCACACACCCAGACGGAAGGCATCCTTCAGCTGCCCCTAAACAAATATTTACTAGTTCAGTGATCATAGACGCCATACTAATTTCCAAATTATAATCTAAAATATTACAAGACTAACAAAGGCCATATGCATATATTAAAGGAAAAATATTGATAAACTTAGATTCTTAGAAACATAGAATTTAGATACATAATCACAATTCATTTAGACTGTAATAAAGCCCTTGGTTTTCCAGTAGTACATTGTAAAAATGATGTATATAATATCATTATGACATGAAAAATACATACATCTATAGATAATGTTGATTTTTAAAATAAATTTTCAAATAATAAGGACCTCAGCTTATTAAAGAAATATTTGTTTGCTAATTGTCCAGTGTAGAAAAGTTTAGAATATTTTACAATCGTCAATTGAACAATACAGTATGATGCTAGCACATGTAATTTTGACAGCACGCGATATAATCTGTTTTGCACTTGATCTGATCATTTTCATTTATATGTGAATATTGCGTTTTGCTCACAACTTCTCATTTATATCTTTTGTTATTAACTTTTTAATGTATTGTTCATGATTATATAATTCATGTAATCTCTGTAAAGAGGAAATAAATATATGAATGAATGGATGAAACAAAGTTAAAGAGAGCATATCTATCAGAATAATACATTAATTTTTCATATAAAGTTTTAAAAAATATTTCATCATCATAGTTTAATTACAAAAAATTCTAATAATTTTTTAACAAATGAGAACCCAAAACATGAAAAAGTAGAGTTAAATTTCTGAAGCTCTTGGATTTAAAAGAGACTGAATTCAGCCTACAGAAAAACATCAGTATATGTTACTATCTTTTGAACAATAACCTGAATAATCATGCTATTATATTTCACTCACTTCGATTGCTATATTTGGAGGACAATGACTGTATGACAATTTAAGAGGGCACTGTAATTATTGGAGATGCTTGAATAAGAGATATTTCAATGTGGAATTAGGGGGGGGGGGGGGGGGGGGGGGCATTTTTTTATTAAATTTGAAACAGGACATAATCAATAGAAAATTATTGAATTATCCCAAATTGCTTTGATTGTAAGCTTGACCTTTTATTCTTTTGGTCGCTCTTTCTTGACCAAGTACCAAAATGTCCAACCACTAAGAAGGTTAATTTGAAGCTTGATAAAAACTACATTATATATTCAACATGTTCAAGAGTCAAAATGCAGTAATATGAAAGCAGTCTATCGTTCCCATTTTTTTGATTTAGTATAAAAACCAATAAATGGGGACAATACAGCAGTTTCAGGATACAGCAGTTAGTTGAAATTGTCATGTGACTTAAGCTTCCATCACCATGTGCACATGACCAAAATGTATGTATGCAGGCATCGTCACTTCCAACACATGTTGAACAAACTGGAGCAACAGTCTAATTTACAAATGTATACTACACAAAATATTTAGGAAATTAAAATCTAATAAGATGGTCACCCTCCCTCAGTAGCACAGGAATTAAGATTACGTACTTACGAAACACAAGTTATTTCTAAACTACCCTACAGAATACTGATTCTGAAAGTGCTGGAAACTTTTAATAGAGCAAGGATAGTGGCACCCTTTTATCTGTTAAATAAAGTCATGCTTTTCTGGTGTAAGACATGCTCAGAAGACATGATTCCAGAAATATGGTACATCACTAGACACTACATGTACAATTTGTCATGTTGTCAATACCCATGGCCAATTTTGTGGAATTTCTGCTCAAGTTTTGTTGTCAATGTCAGTCATAATGTTTATATGGTTTAATACCAAAAAATAGTTTAAAACAACTAGAATAATAAGTGTGCAAACTTACGTCAGTTAATACGAAATACTTACCAATTAAGAGGAGGGCGGTGATGAGAAGAGTAAACCCGTTCATTTTTCAGAATGATGTTGAAATGTAAATTGTAAGGATCTAGAAAACCTATAACAAAAAGAAAAGTATGTAACACAAATTATTTGACTGTTCTGTTGTATTTAAGCGACACACAAGGCAATACAAATGTGTCAATGCTTACCAAATATATCAATAATAATCTCAATGAATCCCAATCACCTGCCGCTCATACGGATCATATGACTTCGTCATGTGACCTTGACTTTACTAAAATTATTCTGTAAAGTGTTCATTAATATACATTAAAACAATCCTTTTTCGGAATTTGAAATTATAAAGAATGCTCACAATTTCTTGTATGAGTATATAAAAGGTTAAATAAAGCATATTGGTACACATCGACAGTTCGTTGTAGCTTGTTCATAAGGTGGATGTAGAAATTTACAAAGACGTCAAATTTACACTTTAATGTAAATTTCAGGACAACAATCATGAAACCGTCGATTGTAGCTGTTGATGAAATGTTTCCTGAGGGAGCAGGTCCTTACATGGATATTGAAGAAGTAATAAGCAATATAAAACATTGAGAAAGATATTTATTAGTTTAATAACTGATATAAAACATGGGCGGATCCAATCATTATAAAAAGGGGGGTTGCCAACCCAGAATATAATGGGGGGTCCAACCATATGTCCCTATTGTGACAAATGCATTTTTCGTCCTAAAAAAGGGAGGGTTCCAACCCCTGAACCTCACCCCTTCTGGATCAGCTACCGTAAAATACCCACTTTTTATTTACTTTATCTTCTGCAAAAGAGGGACGAAAGATACCATTTGGGACAGTCAAACTCATAAATCTAAAACAAACTGACAACGCCATGGCTAAAAATGAAAAAGACAAACAGAAAAACAATAGTACATATGAGACAACATAGAAAACTAAAGAATAAACAACACGAACCCCACCAAAAACTAGGGGTGATCTCAGGTGCTCCGGAAGGGTAAGCAGATCCTGCACCACATGTGGCACCCATCGTGTTGCTTATGTGATTACAAATCCGGTAAATGGTATAATTCGGTCGGTCACATTCAAGATTAGGAAGGGGATTGTATTTACGACGTAAGGAACATATTGATATCATTTGTGAAACGATAAACTGCAAACTAGCCGATATATTTAGGTGCAGAGCTCCAGATACATTGTAATCTGATTATTTTATAGCTGCGGAACCGTAGCTCTTAGGTCCTTATGTTATTTTTTTTACTATGGTCCACAAATAGTCAATAATAACATAAGGACCTAAGAGCTACGGTTCCACAGCTAAGTATTTGAGTAATCACACAATAAAAAATAATTGAAAACCCAATGCAATTCAGATTGCCAATTGCAGAGTTCTGAAACCCAATAATTTGTCAAAACCAAGACTTCTTAAAGCTTTTAGTCGCTATCGTGTGAGTTATGTATCTATTACATTGTACATAGTCGTTGGGTGAAATTATTTTTGTAATATTAAAAAATCTAATTGTCCTATTGTTAAAAAAATAGATTGTTGAAATGGTCCCTGTTGAAATGATTGGTTGCTTAAAGATTCACATGGTGAGGAAAAGATTTCGATTGTCTCTGTCTTTATCCAATAAGCGTAAGCCATGTCGTCTTAATTCTTTTCCTTCTGCTCAGGATTTAACATAACACTTAGCAATAAATTAAATCGAAAGTAAATTTCCAGTAAATATATTGAATAAAAGCATGTTTTAATTAGTTTCCTTTTGAGTGAAATATGATGATAACAAGACTCAGCTAGTGTTGTCAGAAAGCGTCTCTTGAACACAAGGGGTCATGCAATGGCGCATCCAGGAGTGTTTGCATGCCTTAACGATACATGTAACAGGGTAATAACTCGTCAAAACTAAATCAGTTGGAACATGAAAAGCTAAATCACTTATATAAAGTAAGCATCGGAATCCAAAAGTTCTAATAAGAGACAAGTAAATCCAGATTTATGTTAACAAGATTAGACAAAACTATTGTTTAATTTTAGTTCAAGAGTATATAATATAGTTATTTTAATTGATGAGAGAACACACACATTAAACATGTTAAATATCGAGTTAATGAAATAACCCAATACATTAAGGAGCTTTTTGGTGAAAAACACAATTTGATATTTGCTTGAGGGATGACTTTGAATTAAACTATTTCATTCAATTAAATAAAAAATGGAGAGGTTAAAAAACCCAATTTGTGAATTCTTATCTGGAGCTCTGATGGTGCACATTTTGTACCATATGATATCTTCAAACTTTCCTGGAACCTGAAGGATTTTATGTACATTTTCTTATAATACATCTTATTGTTATTTGGAAATCTGTACCACTTGATCATCATACAACAATCACTTTTCCATTTTAGCAACAGATATTATAAATTATGACATAAAAATTTTACTGAAACTCTTGTGATATCCAGTAATTGCGGACTAATAACGATGAGGTGTACATGTATGGATGATAAATTTGCATACAAGTGTGAATACGTCTATTGACATCATATACAACAATCACTTTTCCTTTGTTGCTTTAGACATTTTCTATTGTGACATCAAAATTTTACAGAAACCTACACATGTATGTGATTTCAAGTTATGACAGACATATAGCCATAAGGAGTAATTAGACTGATGGCATAAGTGATTTTCCTTTGAAATACTAGCAACTTCATAACTCTTTCTGGAAAGAAAGTTCAACTTATGCTAACTGTCAAATTAAGTGACCCAGTACCCAAATGGATTCACTTCGACAGCTTTGACGTCAAATACACTGTTAATTTACAACCAATAACTTAAGTTTAAGGTCATAAATGAATCATTTCTTTCAAAGCTGTTTAGCACAAAAATGTTTGATTTAGAATACAACTTATGTAAAACCATATTCAGCATGATTGATATTTTATAACCATTTTAACATGTCATAACATAAGCTTCACTGTAAGGCGATTTTATCAAAATGATTACTTATGATCAGCTCTGCATCTTTGGCAGTCTGTTTGATTCAAACTGTTACTGAACTGTATCTTGAAGTATAAAGTCTTTCCTTTATTCAAAATGAATTAGTATTAGCAGTCATGTGTGAAATGACAGATTGAGAACTGTAAATGATAAGAACTGTCAAAACAGGGTTTCCCCGAGAAATAAATGGTTTATCCATCTGAAATGGTGTCCCAAGGGAAATAACTCAAACTCTGTCTCAAATTGTGTCATTCAAATTGATTGCTAATTTGATACTTCTGTATTTTTCAGGCTGGAGGTTCTAGTGCTCTATTGATGGATTTGGCAGCCAATGAAAAATCTGTCCATGCTGACTTTTATAATGGTAATATTGCATTCGTATTTCATGTACTATACTTTATTTTATTTACACTGATTGAAAAGAGATGCTGATTTCAAACAATTTGTGTTTCATTTACTATAATTTATTTGTTTACATTGATTGAAAAGAATTGCTGATTCCATCACATGATTGTATTTAGTGGTACATGAATGTTTTAAACAGCATGATGCATGTATCATAATAGTATTTAATAATTAAATTTATATGTTACTTCCAATTGAGGATCTGTTATGGGCAAATTTAGTACAATGATTACCACATTAAGGATTTATAATAATTAGTATGTGCATTTAGACATTACAAAAAAAAACCATATGGAATATAACATGAGTTATAATATAACATAACCATTATGTTCAGTATATGTTGATAAAATTAAAATTGAGAATAGAGATGGGGAATGTGTCAAAGAGACAACAACCCGACCAAATAAAAAACATCAGCAGTATATGTTGACCATGCACTAGAAGCATCATTATATCTGTTATGAAAAAAACCTTTTAAACACTTAGAGTGACTGATATAGAGTGAAGAGTGACTGATATAGAGGGGAAAAATAATATAACTATCAGGATCTGAACGCAAGAGTCACACAGGCGTTTACTTAAGGACTTCAACCAAATAAGCATCTGATATAAAAGATTAAAAACTGAACATTATGTTTAAACATAAATGCTAAAAAATGTACACTCTATTCCTCCTTGTTGCTGATGTGCATGTATAATAACTATTAAAAAGTTATTCAAATGTGTGTACTGCTGCTTGTTTATATATTGACAGATTTTAAATCACTGTTATCATCTCTTCATGTGTGCTAGCCTTACTTTTTGAAGGTGATTGATCATAAATTAACAGTCAATGGACAACCATAACATTTTAAAACTAGATAGGCTAATTCTCTTTGCATGCTGCATTTATGGTAAAGAACCAATATTGTTTGGCTCAAATTTAGAATTATGTTTTTGAATGAAGTAATATCCCACTTATATCAGTTATATATCATGTATATATGTATAAAAGGAGGATTTATTTTCAGATATTTGATTTTGTATACTTTTGCATAAGAATTGACAGAATTTTGTGAAAAGTAAGATTTTTTTGTCATCAAATGAGTATGTTAAAGACATATGAGTTATGAGTTGCTAATCACTAGTTTCTCTCTGCTCAGGATGCTTTATTTTCAGTATGATTACTCATTTCTTGATGTGAAACACAACAATTGAAATAGGAGTTTTTACTGCAACTTTTTACAAATTTTGTAATTTCAGATTTTGATGATCTGTTTGATGATGAAGATTTATCATGATGCAGTTCAACAAACAATAAAAAAGATCTGCCTTTTATAATGTTATAGAACATAATGTCATCTATGTACTACATCAAGTACTACAAGTATTCATTGTCATGTCACAAAACATATGTGTTTTTATTGTATTGAATATGTGCTATATTAAATAGTTTTAAAGTAAAAAAGAAAATGACTGCTTTGTTTTATGCCCCAGCTGTCATTAAATGTTTTCTCATATTTTAAGATTTAGAGCTGATAAATGGTATGTTGTTGAAAAAAACGATCATTTATCCTGCAATGCCCTAAATATTTGTAGATTATCGTTGATCATTTCAACAAGATTGATTTTCTCGCTTGAGCTGGTACAGCGAAAGTGAGAAAAGCAATGGAGTTGAGATGACCAATGATAATCTGTTTATCGCTATTTTACCTATGAGGACGTTGTTAATTTCGTTAGCAACGCCATGTGGCCTTAGTTTCTAGCGATAATTTTTCCATCTCAAGCGAGACGCATGATATGAAAATTATCACAAAAAAGATAAAAGGAAAAATGCACAAAATTGCAATAAAAAGCTTAACTACAAGTATCACAAAACCAGTTGGACATGTACACCTTACAATCATTTCATACACCAAATATAGTAGACCTATTCTTTTAGAATCTAGAATACAGACTTTACCATGAAAAATTTACCAACAACAACAAGAATACTTTATTGTAAGAGGGTTACACAGTTAGCTATATTACTAATCTTCCCCAAAGCCCTCATCATGAAAAATCAAACAAAATGTCAACATATACATTGCATACATCAGTATAAAGAGTCAAGTACATGTATGAAAATAACATTCAATACAACTTGATAAAATGTTATGAAAAAATAAACATGATGACATAATCAGTTTTCAATATTATTTATACAGCTAGGTTGATTTCAATAAATGATTTGTTATTTTGAATTTGAAAGAATTAACATTTGCAATATTTGTTAATGGAATTGGCAAGAATGGTCCAGAATACATATAAGATTTTTTGAACAATTCTGTTTTTGTTAAAGGGTGTATGAGGTTTCCTTGAATAGCATTTCTCAAGGGGTATGAATTTCTGTCTGAGACACAATGAATCTTGTTAGTAAGACATGATGGGGCATCGTTTTTAATGCACTTCAATGTCATTACAAACTTGTGATATTTTATTTTCTGTTCAAATGTCATCCAGTTTAATGGCTCGGAAGGAGGGAAAGGGTCTGTTTCTAGTATTTATCTAGCAGTTCTCTTTTGTAATTTTAATATCCTATTTAAACCCTCACCCATACAACTACTCCACACTATACAACAATAATCAATTAGTGGCAAGATAAACTGTATAACACTTTTTTCTGCCTTCACTGATCCATGAAATGAGATTAAGGTCAAATGAAAACCATCTGATGTGCACGGGGACCTTGCAAGGTATTCATATTTTAAATATAGTTATCCTAGCTATTACTCATAATAAAAGAGAAATGAACATTGTTTTCAAGTAGTTGTTGAACCATGAAAATGAGGTCAAGAACAATGGACATATGACAGATGAAAACTTCAAAATATAAGGCATCTATTATACAAAGTATAAAGCTTCCACTGGTCTTTCATCCTCTAAAATATAAATCTTCTAAGAAGTGAACTAATGCTGCCATTGCCAGATCACTATCCCTGTCAAGATTTCTGTAGCAGAAGTCACAGGCTCAACAAAAACTGAACATTAACCAATGAACCATAAACATGAGATCAAGGTCAGATGAGCCCTGCTAGACATTATATATTGGTACACGAAGTAATAACTCCATACACAAAATATAGTTTACTTATGCCTTATAGTATCTGAGAATAGAGTAAAACAATGAACCACAAAGATGAAATCAAAACATGAAATCTGCCTTCCTGATATCATTCCACAATCCAACTATAGTGGTCCTCTTGCTTGTATCTTAGAAGTTGACTTAACCACAACAAGAGTGCACACGCCGAAATGTCTCGCCTTTTTTACTAATCATTGATATTATGTTGATAGCCCTAAGTATACAGCTTTATTAAAAACTGTCACATAAACCTAACATTAACCAAGATAACTAAACAAAGACCAGTGAACCATGAAAATGAGGTCAAGGTCAAATGAACCATGCCAGGCAGACATGTACAGCTAACAATGCTTCCATACAACAAATATAGTTTACCTATTACCTATAGTTTAAGAAAAATAGACCAAAGCACAAAAGTTTAACACTGAGCAATGAACCGTTTAATTGAGGTTGAGGTCAAATGAAACCTGCCCGACTGACATATAGATCATAAAATATTTCCATACACCAAATATTGTTTAGCTATGGCATATAGTATTAGATAAAAAGACCAAAACTTAACTTTGACCACTCAACCATGAAAATGAGGTCATGGTCAGATGACATCTGCCCCCTAGACATGCACACCTTAAGATCATTCTATACAACAAATATAGTTAACCTGTTGCATACAGTATTAGAAAAAAAGACCAAAACTCAAAAACTTAACTTTGACCACTCAACCATGAAAATGAGTTCAAGGTAAGATGACTTCTGCCCACTAGACATGTACACCTTACAATCATTCCATACAAAAAATATAGTAGATCTATTGCATAAAGTATGAGAAATACAGACAAAACACAACCAGATGCTTCGCAGGGCGTAGCTTTATACGACCGCAGAGGTTGAACCCTGAACGGTTGGGGCAAGTATGGACACAACATTCAAGCTGGATTCAGCTCTAAATTTGGATTGTGATTAAATAGTTGACACAGCATAGGTTTCTGACACAGAATGAATGTGTTCTAATGAACTTAAAATTTTTGTTTTCTCTTAGAGCAATTCACTATGCTGTTGAATATTAATCCTCTCAAAAAAATGTTTGAAGAAATTTTCTTTTTATTTATGAAATTTCAAATGAGAAAAATTGAACCCAATTTTTTAATCACATCCCCCTTTCCCTTATTCCAAAACTAATCTCAATTAAAATATTCTAATGGAGTTTGCAACAATAACTACTCATTTAAATACATCATAAAATATTAAGATGTAAAAAAACTGCTTGTTATCACTGAATGGTAAAGATTATTTAAATTTATCAGTTGGTAGTAAAAAGTGAATATACATTGTATATTGTATATAACAAAGATTTAAGTTGATTCTGGACAAAGAAAGATAACTCCAATTAAAAACAATTTCTTGCAATAAGATATTTCTTGCTTACTATTTTGGACAAAGAAAGATAACTCTAATTAAAAAAATTTTTGATATTTCACAATATTGTGAAATTATATATTTCTTGCCATTGCACAATACTGTGCAATTGAAAAGACTTGCTATTGCACAATACTTAATATAATAATTTTAGATCCTGAGTTGGACCAACTTGAAAACTGGGCCCATAATCAAAAATCTAAGTACATGTTTAGATTCAGCATATCAAAGAGGCCCAAGAATTTAATTTTTGTTAAAATCAAACTTAGTTTAATTTTGGACCCTTTGGACCTTAATGTAGGCCAATTTGAAAACGGGACCAAAAATGAAGAATCTACATGCACAGTTAGATTTGGCATATCAAAGAACCCCATTTATTCAATTTTTGATGAAATCAAAAAAGTTTAATTTTGGACCCAGATTTGGACCAACTAAAAAACTGGGCCAATAATCAAGAATCTAAGTACATTTTTAGATTCAACATATCAAAGAACCCAACCCATTTATTTTTTGTCAAAATCAAACTTATAGTTTAATTTTGGACCCTTTGGACCTTAATGTAGACCAATTTGAAAACATGACCAAAAGTTAAGAATCTACATAGACAGTTAGATTCGGCATATCAAAGAACCTGAATTATTCAATTTTGATGAAATCAAACAAAGTTTAATTTTGGACCCTTTGGGCCCCTTTTTCCTAAACTGTTGGGACCAAAACTCCCAAAATCAATACAAACCTTCCTTTTATGGTCATTAACATTGTGTTTAAATTTCATAGATTTCTATTTACTTATACTAACGTTATGGTGCGAAAACCAAGAAAAATGCTTATTTGGGTCCCTTTTTGGCCCCTAATTCCTAAACTGTTGGGACCTAAACTCCCAAAATCAATACCAATCTTCCTTTTGTGGTCATAAACATTATGTATAAATTTCATTGATTTCTATTTACTTAAACTTAAGTTATTGTGCGAAAAACAAGAATAATGCTTATTTGGGCACTTTTTTGGCCCTGAATTCCTAAACTGTTGAAACCAAAACTCCCAAAATCAATCCCAACCTTTCTTTTGTGGTCATCAACCTTGTGTCAAAATTTCATAGATTTCTATTAACTTAAACTAAAGTTATAGTGCGAAAACCAAGAAAATGCTTATTTGGGCCCTTTTTGGCCCCTAATTCCTAAAATGTTGGGACCAAAACTCCCAAAATCAATACCAACCTTCCTTTTATGGTCATAAACCTTGTGTTAAAATTTCATAGATTTCTATTCACTTTTACTAAAGTTAGAGTGCGAAAACTAAAAGTATTCGGACGACGACGACGACGACGACGACGATGTCAACGTGATAGCAATATACGACGAAAATTTTTTCAAAATTTGCGGTCGTATAAAAACTTTACTATAACCACTAAACCATGAAAATGAGGTCAAGGTCAGATGACACCTGCCAGTTGGACATGTACACCTTACAGTCCTTTCATACACTAAATATATATCTATCTGCGGCTAAGCTTAGCGAAAGGTCGTGGGACATAATCAGTCAAACAAACTTTATTAGATTAACCCTTTAAGGAACGATGGTTTTCATTGGTCAATTCAAACCTTCGAACTCACACCTGCAAAAATAGAACACACGTACTATAACGTTGAATGGACTGATCAATATTTACGTAGCTGGTCAAGGTCGTTTAAAGCTTCCATCGTCGTATTGGCGTACATGATTGTGTTCTTGATTATCCAATCACAATTCTAGCTTTTATAAATGTGCATGTAAAATTCATTGGTTTTATAATTTTCTGCAATTGATAACAAAATTTTAAACTTAAAAATCTTAACAGTTTTCATATCGAAATATTTAATTCAAATGTCTCCTCTGGATCAAGGGACAACATCAAAAGTTCAATACAGGATAAAAAAAAATCTTAATTCACATATTTTTTTCATTGACTACACCCTCCCCCACCCCAAGTTACCCGTCCTGACTGCCTTTTCTTTTACTGAATGGACTCGATGAAAAATCAAACCGTACTTTACTACAAACACTTTTCATATTCTTTGCAGAGTTTTAGGTATTCGACGTAGAATAGTGATTTTTTTTCTGATTCCGTTTAATTGAGAGAAAAAAAATCCCGAAACCGTAAATTCATAATATGTTACCAACCATGCTTTGTTTAGAAAAAATGGAGATGGCAAACCATGGCACAGGGAAATTAAAAGTAGTTTAAAACTCCAACGAAATACTTCGTGATGTTTTGCTATTCTTGGTTAAAAAACTAAAGTAAATTGTATATTCATAATTGTAAATATGTACATGTTAAAAGAAACAATCAGTTTTAAAAAAAACAGTGTTTATTCATTAAATGTATTGATAAAAACGTGAGCTTCTTCTTGCACATGCATTTGGTCATCTTTAATTTCTTGATATTTTGTTTATCAGTTTATCATACACGTTTCGTTTTGTATTTCATTTTAAATACGAATACATACCACATATACTTTAGCGGATAGTTCAACAATGTTATGCAGCTCTATTTTTACAGTATAAAAATTGAAAGATAAATGTTCATCCATTTAAAATCAAAAACAGTACATTAATATTTAAAAAAAGAAGATGTGGTATGATTGCCAATGAGACAACTCTCCATTAGAGACCAAAATGACACAGAAATTAATAACTACAGGTCACCATACAGCTTTCAATAATGAGCAAAGCCCATACCGCATAGTCAGCTATAAAAGGCCCCGAATTCGAACAAGAATTGTTCCTTTTAAACTACAACTTCTAACAAGTATTAATTTATTATTTAGTTCCACACATGCAAAAGAAATAATCTTCGTCGATGTAACATTTCAATTTATTATAACAACCTGCCTTCACTGAATTCATTCAGGTGCACCAATGATACGATTAAAGTTATTTTGTTTCTATCTTTGGGGAACAATTTCCTCCGTTTATGGTATTTTTGTACTGTGTGTATGTTTTATAGCATGACAAAAATAAAAGAGGAATGTCAGTGCAACCCCTCATTAATTATTGTAGTGGATCAGTATTATGAGATACTTATTATAAATGACTACGACATTGTCACATCGTCACTATGAAAGAAATTAAAAGTGGTTCATATATTCATCCGTATAAAAGCGGCACATGTATTTTATTTTATCCTTATATTTCTCATTATGCCGGGTACAAGATAATATTGAGTTGCTGCATGCATAAAGAACTTAGAATATTACTTAAAACAAAATATCAGTATAATATTTCAACCCCACAATTTGAAGTTAACAAAACATTTATTTAATTCTTTTGACCAAAGGTTTGTAACAATACAAATCACTGTTTTTACGTCCGTAGTAACATAGTAAATTCCATTGTCGGTCACCTGTGTCAATTCACGTGCACACTAACTACATTGTTGTTGTATTTAAATCTTTCGGCCAATGAAATGAGACGTAACAAGCTGTTTGTTTATGATACGCCAGAATGTTATCAATGAACTATCAAATGCTAAAGTTGACTGCATTTTAGTATACTAGCCTTATTGTTTATAGTATCTAAGATATGGATTTGACCACCAAACTTAACCTTGTTCACTGATCCATGAAATGAGGTCAAGGTCAAGTGAAAACTGTCTGACTGGCATGAGGACCTTGCAAGGTACACACATAACAAATTTAATTATCCTATTACTTATAATAAGAGAGAATTTAACATTACAAAACATCTGAACTTTTTTTTCAAGTGGTCACTGAACCATTAAAATGAGGTCAAGGCATTTGACATGTGACTGACGGAAACATCTTAACATGAGGCATCTATATACAAAGTGTGGCGCATCCAGGTCTTCCACCGTCTAAAATATAAAGCTTTTAAAAAGTAAGCTAACACCGCCGCCGCAGATTCACTATCCCTATGTCGAGCTTTCTGCAACAAAAGTTGCAGGCTCGACAAAAACATAACATTTTCCAATGAACCATGTAAAATTTCAGATGTCAACCTTACAATCAACCCATATATACTAAATACAGCTGATCTATTGCATCTAAGAAAAAGGCCATAACTTATTATTGTTCAATAAACAATGAAACTGAGGTCAAGGTCAAATGAAACCTGCAAGTGGGACATGTACATATCATTCCATACCACCAATATAGTTAAAAGATTTGACCACAAAAATTTAACCTTGATCAATGAGCAATGAAATTAGGTTATGGTAAGGTAAACCCTATCTGACAGATATGTAGGCTTTGCAATGATATGCTTTATACCAAATAAAGTAATTTTAACAAAATCATGAAGAGTGCAAACCTAAAGTCATAGGTCACTTTACAGCCTTCATAATTCTGTCATAGTTTGTGCATTTTTTTGTGGTTTATTAGTGATATATTGCACGAGGGTGCATCAGTGTGAAAAATGTGATCACCTATCATAATGATTAATATTTTTTTTTCATTTTTTGTGGAAGGTGTGTAGTCAAGATGAGATATAGAAATAAACTATACCAGAAATCTGAAAAAAGCAATTCTAGTTCATACATACTTTTCATTTATAATAGCAAGACATTGTTTTAAAACACATTTATTGCACATGTTCAGAATGCATATAAATAAAATACAATACTACATACAACAAATTAAGGTTTATATGATACTACTAAATGTACTTTATAAGTTATGAACACAAATATTTCACAAACAACACATTCTGCAATCAATTGGTCCAAATAAAAGTTGTTACTCACTTATTCAAATGCTAAAATGATGATCATTTTTCAAGATGAATCAAACACTGGTAAATACTACGTAACAAGTATTTTTTTGAAAACAGAAGACTTACTGATCTTACGATGAAATAAAATCAAAAGTACAGAGAAATAAATCATACAAATATTGTACTAAAACCAACAAAAAAACTTGAAAATATTATTTAAACCATTAATGTCATACTCTCCAATTAATAAATTTTCTGTATATTTCATGATATTTTTACTTTCAAGACCCAAACAGCCACTACATATATGTATTATAAGGTCCTTCTGACTTTAAATAATTGCCACTTCTTCATTTATTATATGTTTGAGGTCATATTTGCATTTGAAATTTCTAAATATTTAAGTTTATTTAATGAATTATCTCCCTTCTTTATAAATACTTGTTTAGAAATGTTCTCATGAATGATTATTCTATTCCATTTCCTGATAGTCATTTCAAGATGCTGCTAACAAAAAGATATAATGTTCTACGAATGCCATATTCAATTCATGGTTTATGGAAATTTTTTAAATATCTTTACAAAACATATCATGGAGCTGAAAATTCAGTCATTAGCAAGCATGCATATATACATTTGTAACTAAGTAATCAGAAATTGTAATTGTTATTAAACATAGGTTTAAGTTTGTTTTGGATAATACCAATAAAAAAGTTTACCCTTAAACAAGACCAGAGGGCTTTTATAAATATGTCAATTAAAACAGTAATAAAAACACTGTATCACAAAATGGTAGCTTCAAAAAAGGCAAAGCATCACTAACTTCATTCATTCACTACACATGTAATATCACCATAGTAACCAATCCTGTAATGAGAAAGAAATGAAAATTATGTTAATAAGACTGCATTCAATAAATTATTTTTCTTTCAAAACAGTTGACCTTTCTTTTATATCTTGAATACAAATTTACATTAAAACCAGTATTGGACTAAAGTACATTAACACCTAAGTTAATCAACTTTGGATGACATATTTTTAGCTATGACTAATAATAAAATTTTCAGATAAGAAAATTACAAGCATGTTAATGCATTACAGGAAGTCTGACGTAAATTTTACACACACCTTATTAATCAATGGACTTTAATATAATATCTGATAACAGTTTTTCCTATGAATATGGTATAAACAATTACAAAATAAAATCCTTTTAAACTACATTTTATCTTTTCTACAGATAAGCTGATAGCTGTATGTGTATATATACTGCTGAAAAAAAGTGTTATTAATAGGGATTTCAAAAGATCTACAATTCAATACCCGGATACTCGATCCTGATAGTTGAGTATTCGCGAGTACTCAGATGAATCTTAAATGTCTATTGAAATGTTTAGATTTTAAGTGGAATGCAGTGTTTTTGGTATTACCTTTCATAAACATATTAAATAAAGACAAACGTTTCTACAAATAACCTATTATAATAGCATTATTGTTTGTGTTCATGTTCCTGAGGAGTTTCTCTGACCATCATCCCTGATGGCCTCTATTGCAAGACCTACCTATTGTATTAATTGCTAACTTGTTCTCATCCTGAACATGCATGAAATATTTGCCACTGGACGTTAAGAAACCAACAATAAATCAATCCTGAGGAGTTGGTATTTTTTATGATACGACTTGTCCATTTAATTGTCAACAACAATATTGGACTTCAAATTACTTGTGCTTTTTCGTGTTGCTCAGTCTTACTTTTTCCATGTTTTATTTTTTTTGCACTATCGTTTGTCTAATTTTCTCAATATATTTTTAGCCATGATGTTGTCAGTTTATTGTCTGCTTTCTTGTTCTTTCGCCTATCTTTAAATTGTAAATTAAACAATTATAGTAAAGTTTCAAATACAGAGTAATTAAATTAATTAAAATGTACATCTCATACCAATCACATTTACATAGAAGTCTTAGAAGATTTATAACAAACAAAGGTAAGTTTTTACGGCTTGTAATGAGTGAATTATTAATCCATGTAAGTGTTGATCAGTGTACAAAAACCGTTTAAAATGTCTCTAAAGAGCTGCATAGGGTTCACCGCATGTCACTTTTATTTTGTTCTTGTTTAGAAATATTTTTAGAGGAAAGACTGTTTGACTTTCTACTTTTTGTTACAAGTTAAGTAATGCACATACAAACTTTCTATCGGAAGGAAAGGACCTTACTGGTACTACTATAACAAATAGTAGCCTCAGTATAAACATATTTATGTTGTTATTTGATTTTATTTAAAGTATTACGAAGGGGATATTTCAAGAGACCAAAAGTGAGCAGAAATGTGAAGAGAAATATCTCAAGATGTATAACAGGCAAACGAGTATCTGAGTACTAAAACTGTACTGGAGTACTCAGCTTTCCGAGCAAGTAACTCGTTGCCATCCCTAGTTATTAATAAATCAAACATGTTTTTAAGAAATTGTATCTGTAATTTAAGTTCTCATTTATTGTTTAAATAGAAACTTAATTTTGCAGCTTATAAAATGGTTTGGAGAGTTTCAGATAACATTTACGCTTTTAAGTATACAAAAAGTTTATAAAAATAAAAAAGCTCCACATTGTTATTGTTGCAATCTATTGTGTACTGCTTCAAGAAATTTACAGGTAGATACAAAAAGTAAAAGTAAAAATAAGATGTTTTTTTTCTGTATGCCTTTGTTATTGCAAAACCAATATCTATATTAATTATACTCCATGTTAAACTGACATATTGTGATTGGTTAATACGATCAAGGGAGACAATTTACTCTATCCCATTGACAATTTATTCCATGATGACTGATTTGTAAATCTTATTGTGCTGAAAATATTTGCTTCTTTACTGTTTCTCTCCATCTATAATAGTTCGTGATTTAAAAAATGTTTAAAAAAAAGCATCTTTCAAGGGGAATAACTGTTTCCAGGGGTTATTTGACAATTTATATGTTTTACACAAAAATCCACAAAATGACTAAAATTGTTCTTTTAATGCCAATACTCCTATAAGAGGTTAATTGACAATTCATTCATGTTGACTAATCTAATGATCATATTTTGTTGAACAATTTTACTGACAAAAGATTCTCTCTATCACCTTTAATTTCCTAAAAACTTGCATTAAACGGTAATTTTTCTTCCTATTCAGTAATTTTGAAAGTATAAACAAATATTGAAATAAAGATGATAAAATGGTAATATTAAAACATGTAATCTGTTCCAAACATTCAAAGTCAAAGAACCACAACTGAAGGGATAGTGCTGGCCAAATAATCTACCTAAATATTAAAAATAACAATCCTTATTAAAGAACAGAGTTCCAATGTTTCACACATCACTCATATTTAAACTATTCAAGGCCAATAACTTTATAAAACAATTTATAAAAAAATATTTAGAGAAATGAAGGGTACAGAGAAAATGCAATGCAATTTCCGTTATATTTTTGTTTTTTTAAAGGGGCTAACAATATTTGATAGCACTGATTTTCAATAGCACCAAAGACATTACTGTTATAAACCTATGATATAAGTTTTATACTATTATGGCAAGAATTGTACACATAAGAGCACTAAAAACGCAATTTTTCATACAATAAATATATCCAAGGGACATAACTCTTTCAAAAATAGTTGATAAGCACTGATTTTTAAACTCGTCAAATACATAGATGCTATAAATCTGACAAGAATTGTACACATTAGAGCACTCATCGGGCAATTTTCTGTATACATGTTATTAATATTTCAAACTTCAAAGTGGAATAACTCTTTTTAAAATAATTGATCTGCATTAATTTTGGAATTTGTCAGACATGGCGGATATAAAGCTATAATATAAATTTCATAAAATCTGGCAAGAATTGAACACATGACAGTGCTAACAATGCAATATTCCATATATTTATTGTTCTATAAATAAATGATCAGTACTGATTTTTGAACTTGTCCTACACTTCTGATATATATAAACCTATAATATAAGTTTTATTAAGATCTGGCAAAAATTGTACAAGTGAGAGTGCTAACAAGACTATAAGGATGAATGCACAATGTTTCTATGTTGCCTGCAATGAGTTTCGCAGCAGACAAAAATGGTTATAGCAAAATAATGAAAGTCTTCAATGACTACAAATACAAGAACTTATAATGGCCTTACCTAAAATATATGCAGCTATAAGTTTCTGTGGTACTGACAAATGCAAGTAGTCTGGAAGACGGGAAGCAATATCTCCCTGCTGTGGTAGCATGAGGGCAATAATACAAACTAGGGCAGTAATAATCACAAACAGACTGGGTCCACCACTGTTCTCAGATCTACCTATGATACAAACAATAGCATATAGTTTACATGATAACCATGTATTAATTAACAAATATTTTTGAAATTAAAAAAATTATCAATACATGTACAGTTTAAGTGCTTGAGCTGAAAACAAAAATGCATTTTCTTGTATATATTAACATCTTTCAAGTTCATACCTATCGAAATTCATACCAGATTATGAGATATGGAAACAATTCTACCTTAATTCATGACAGCTTCACTGGTTTCAAGCTTTATGA
This sequence comes from Mytilus trossulus, assembly GCF_036588685.1. Classification (NCBI taxonomy): domain Eukaryota; kingdom Metazoa; phylum Mollusca; class Bivalvia; order Mytilida; family Mytilidae; genus Mytilus; species Mytilus trossulus. Next base: position 44,142,213 of record NC_086375.1, on the reverse strand, counting down.
AATATACCACCATGAATTCATTTATGTTTATGGATATCAAATAGTTCTTGGATTGAAGAAAAATAATGTTTTGTGGTTTTGCTAAAGACTGCATAAAAGCCTATATAGGTAGAAAATTTCCTATTTTAAACAGAACAAAAGAATATAGATCTGTCATATCAGAAGTGGACAAATTCTTCATAAACATATGAATTTATACACATGATTGCATTGAACAGTAAACTAGGATTGCATTTGAGAGGGGGGAAGTAAACTAGAAGCACTTAGTGATAAATGACACATGAAAAAGATGCCATTATTTGGTCAAAAGCATAATAAGACTTACTTGGTCTGGATGAAAGGCTTTGAGATCTATCAGCAGGCAATGTAGATGAAGGCAGAGACTGGAAGTTTTCCTCTGGTTGTACAGATCTTTCTTTTTTAGGCAGCAATACTGATATAATTTCTTTCTTTCCTGTAAAAAAGAAGAATAGATTTTCATAAGCTTTTAATGTGTGGCATTTTCTATTAAGTTATTGAAATACCTATTGAGATAACACTTAAATTCATCAGATGTAACTATAATAATCTGCTCAAGTTTTATCTTTAAACTATGCTGTGTGTAGATTCCTATAGCCATGAAACCATTGAAAGATTATCTTATTTGTCAATTTGAAAACGATGTTTTTCAGTTATAGCTCAACAAGTCAGAGTAGTATGCAAAATTTTACCAAAATATGTGACATAGCTGATTTATTTGACCTGTAATCAAACACATGACTACAGACACAAGCATAGCAACACACTGAGAAATATACACTTAGTAAGAAAGGGAGATAAGAACATCAATGTCATGCATGCATATAAAGTTTTATCAATTTATAATTTTATATAAAATGGTAATTTACCAATAACTTTCTTTTGTCCATGTTCCACCACTTGTATTCTGAATTTATCTTCGACCCCTTCATTGTTTATATTAATATCAATATGTCTCACAACTCTGAAAATATGAAAGAACAGACTTATCAGAATTTATCAACAAATATGAATAATAACTGGTTATATAAAAGCTGATTTGACATGACTTGGGAGGGATTTTCAATGATAATGAGTTTAATGCCAGACAGACATGTACCATCCAATCATTCTATGAACCACATATAAATAACTTATTGTTTATAGAACATGTATCTGAGAAATAGTTATATGGGGACGAAGTCCCCAATAAATTAGAAAATTCAATAAAAATTTCCCGAATTCTTCATTGTACTAATGAACTCAAAATCGTTCAATTTTTTTTATGTCATGTTTTGAAATCCCGGACCTGCGCAGAAATCTACAAAGTAAGTCAATTTCCAATCTCGTTTGTATGAAACATTGAGTAAAATATATATTTATCAGTCTAGTATAAAATAGGAAGGAACTAAATACCAATTTCATTTTTTAATAATTCCTTAATACGAAAAAATGTTTCCTGATGAAAGCGTTCCTTTGTTTACATTGCATATGACAACATAACTTAAATAACGTCACAACTAAAATCCCTAACAACAGAACAAAAATCGGAAACGTTACGGTATTTCCGTTTCTTTTTTTTTTCACAAATATTTAAGTTACAAAAAAATAATTCATACAGACTTCTTCCCCATTTACAGGTAATGCCTGCCTCATATTAAACTATGAATACAAAATGTACCTGACTGTCAGGTATACCTTATATTTTCTTCCATGTACCACATATCAATAATCTTATCTTGAAACTTAAATTTTACCAATTAACTTTGAAAACTAGTTCGGAGTCAAATAACCCTGCCAGACAGACACAATGTATACCTTACAATTGTTTCATATACAAAATAAAGTTGTCAGATTTATTGCACAAAATCATAGAAAAATAAGGATATATAAATCGATGTGACAGTTTTTGAGATGTATACAAGCCTTTGAAAACCCAGTTTTTGGAGATCTGTTGTCTTTGCATTTGAAATCCAAAATGATAAAGTGTAGTAGTAACCAATCACTGTAATGACTTGACCAACAAGTTTAAGTGCACATTACATTACATAAATTTACTTACATATCAACACAACATCTTGGCCTAATAGTTCCTTCTGAATCAACAACTGTGTATCTTCTAGGTGCTGTACACAACACTTAAATCAAAATAAGAAGAACAATAAAGTAATCTATATACTATACATGCATATGTATGTATATAATCTTTAGCAGAAAGAATTGTCATGAAATATCTATATAGGTAAATGCAATTTTCACATATTGATAGTAATCAAAGTTACCAGGTTTACAATTTAATATGCCAGACGCGTATTTTGTCTACACAAGATTCACCAGTGACACTTAGATCAAAATAGTTATAAAGCCAAACAAGTACAAACTTGAAGAGCATTTTGAACCCAAAATTCCGAAAAGTGGTGCCAAATATGGCTAGTGTAATCTATGCCTTGGATGAGAAAATCCTTTGTATTTCGAAAAATTCAAATTTTTTGTAAACAGGAAATTTGTAAAAATGACCATATCAATGATAATGATATCCTTGTGAACACTGAAGTGCTGACTACTTGGCTAGTGATATCCTCGGGGCAAAACGTCCACCAGCAGTGGCATCGACCCAGTGGTGTAAATAGTCAAAGATACCAGGCTTATAATTTAATACGCAGTTATGCACGTTTCGTCTACACAAGACTCATCAGTGATGCTCAGATCAAAATAGTTATCAGGTTGTCAAGCCCAGCATTAAAAGTTGATTGATTGACACAAACAATTTTTCCATATTTTTCTTAAAAGTACATTATACAAACCTTTAAACTTTAAAGGAGAGTCATAAGGATTATACACAGTCAGTATTTGTTTATGTGATGACTGGTCATCTGAATAAAATGTCAGGTTTGATGGGAAGACAAACAGTGGGAGTTTGCCATCTGTCAGTTGAGAGGGTTGCATCTGTCATGAGTAGTCTTTTATCTTGTTGGTGCTTTCTTTTAATCTAAGAAAAGAAATGTAAACACATGTTAGAAAAAAATTAAAATACAATTCAATAATATTAATTGAAGAAGTTCACAACATCAGCAAATTGCAATTACCGTTTTGCATTTTTTTCTAAAAGAACAAATAACAGGCTATTATTTGAACTTGGAATTATTTTTAATTATGGAATTTGTAAAATTTCTTGTGTTTAAATTTTTTAATAAATTCCATGTTTATTTGGTATTATGATCTTTTGAGCTGTTAATAACATTTTCCATTCAATATATTTTGGTTAGAAAGTGTTGTGCGCAGCACAGAACATTTCAGCACAGAATTAACATGGAATTTATCAAAAATTTCAATAACAAGAAATCAAGCAAATTCCATAATTAAAAATAATTCCAAGTTCAAATAATAGACTGTTAATTATACATTTAATGTGATTTTTATATAAATGGTAAAACTTTTTTGTTTGTATTTTATTATAAGGAAATGGGATATTCACCTAAACATCAATGAAAGAAGGGTTTACATTGGTCTATACCAGACACCATTTAAAAAAATTTAAGCAGTACCGCTTTCTTTTTTCTTTTCTTTTTTTGTCAACCATCATAAAGAAGCATACTTTCAATGCAAGACAGTAAGCCCATCTTCAGCCATTCTTTGTAAAGCCACTTTAGCCATGGTTTTGCAGTTTGATTATAAAGGGAGGGAAAACAAATAGTTCCATTCAAACAAAAAAAGGTGTAGGTCCGGTAAGGACCGATTTTGGACTCAAATTTCAGGTTCATCTGACGAAAGATTTTGACCACTTTTTAAAGACTTAAGTGTCTATTTTATTTGATTCTCTTAGTTTATGTTAAAGATTTAAACTGATTTTGTCATTAAAAATGATCAGATTCAAGCTCAAATATGAAAAATCTACAAAATATGCTGAAAAATGTCACTTTTTAGATGTTTTTTGTCAAAAATGAAAGTGGCCGCATCCGTGTTCATCCTCAACCTTTATATATGTTATGTATAATCATCAAATACAACTTACATTTTAATATTAAGGATGAACACGAATGCGGCCTCTTTTGTTCACAACAATTTTCTAAAATTTAACTAAAATGCTAGAATTGTGAAGATTTCAGTGATTTAGCATGATTATAATGGTGCTAGTACCCGATATATGTGCACTGCATTGTCAAAAACAGCTCATATTTACATGTATGTAGCAGAAGCATTCTACTGTCCAATAAATATCTAAAAGTTTACTGTTTAACAATTTTGTAAAACTGCTATATTTTGGGGCCAAAAAGGGGTCTTACCGGATCTACTCCTTTATCATTATATATATCAATCATGTACTCATAATGACATAATCAGTCTAAGATTAATGACAAACAGAATTTTTAACAAAAGGAAAAAACATTTGAATATTATAATTATTGTTAAGAATGTATGCAAATTATAAGAATATTCATTAAATACAAAGATTTTATAACTCCAACTCCCAAGTTTTAAAATGCTGTAACTTTCTTAATTATGCTTGAAAATTTATAAAAGTGGTAGTAATGGATAGCTAACAGATTTCTCTCTCAAATGAATACAATGTTTTATTATGCAACAATCATGTAACCAATTATAGTGTTAACTGTGTCTTAAATATTTCCCCCCAAATTTCAACTTTCAATTGAAATTAGCTTCTACATAGGTATTCCTAGAGGTTTGATTTTATTATATGTTGTTTCTATGGCCATTATCTACAAAAGGGTGTCTCAGATTTAAGATAGAATGTATAGAACAAATTTTCACCTAATTAAACATTATCTTCTGTTTTGCGGTTAGGATGTTCACACTAATAAGAGATTTGTGAGAAAATGGAATACCATAGGGACAATTTACAAATGATTTAAGACACCCTTTTGAAACCCATGATGTGTTGATTAAGATTGCGTTCAAATTTTCTGTATAGTTAAAGAGAAGATAGAGCTAAATTCAATCAAACGAACTGACGAACTGACCGAGATTTTGCCACAATTTCATAATAACTGATCACATAATGATTACATAATAAAAATATTGCATTCATTTTAAAGTTTAATCTTTTATCTATCTATATATACCTCTTTTATTATTGTTTATGCATTCATAAGAAAGTAACAGCATTTAAAGGTAAGGGACGACATCAAAAGTTCAATGTAGGATAAAAAAACTTAATTCACATATTTATATGGGGACAAATTATAAAGTCACCTATTACAGTAGAAAAATCAATAAAAAAATATTTTTTCTAAATTGGGAAAATTTCCCGAAATTTTCATTGTACTAATGTCATAGTCGTTCAAACTTTTTTTGTCGCTTTTTTTAATCCCACATTTGCGCAGAATGCAGAAATCTACTTCCTTCTTCCAATCTCGTTGTCGTGAGACTTTGAGTAGTCTAGTAAAATATAGAGGGAACTCAAGGAATACAATACCAATATTTCATTTTTTAATAATTCTTTGTCTTTGATCACTGGTGTCAACGTGATGATCGTAACTGCAATTACGATCATCCCAATATGGCGGACACAAATCTAGAGAAATTTTAGAAGGCCGATTTCTCTACTTTAAAAGCTTATTTTCAGAATTGTTTTGTATCAAAAGAATTCTTAATCTAGGCATTGCCATTGAATGAGTTTTTCCTAAATGATAGAAAAACAACCAGAAGAACGAAAATCGAGATTAAAAAAAACACGATGATGATCATAACCTCGTCTATGGATGATCGTAACTTGGACTTGCTTTTATATAAAGATGATCGTAACTCAAAATTTACAATGTTTTTTCTTAAAAATGAACATCCAATTTTATCAGTCACGAAAAATTGGGTTTACTGAAAATAGTATGATTTTAAAACTAACCAAAATGAGTGTTAATGTAAACCGCTATATTTGTCAAAAAGAAATGACATAAGGTTGAATTAGTAGGCTTATATATATGCAAATGTCCTCAATATTTTTTTCTAAATAGTTATTTAGTTAACATTCAAAATGGTATCATTTTGATGTGTTTTAACTTGTTTCCTGGTCTTATATTTGCTTTATCAAACTTTGACCCATTAAGTGTTGGTAGGCTACAGAGACGGGTTTAGAGGGAGGGCCAGGTTGCGTACATTCCCTATTTTTGTGTGGAAAATATGGTTGATTATAAAGAGAATCAATGACGCATGACTGTAATGGACCTTCTCTTAGGCAGCCTGTCTCCACCTATATTTACCATGGGTTGGCAATTCATGTACAGAAGAAAAAGCTGAAATATAGATGGTAAACGCGTTCCTATTAGATTCCATGTGTTTTTCAAGCTATAATTCCTAACACTTACGGTATTTGACATTATTTATTGAAGTTAGTCGATAAGGGAGCTAAATACAGGGTCAGTAAATTCCATATGGGGTGAGAGCGAAGCTCGAACCCCATATGGAATTTACTTACCCTGTATATATCATATTAGGTCAATAGCACACTATGTAACGAATTTATCTTACCGACTATCTTTCAAGTTATTTGTTGAATTTAGACTAAAGTTGTCTTATTTGTTATCATAACACATCTTCTTATTTCTCTATTAAAGTGTTAAGGTGTCCATATTTTAAATTAATCAAACAGTGACTGAGTCGCAAATTCACTACTAACCGTGTATTGAAATAAGACCCGCCTCCCTAAGGTCGCTTTTAACCAATCATATTCCTAGAAATGTATAGGAGGTAAGATAAAAGAATTTATGTGGTCAGCTTAAAACGGTACACAACGCTTCTTTACGGATAAAATATCGAAAAATAACATATGTATGAAAGATTTCAATGCCAATTATTGAAACAGCTATACTTATTACACACACACATTGATCTTTTATCAGAAAAAGAGTTGAAATGAATATAGAATTATAACGGATGAGACGAGTGGCAACATCTTTGACAAGTATTTGCACATGTTTTTAGTAATCGTTCTTGTTTTGGGAAAATAATGAGACATCTCTAATCATCAACCTACGGCCAAATAATTTCTTAAAACAACAATTATGTTTAGATTGAAGTACACATTGATATTATGTAAACAAAACATAGATTTTTTATTACCGTGTAAGATCAAAATCGCTCACGCCCGCTTGGTTAATACCTATATCCGCTGTACGATGATACACGGTGACAATGTCCCTACAAAGTGTAGGGGGGAAATAAAAAAATTCTCTAATTTCACCAAACTGGCCATTTATATGAAATGTCCTTAACCTTGTTAATATAAGATACAGTACTACCTGTGACTTGTATATGTAATAAATACAAAGTTGTTAACTACCAATGCATTTTAATTTTGAACTAGATAAAAAATGAAATAAAATCTCGGGAAATCATAACCATTTATGCAATTACCAATAGAACATTACCCTCCCTTAAGTGATCGTTCATCATTTTTATCACAATATTGGCCGATAAATAATAAATGTACACTTTTCAATGTACCAGACAGTTTTTCTTACCGGAAAATGCTTCGTTGGAATAGACAGTTACGATCATCTTAAATAGAAGTTACGATCATCGTTGATAAAAATAAATACAAGTTACGATCATCATCGTGATTTTTTGTATGTCGATTTTCATTCTTCTTGTTGCTTTTCCATCATGTATGAAACAATATTTCAATGGCAATGCTTATAAAGATGTTTCTAGACATAATATAAATCTGAAAGTAAGTTGTTAAAGTGGAGAAATTGGCAATATAAAATATTGCTAAATTTGTGTCCGCCATATTGGGATGATCATAATTGCAGTTACGATCATCACGTTGACACCGGTGTTTGATATGAATTGCATTACCTGATGCATTGTGTTTCTTTGTTTACATTGCACATGACGTCATAACTTAAATAACATCACAAGAAAATCCCTAACAACAGAACCAAAATCGGAAACATTACGGTATTTCCGTTTCTTTTTTATAACAATGAGTAGATTTCAAAATAAATAATTCATACAGACATCTTCCCCATTCACAGGTACATGTAATACCTGCCTCATATTATTTATGTTAATGTTTTATCATTTTATATGTATACTTGGTATATGACCGTCATCAGTTTTCAGTGTTTATCTACATGTAAAAAATAGCTAGCTTCTAGATGAAGTCTATGCTAAAATACACTCAAAATTCTGATACATTTTATCTAAAATTGAGAATAGAAATGTATAATTGTTATTATGAATATGTGTTTACTTAGTGTGTTATATATCAAATATGTGAAATCATCTTTGCTTTCTTAAATAAAGCGGGAACATACCCCGGAGGCAAACATGTAGGGTGTGAATGAGTTTTGAGGGTATCAGGTCTGTTCGCGCCCAATATACTTTCGCACCCTACACGTTCGCACCTCACATGTTCACCCCCCGAAGTCCATTCGCACCCTACACATTCGAGCCCATTTTGTATCAGTAATAGGGAGGTCAAATTTCAGCTGAATTATAAGATATGTTTTATATGTTTACACCAAGTAATTGTATTTTCTTGAATGAAATTTGAGGAATCATCATGTAATTTATTTTTTTAAATTAGATGATTAATAATTATTAAATGTTAGTTATGTATGATTACTGCTAATTTGTATTTATACACAGCCTAATCTGTTTTTTAAAAATCATGATTGTTGTTTTAAGTCTTACTTTGATGTGAATAACTGCATATATTTAGCTAGGCATGACTAAAACCATTGAACTGTTGAAGATTTTAAATTAAAAACATGAAATATAATTGTTTTAATATTTATTGCAATACACTTTCCAAAACTTGTTTTACAAATTATTAAACACAAAACCAATTAACGGATCATTATTATTTTTTTTACCAAAAAAAAAGATATGAAGGTACAATGTACGATTTGTATATTTCATAGTATATGATAGTTAAAATAAAATGTGGACGCGACCCTGTAGGGTGCTTACGGACTTTGGGTGTGAACGTGTAGGGTGCGAAGGTGAAAGGGGGCAAACATGAGTGGGCGCGAACATGATTGGGCGCGAACAGACCCAGATTCTGTTTTTGAGAGATACAATGGAACTGACCTAATACCATATGTCCCTATCAAGGTTTTCCATCAATAAAGATATATGTCTCTAGTCTAGCTTGGCCAAAGGGTTGTCTCAGGTCAAGTGTTGCAGACTCCAAAAAAAGGCCATGAGGTCTATAATTTACTCATAGGCATTACAAAATGTGTATAAAAAATATGTTTCAGAAACATCACTGACTTAAATCCATGCTTTCAATTGTATGAAATGTATAAAATATCAGGTATTTGTATATCGATTCTTACAAAATGATAAAGTATGTGTCTTTCTTTGGTGATTGCATAAAGAATTCTAAATTTGGCGTCGTGAAATCAGCTGGCTTTGTTATTGTTTTTGTCCTTGTGTAAAACGTCACCATTTCATGTGTAATTTTCATTTGAGCTCATCGGGTTTCAACTAACAGCTTTGAAGAAAAATCCCGAAATGTCATGAAGTGGAACAGGATCTCTACAACGATTAACCAAAGACTCATATTACTTAGCTTACAAGATGTAAATTGACATTGAAATATATTTTTGGGAATGTGCTTTTTGTGTTTCATACTTGTTTAAATTGATATCCTGATAAAAGTTTGTCAGAAATGGAGAATAAAGACATTATATCTGATTCAGATCAAATTCTAGATAACAATTCAACTCCACAGCAGGTTAAATTTAGGTATAATTAAATGTCCATTAAGACTGGGATCCCCAAAAAACTGGTTAAAAAAACTTATTTAAAAAATCTTTTATCCCCTTAATAGTATAGCTCATTTTAAGCATAATATAAGGCAGGCATAACCTGTGAATGGGGACAAAGTCTGTATGTATTATTTTTTTAATATGAGGCAGGCATAACCTTAGCTGCGGTATCGTAGCTCTTTAGGTCCTTTTGAAATTTTTTGACTATTTGCGGACCATAAATAGTCAAAAAATTTCAAAAGGACCTAAAAAGCTACGATACCGCAGCTAGCATAACCTGTGAATGGGGACGAAGTCTGTATGTATTTTTTTTTTTACCATGTTGATAAAAGAAACCGAAATACTGTACGTAACGTTCCTGATTTTGGTTCTGTTGTTAGGGGATTAGCTGTGACGTTCTTTAAGTTATGACGTCATATTCGATGTAAACAAATGAAACGCTTTCATCAGGTAACGTTTTTTTCATATCAAACAATTATTAAAATTGAAAATGTATTGAGATCCAATCTTATATTTTACTAGACTGATAAATATAATTCGTTTTTAAAGTCTCATGCAAACAAGACAGATATCTGCGCAAATGCGGGGAAAACCGGAACAGGAAGTAGATCTGAAAAAAAAAGTTAACGATTTTGAGTTCATTAGTACAATTAAAAAATTGGGAAATTTTCCCGATTTAAAAAAAAAAATTTTTATTGATTTTTCTACCGTAATTGGGGACTTCGTCCCCATAATAGGGCTCTTCACGGTTAGTTTGGCCATATTGGATAGGGGGCAAAAATACGGGAAAACATCATAGAAATAGAGCAGTTGCTTGGAAACACACATAGGATTTCCCATACTTTCATACTATTTCCACCTCTTTCTAAAAAATCTGCCCCCTATCCAACATGGCCGAACTAACCGTGAAGAGCCCTATTGAAACATGTTAAAAAAAGACGCAGAAATACCGTAACGTTCCCGATTTTGGTTCTGTTGTTAGTGATTTAGCTGTGATGTTCTTTAAGTTATGACGTCATATTCAATGTAAACAAAAGAAACACTTTCCATCAGGTTACGTTTTTTACATATCAAACAATTATTAAAAATGAATTTGTATTGAGTTCCAATCTTATATTTTATACAAGACTGATAATAAAATATAAAAAAGAATGAAAGCCTCATGCAAACACGACAGATTTCGGCGAAAAACTGGAACAGGAAGTAGATCTGAAAAAAAAGTTAACGATTTTGAGTTCATTAGTCATGTTAGTAGAATGAAAAATTGGGGAAATTTTCCCCAACTTTTTTTTTTTTTATAGAATTTTTCTACCGTAATTGGTAATTAAGTAACAAAACAACAGACCATGCAAGTAGTATTCAAGGAAAGTTTTAACAGCATTAAACCTTTAAATATGGCATGTATGGCTCTTGTAGGTGGGTCTCATAATTTTGGGTCAAGTGTGATGCGGGATTGGTGATTTTTGTAAGTGTGACACATGAAAGTCCAATGATTGTGTTGTGAAAACAGGAAATGAGGTATAGCAGGACACAGGAAATTACTAAAATAAAGAGAATTGCCTACGTACATAGTGTAAGCTTGATACAGGAATCCGAGACCCCCTTGTCGCCCCACAAAACCTTTCAAATTTATTTTAATAATGTTTGTTTGCTTCTTCATACTTTTATACGACTGCAAATTTTTTTGGTTCATTTAATGCTATGATGTTGTCGTGGTCCAACACATTTGGTTTTCAGACAATAACTTCAGTTTAAGTGAATGGATCTCTTTAAAATTTATTAAGACGGTCCAATACCACAAAAGGAAAGTTGGGATTGATTTTGGGGATGAACTGTCTAGGAATAAGGAGCCCAAAAGGGCCCTAAAACATAAACTTCTATATCTATTGCTCTGAAATTGTATCCCATTGTTTAAAAACTACAAGTAGAAGTTTGGATTCATTTTGGGGATAATGGTGCGAACAGTTTTAGAATTAAAGGGTAAAAAAGAGGTCAAAAATGCATTACATTTGTAACATTTATTAACTAGAATCAAACCACAACCAGGATCAATCATGCCAATTTATGCAATTAAAAACTATAAGTGCAATGTACAAATGTAGTCATGAGACACTAGTAAAGAGAAGGAAATTTATAGACTTTTTTTACTTGGTATGCATGTATTATCATGATTATAAGTAAAAAAAAAATGAAAGTGTAAGGGATATACCTCTGCCTCAAAAGCAATTTAAATGCACCAGTCAATAAAAAAACACTAAGTAATACTAAGTAATACTCCATAGATGCCAACTAATTGTAATGGTTTTGTAAACGAAATAACCGTGTTTAGCAGTTATTTTACAGTTTAATACACTTAAATAAATGGAAGAATTTTTATTGACTGATTTATTTAGTTCCATTTACATGACTGTAACTGACTACTGCCTTTTATTGATCATTTATATGAACGGCAATTGGATCAAAGAAACTGTTAACAATTGCAACAAAATGATAAACAAACAAATTGAGATAGACAAGCCATTTAAAGTTGTGGCTGAATGCACAGAGGATTATTTTGCCCCGACGTTGTACCTATATATTTAACAGCAATATGACATACATTGTATCTTTGCTACATTTGTAGGTGATTGATTCGGGCTCCAGAGAGCCTCCTTATTAAGTATTTATATTGGTGGATGGAAATGAATGTATTATATGGTTTATGTTTTTTTCTTATTTTTCAGTCACAAGCAGTGGAAGGCATTATTGAAGAAGCAGAAAAGGAAAAGAAAAAGACAGAATGAAGCATTAATGAGAGATAAAAAGGATGAAGAAGGTTAATCAAATCTTTAATTTCCAGAACAAATATAAAATTGAATATTTATACATGTAATACTTACTTAACTTAAGGTATCTGACCCATAATAAAGATTTACGGAAAATTTTCCGGAGTTTACTCATAAATTTGGTGCATCCAAAGCACATTTATGAATTTACCATCATTATATTAGGTTTTTGAAATATTTATTTTTGATCCAATAATATCTTTTATCAATAAAGACTGTCGTGTTATCTATTTTCTATTAATTTGGAGAAAATATTTTCAAGTGCTATGAGATGTTTTTTCCCCAGTAATTATGGTCATTCCAGTCTGCGTCAAAAATAATGATAATTTAGATTTAAAAAAATCTTTCTTTTGAAAAAAATCATGTTCTCACTAGACCTTAGAAGACTCTTGAACACAGTTATTTCGTAGTGCATTTCTTTAGACAGTTAATTCAAATTTTAGAAAAAGGACTAGCTCTATTTTAAAAAGATTTTTACAGTTTAGTGTTTGGGACAAAAAGTATCAAGTTATAGAAAAGTCTACCAGCTGTAACTCAAAATATGGACTATTCTATGTGAGGGCCTAAAATTCAATTCTTTTACCTTTTTCACTAAATCAAATAAAATTGAGAATGGAATGAAATCACCCCTTAACATAAGATTCAGCACCCAAATTGTTTTACTTAAATAACATGCATATCCACCCCTTACTTAATATTTCATGCATGACACTTTTAGAAATAAATTGGTAAAGTGTATGAAAAAAATTAACAAGTTATACACCGTTTACACTAGGGGCTATATTTGTAGACAACTAAAACCATAGGACATTAAATGTGTCCTTGGACCACAAGGCAGGTTATTTTTTTTTATTGTTTTAACTTAATAGTTGGGAACATCATAATATTTTTTTTTCTCACTCTGACACCAAGAATTTTCAGTTTAAAACTAAATAAAAACCTTACTTATGTTTTACAGAACAAAAGAAAAAAGAAGAAAGTCCATCTTTCCAGGCAAAAGAAAGACAGAGGAAAGAAATAGAACAATTGGAAGAAAAGAGAGAAAAAGCAGAGAAAATATACTTCAATAAACTATGGATGGAAAAAGAAAGACTAGCTCTTGAAGAATTCGAAAGAAAGAAAAAATGGGAAGAGAATGAAAAAATAAGACAAGTGGAAATGGAGGTATGTATCTTGGAACGACATGACAGATTTCTTGTTTTTATACGCCTGTCAAAATTTTGACGGGACGTATTATGGTATACAAATGTCCGGTGTCCGTCCGTCTGTCTGTCCGACCGGCCGTCTGTCTGTCCGGCATAAACATGTCGCACCGTAACTTGAGAACGACTTATCCAAATTTCATGAAACTTAACATAGTTGTTTCTTATGATGGTCAAATGATCTGTATACTTTTTGGTGAAAATAAGATTAAAACTTTTTGAGTTACGGCACTTTGTAACTAAAACAGGGGTGGGTTTTTTTCACATGTCGCACCGTATCTCAAAAACGATTCTTGATTATGGCTTTAAACTTTAAACACTTCTTAGTTATATTAATCTTAATATCTGTATACTTTTTGGTGATGATTCAAAATTTTTATTTTTGAGTTATTGAGTATTTTGTAAAAAAGGGGGAGAGTTTTTTTACATGTCGCACCATATCTCAAAAACGATTTATGATTATTGCTTAAAACTTTACACATGTCTTTGTTATATTAATTTAAAGATCTGTATACTTTTTGGTGATGATTCAAAACTTTATTTTTGAGTTATTGAGTATTTTGTTAAACAGGGGAGGTTTTTTTTACATGTCGCGCCGTATCTCAAAAATAATTTATGATTATTGCTTAAAACTTTACACACTTCTTTGTTATATTAATCTAAAGATCTGTATACTTTTTGGTTTTGATTCAAAATTTTATTTTAGTGATATTTAGTTTTTTGTAAAAAAAAAAACAGGGTTGGGGGTTTCACAAGTCCCGCCGTGTCTCAAAAACAATATATGGTTATTGCTTAAAACTTTCTCAAAAACTATTTATGATTATTGCATTAAACTTCCACACAAGACGTCGGGCTTATCATGCGCTCATGGCGCAGCTGTTTATGAGTACATGTATTACAGTACTTTAAAGTGATTTTCTGTTGAACAGATAGATATTTATTTATCCACAGTTGATTAAACAATGTGTAATTTTAAAATTGAGAATGGAAATGGGGAATGTGTCAAAGTGACAATAACTTGACTAAAAAGCAGACAACAGCCAAACCCACCAATGGGTCTTTAATGCCGCCAAAATCTCCCACACACAGAGGTGTGCATCAGCTGGCCCCTAAACAAATGTGTTGACATTTAAATGGAAAACTGGGATTAATTATACTGTCACGAATATATTTCAAAATTATTTGAATATGATGTTATTATCATGTGTTAAAACAAAATGTTAATCTATAAATCTATGGTAAGATTTCATTCATGTCAGTTGAGAATTTTATAGAAAAGTATGATTTAAAAAAAAACCATATTAATGAACTCACTTTTCAATGCAACAAAACACTTAGCACTGACAGCAGCAATTGCAGGCAAAACACTATGGTTCCACAGAACTCCTTACAAATTTTTGTCCTGTATCTAACTTTTTTGACAGGTAAGCTCTTGTGATCCTCTTCCTTTTATTTGAGAAACAATAAAAACATATGCATACATTGAAAAGGAAAAATGAATAAGTGGTGAAAAACTTTACAATGCTGTTTTAACCAAGAAGCATATACCTCTTGAACTATTGGTTCATTGTATTAACAGTTAAAAATTTATTGTAGAAAAAGATCAAAGAGGAATGGGAAGAAAGGCAGAAAAAAGAAACAGAAGAAAAAGAAAAGGAAGAAAAAAGGAAGAATAAGCAGGTTAAAAACAAACAAGGATATCCTCACTTTTTATCTCTGATTGTGTTACTAATAAATTATTCAGATAGCCCTAGTTTACGATTTATATGATACAGTTCATGCATGGTGATGCATTAAAAAATATTCTGAATGGTAATACTTCACTGTCACTGCTGTTAATAATGTATGAAATCTGAAATGTATGATTATTCAAATAGGTAGTATATGACCTAGTATTGATATCAAAATGTTGTTTGATTTGATAACACAGTTTGATAGCGATTCATTCAGCACCAGCAGTGGTGATTTTCAATTTGATCAACTTGTTTATTAAAGTACATCAAATTGATAATTAAAATACATCAAATTGATTATTAAAATACCCTTAATATTGCTTGCAATTGCTAAGTGCGTCTTAGCATGAATGCATTTAAATCTAGATGAGATGTCCTCTGAAATAATAACTACTAAATTGAATTTCTCCAAATATAAAAATTAGAAGATTTGGTATGATTCCCAAATAATAAACTCTCCACCAGAGACCTCATGATGAGAAGCATATTGTAAAGTCTACTAGAAATTTGATATAGAAATTTTTGGAAATTAAAAAAAAAAAATGCCTAAAATATCAAATTTAGGAAGTATCTTTTGTTGAAATATACTAGATTAGAATTAAATATTTTAAGTTTAGATAAATCTAGAATACTTTTTATTTCTTCCGCATAATTAGTATTATATATTTGGTATATGTATCATGTACTTATATCATTTGCATATTGTCATGTATATAGTATTATGGCCACATATTTTTTCCAATGAAAATACCAATGTTTCCTTAACTATCATACATGTGTAGAGATGAGGAAAGATGATTCAGATGGAGTGTATCTTTTAACAAAACTGTTTAATTTATACATATGATATAGATCAGAATAGTATGTTCAGCCTCACACATATTTAAGTGTCTGTATATTATTATAATATGTTAGGTTTTTATCAGCCTACAAAAAATTAAAAGTACAAATTAACTTGCATGTCATTTGGTAATCTAAAATACTGTAACAGATGATGAAAGATTTTTCTAAACTGTCTTTTGAAATAAAGTGAAACTCTGCAGTTTTTGATGCAAACAGGTTTAAAGATACAAAAAAAAATGTGTGCAAAGATGTTTTAATTGTTTTTAAATAATTTTATGTGACTTTTCTAATGAAAGTTTACAAGCTTAACTTTCAGTATCAGATATAAATATTGTATGATGGTGCTGTTTTCTAGGATTCACTGCTTAAGCAGGCTACAGCTAATGAAAACAAGGTGAGATATATTAATCAATTTTTAATTGTAAGAACATGCAGAATATTTCAAAGCTTTTATTGGTTACATTTAGTAAAAAGGTTAAGTATAAATGTCGTTCTTGTTATTCCAAAGCAATTTGTAACAAAGAACATTTTGGTTCATGTCTTTTTTAATACATTGTAGAAGATGTCTCATTGGAAGATTTTTCAATAAATTAATGAATATTTGTAATGTTTATGTGTAGACAATAGTGAATTACTGATCTTAAAAGGAAATTGTGATTCCAATTGTCACAACTTTCAGGTGTCATAGTTGGACCTTTCAAATCATTACAGTTGCACAGTAAGGTTTGTTTTCAATTGAACGAAGTGAAGTTTTTCTTTTAATACTGTGTGCAAATTATTTTTAAAGGAAGGAGAAGCAGAAGGACCATGGCATAACCCTATAGCATCACTTATACCAGGAAAAGAGAGAGAAACTTGTCCATTCTTTGCCAAAACTGGAGCTTGTAGATTCAACGAAAGGTAAATTTGTTGAGTGTATGAAATTTAAAGAAATTCAGCAGTGGTATTCAAGCATCTTTTCATAAATTAATAAGAATATCTATTGTGCTTTCTTAATACCTTTTTAATGAATATTAATATTTGTCACTGTCTTTCGTGGGTGAAAGATAGAATAAATCTAATTATTACTTGACAAAAAATATGAGATTTTCCTTTTTTGGCCCGGTTTAAGAGGGAAATGTAAAGCACATGCAAGAACAATGTAAATATTTATTTACAACTTCCAAACAATCAGTACACTTCATATTACATGTATTGAAATTGGCCTAAGTGAAACACACATTCATTTGTTTATTAAACATTACAAAGAGTATTGGGTTTTTTTCAGATGTTCAAGAGGACATCCAGAACCTGAAACAAGCACGACGATTTTGATGAGAGGAATGTACAGCCATTTTGAGCTGGAACAAGGATTACTTGATGAAAATGACACTGGTAATGTTTATGTTTATACCTATTGGTTTAGAAAGGAGAAGGATTAATCAGGCTACTTTTTGGTTCCTTGATTTTAAATACAAAGAGTTCAAAATATACAAAAAAGCATCCTTCAGATGTTCATTAGACATAAGACAACAAATGGAAGTTTTTTACGACCTTGACTGGCTATACAGCCCTTGCACGGTCGGTTAGACATAAGTCTGATAGATACCAGTATTTATAGTTTTGAATAAGTCATTTTTAATGATACATTATTATGATTTCATGCTTATAACTAGCTCAATAATAAAATCAATCTGGTTGAGATGATCAAAGATAATTTATAGATATTTAGACTTGAACAACAGTCTTACACATATGTATATTTTGAAAAGATATTAGTTTTTATAGACTAAATAATAGTCTCCTGCTCATTGGATCATTTATTGAAATATGTCTACTTAATATGCAATCTACATGTAATATTGGCTAGTCTTTTCAACTTTATGTATTTAAGATGAATTCACAGAAGAATGTTATATCTTTTGCAGACCTAATCTTAGAATATGAAGAAGGAGAATTGTACAATAATTTTCGAGATTTTTATGATGACATTGTACCAGAATTTAAAGCTGTTGGGAAGGTCGTACAGGTTAAGGTGTGCTGTAATTATGAACCACATCTCAGAGGAAATGTATACATACAATTTGCAAGGTACTATAACATAGCTATAATTCTTATTTTTATGAAATAAAATAAGATAAAAAAATGGGTATAAACATTCAAAGTACTATTTAAAATATATGTAAAGGGAGATAATCTGGAATGATTTGTTTGAAGCATTGTTACCATGGCTGTAAATATTATCCACATCTCTGAGGAAATGTATACATACAATTTGCAAGGTACTATTACATGGATATAAATTAATTTTTTTGATGAAATTGAATAAAAAAAAATTAGCATATATCTTAACACACCTTATAAATTGTGTGTAAAGGGAGATAATTTTGGTATGATTTGTTAAAAGCATTGTTACAGTAGCTGTTACTATTATCCAAATCTCAGAGTAAATGTATACATATAATTCACAATGTACTGTTACATGGATATAATTACTAGTTTTGATGCAATGAAATAAAACAAAAAGACATAAACTTTAATACTCAATATAAAATGTGTGTAAAGGGAGATAATTTTTGGTTTATTCTACAAAGAAATTGTTACCGTATTGTGCTGTAACAATACATCATATCTCAGAGGAAATATACATACAATCTGCAAGGTATTGTTTCATGGATTATATTATTTTTAATGAAGGAAAATAAAACACACCTACATAAACCTTAATATACCATATAATATGTGCATAAAGGATTATACTTTTGGTTATACATTGTTAAATAGTGTACTGTAATTATGAACCACATCTCTGAGGAAATGTGGGATACATGATGATGGATGATGGCCTAATGTCCAGCTGTCTGAAAACATAACATTAACAAGGAACTTCATAAAAAAATGAACCATAAAAAGTTTGATGGTGTGGTCAACAATGTAAGCTCACCTCATTTATTTGCCTATTTGGATTTTATTCAAATCAATTACATACAATTTTATTTCCCTATCAGTATAAAAATGTTTTTCTTTTTCAGCGATGAAGAGGCTCTTGCTGCAATGGTTAAGATGAATGGTCGTTTCTATGCTAGTAAACAGATCAGCTGTGAGCCAGTTTTAATCAAATCATGGAAATCAGCCATATGTGGTAAAGTCTTAATTTTGTTTTTAATGCCCCATTTATCGGCCAGAGCATTATGTTTTCTGGTCTGTGCATTCGTTTGTTTGTCCGTTCTTCTGTCAAATGAACTATTTGGTTCCATTTAGTTTTTGATGAAGTTGAAGTCAAATAAGTTTAAAACTTAATACACATGTTCCCTATGTTATAATATTTCTAATTTTAATGCCAAAAAAGAGTTTTTATCCAATTTTCACGGTCCACTGAACATAGAAAATGATAGTGCAGATTGGGCATCTGTGTACTATGGACCATTCTTGTTGTTTGATTTTCAGGGATGTGTTCTTTTTGAATCTATTGATTTTAATCTTATAATTGTTTTTGAAAATGATTTCAATATTTTTTGCAGATCGGGTATTAAATTATATCCTTTTCTGTCTGTACGTCCCAAAGTTGGTTTCTGTTCTTTAACTTTAGTTTGCCTCTACCAATTGTAATGAAACTTAAACAAAGTGCTTATTAGTACAAAACCCAAATCAAGTTTGAATTTTGGTGGCGTCACTATGAATGTTCTAGAGTTATGCCCCTTTACAAATGGTTTTGTTTTCATTCTTGAACTTTAGCTTACCTCTACCAAATAATATACAATGCTTATTACCTCAAAACTCAAATCAAGTATTGTAACTTTTACTGTTTTTCAATTATGTTCCTTTATAACTTTATTTATGATATGCAAGCAGGGGCATCATCCATGTCCCATGGACACATTCCACATTTAATGCAAGATGGGACGATAGAAAATGTAGAAGAACAATCAGGGTGACATTTACTGCATTATTTTTTTAGTTTACATATAAATAGAATGAATCTATATACCACATCTTTCACATGTACATTAAATCAGATTGGTACTGGGATTTTCCTATGCATATTGTATAATTTGCATTTTTTCTAAATATGAAGAAGTTGAACAACAATTTCTGCTGTTTTAATTAACTTGAAACAAAACTTAACAGACATGAATAGGAAAATAATCTAATTTTTAAATTTGCCTATTTTTAGGACTGTTTGGACGAGGAAGATGTCCAAAGGGAAGGAACTGTAACTTTTTACACGTGTTTAAGAATCCAAGGAATGAATTCTGGGAGTATGATAAACCTCAAAATAATTCTTATAATAGATCGATAAGAAGTCAGAGATCAAGCAGATCTAATAGATCAAGATCAAGATCACCTTATAAAAGATCACATGACAGACACTCATACTCCAGAGATCGGTTTCAAGATGACCATAGGTCAAGAAGCAAATATAGATCAAGATCTCATAGACATTCCAGATCAAGGTCAAGAGATAGACACTCAAGGTCACATTCAAGGGGTAAAAGATATTCAAGATCAAGGTCTAGATCAAGATCTAAAAGAAAATCTATTGAAAGGAGTTCAAGTCATTATTCAAAAAGGAAGAATTATGAAAAATCACGATCAAGAGAGAGAGAAAGAAATAGATACTCAAGATCAAGGTCAAGGTCTCAGTCAAAGGCAATTTCTAAAGACAGAAGTGTACGCCAAGTGTCAAAACAAAAACTTTCTAAGTCGAGGAGTTTTTCAAGGAGTAGATCAACCTCTAGATCGCCAAGTAGACATTCAAATAAGAAAAAGAAGCACAAGCATAAAAAGAGCAAGAAACATTCTGGATCAGACAAAAGTTCTATTAAGACTGCCTCAAATGGTGAAATAGGCATAGATGAAGAGACTAGTCTTAGTAAAGAGGATAGTGAACAGCCTGTCTCTGTTGAATGAATGTATAAAAAATAAAATGATAAATCTTAAAATGATAGATCAATTACAATGATACAGGATAAAAACTGCTTTAAGGAGGCTTGCGGGTACAAAAATTTCAGCAAACAATTAAACATTTGTTTTTTCATAACAAATTTTATTTATTACACTATTAGCTATTACTTTATGATAAGATACAAAAATTAACAAAAAAAATCGATTTGGTTTGGGCCCAGATGACTTTTAAAATGTTTATATCATTGAAAAAGCTCCAAATTATCTCCCTTTGGTGCAAAAATACTATTTTGTGGCAGTAAAATTGAAATATCTTTTTAGCTCACCTGGCCCGAAGGGCCAAGTGAGCTTTTCCCATCACTTTGCGTCCGGCGTCCGGCGTCTGTCGTCTGTCGTCCGTCGTCGTTAACTTTTACAAAAATCTTCTCCTCTGAAACTACTGGGCCAAATCAAACCAAACTTGGCCACAATCATCATTGGGGTATCTAGTTTAAAAAATGTGTGGCGTGACCCGGTCAACCAACCAAGATGGCCGCCAGGGCTAAAAATAGAACATAGGGGTAAAATGCAGTTTTTTGCTTATAACTCAAAAACCAAAGCATTTAGAGCAAATCTGACTTGGGGTAAATATGTTTATCAGGTCAAGATCTATCTGCCCTGAAATTTTCAGATGAATAGGTCAATTGGTTGTTGGGTTGCTGCCCCTGAATTGGTAATTTTAAGGAAATTTTGCTGTTTTTGGTTTTTATCTTGAATATTATTATAGATAGAGATAAACTGTAGACAGCAATAATGTTCAGCAAAGTAAGATCTACAAATAAGTCAACATGACCAAAATGGTCAGTTGACCCGTTTAGGAGTTATTGCCCTTTATAGTAAATTTTTAACCATTTTTCGTAAATTAAAGTAATCTTTTACAAAAATCTTCTCCTCTGAAACTACTGGGCCAAGTTAATCCAAACTTGGCCACAATCATCATTGGGGTATCTAGTTTAAAAAATGTGTGGCGTGACCTGGTCAACCAACCAAGATGGCCGCCACGGCTAAAAATAGAACATAGGGGTAAAATGCAGTTTTTGGCATATAACTCAAAAACCAAAACCTTTTGAGGAAATTTGACATGAGATAAAAATGTTTATCAGGTCAAGATCTATCTGCCCTGAAATTTTCAGATGAATCAGTCAATTGGTTGTTGGGTTGCTGCTACTGAATTGGTAATTTTAAGGAAATTTTGCTGTTTTTGGTTTTTATCTTGAATATTATTATAGATAGAGATAAACTGTAAACAGCAATAATGTTCAACAAAGTATTATCTACAAACAAGTCAACATGACCGAAATGGTCAGTTGACCTGTTTAGGAGTTATTGCCCTTTATAGTCAATTTTTAACCATTTTTTCGTAAATCTTAGTTATCTTTACAAAAATCTTCTCCTCTGAAACTACTGGGCCAAATTAATCCAAACTTGGCAACAATCATCTTTGGGGTATCTAGTTTAAAAAATGTGTGGCGTGACCAGGTCAACCAACCAAGATGGCCACAAAGGCTAAAAATAGAACATAGGGGTAAAATGCAGTTTTTGGCTTATAACTCAAAACCAAAGCATTTAGAGCAATCTGACTTGGGGTGAATTTGTTTATCAGATCAATATCTATCTGCCCTGTAATTGGAAGATGAATCTGACAACCTGTTGTTGGGTTGCTGCCCGTGAATCGGTAATTTTAAGGAAATTTTGCTGTTTTTGGTTATTATCTTGAATATTATTATAGATAAAGATAAACTGTAAACAGCAATAATGTTCAGCAAAGTAGGATCTACAAATAAGTCAACATGACCGAAATGGTCAATTGACCCCCTAAGGAGTTATTGTCCTTTATAGTCAATTTTTAACAATTTTCATAAAATTTAAAATTTTTAATTAACATTTCCACTGATACTACTGGGCCAATTTCAATATAGATAGAGATAATTGTGAGCAGCAAGACTGTTTAGTAAAGTAAGATTTAAAAACACATCACCATCAACGAAACACAATTTTGTCATGAATTCATCTGCTTCCTTTGTTTAATATTCACATATACCAAGGTGAGCGACACAGGCTCTTTAGAGCCTCTAGTTTTATTCATCGGTGACCTATATTTTTTATTATTGTTTTCAAATAAGCTATACATTAACTAAATAATTTAAAAATTTAAGTGATTTCTGTAATTAGGTTGTTTTTTTATTTCCATATTCCCTCTTTTTTTCCTATTAGTCAACAGAAAAAAAAATGCTTTTAGAAAAATGTATGTTTCTTTCGAAGGCAGATTGTGAGCGTAAATGATCGGTGACCCCCCTTTTTTATTTTATTTATTTATTAGGTATAAGATAAAGTTCACTTATAGAAAAAATTAGCGAAATCTTATATTAAATAAAAAAAAAATATTAATAGACCCGCAAGCCTCCTTAAATGTTGCTCATCGTGTTAGCTTACCTAATTGAATGGACCATGAGAGATAATGCAACACTTTCAATTGTCTTCAGTCTTTCTAAATATAAACAAATATCATCACTTATGAAACCAAATAACCAAACTCAACCATACTTGACATGAATCAGAATGATCCTTTATGTATCCGGTGCAAATGTAGTTGTTGCTTCATTTGTCCCAGACAACCAAACAACATGTCTGTTACGTCTAAAAGTCACAAGATTAAATGTTAATAATTGACTATTAAAGGCTAAAAAAATATATGTGTCTGTTTACGGTGAAGATAGTGTTGCCTGATACATCCCAATGTTCATAATCATGAATATGTTAGCTGCTTTAAGGAAATTCGCGACTCGTGTGACCGCATTTTTTGCCGCCATTTTTTTACCCAATCAATAACAAAGGGAAATAATTCAATAATTTAATAAAACGGGTAAACTCTGCCCACAGACAACTCAGACCACGGCAAGACGGACCACTTAACTCAAAATCATGGCGCAAAAAAATAAAATGGAAATATTGACCTACCTACCCTATTTATTTTGATGATGTAACCTTAAACAAACATATATTTTTTTTTGGCCTAATATCTTTTAAAAAAAAAACACTGTCAGAGAAAATACCCTATTAAATCCTCGGGATGTTAAAGTTATCTTTTTCTACTTCAATTAGAATTATTCCTCTTTATAAGAGATATTTTCACTTAATGGCATTGAGCCAGAATTATAATTAACATGCATCATTTGAGGGTAACTTTGGGGAGTGGAAAGGCATAAATATAAATTATTATAGATCATAACATCTGAAAGAGCATAATAAAATAGCCAACATCTTTAATTAAATAACTTTCTGGTTGAGGGAATTGCAACATTAGATATAGCTATATGACATAATTTTGAGATGGATCTGGCTTGTTTCACCTAACCTGGACTTCAAAATGGTTCATTTGGTCAACATTAAGTTTTCATGATTAAAATAAGAAAACAAGGAATATGGGATATCCATCCATGACACAGAACTTAAACAACATAGAAAGCAAATGTAGTTTCTCCAATGCTATGAGTAAATTATATATCACTATACCAGAGGTATAGGATGGTTATTATATAAACAAGCTCATATGTGGTTTAGCTGACATTCAACTCATTTTGGTAATTAGGTCTTTTTCTCTAAGTCAACTCAAGGATTTGTATAGAACTACAATACAAATCATTGGTCCACTAATGTTTTTGGAAATAATGTTTTCAAGACGTTCATATTTGTCTGAATGGTTTATCTGACCTTGACCTCAATATATATAAGAAAATGTGGTATGAGTGCCAATGAGACACCTCTCCATCCAAGTCACAATCTGCAAAAGTAAACCATTATAGGTCAAACACAACAGTTTTAACACATAGCCTTGGCTCGCACCAAACAGAAAGCTATAGAGGCCCCCAAAAATGACTAGTGTAAAACCATTCAAACGGGAAAACCAACAGTCTAATCTTTATAAAAAACAGGGGAAAAAATACTATATGAACCAACGACAACCATTAATTTTCAGGTTTCTAACTTGGACAGGTGCAAACAAATGATTTGGTTTAAATAATTCAATAGGCGTCAACCTTTACCCAACCTGAAATAATAGAAACATCACAACATAGAAAGTGACACACTATAAAATATCAACTGCATACCTGCCAACTTTTCAAAATGCCCTTGGTGGTTTCTTATAATTCTAAAAAAACCTTCATTGGGGCCTTCAAATGTAAATTAATGTTGTTGTTTTTTGGCTTCTTTACACTATTAAAAGCCTATAGCAATTGTAAAATTTGTTTAAAATTGTACACAAAATTGCTCTTACAAAATTTCCATTTGAGTGCTTTCATGGGGGAAATCCCTCGCAAATAGTGACAGTTAGCAAGTATGCAATTGAAATTCTTTAATTTAATCAAAAGACTTTAAAAATAACAAAAACAAGTGAACATACACTGAAAGAATAAATTTGACCTATGGCACAATGTAAATACATTGTCTGTTTCTCAGACACTTATAAATCAATACAATTTGTTAACTATATTTCATGCATATAATGATTGCAAGGTGATCATTTGGTCTGGCAGTGTGCATCTGACTTATACCATATTTTTTAAGGTTCAATGGTCTGTTTCTAAGATACAGTTATCAATAACCTAATTATATTTGATGTATGGTATGATTGTTATTTGTACATGTCTGACGTCGGTTGCCTCTGGTCGTGACCTCATTTAAATTAAATGGGTTATTGATAAAGTTTAGTTTAGGTGATGCTTGTAGTAATGCCTTCATAGTACACACTTTCAAATATCTGTCCAGAACAATAATGATATAAAGTAAAGGAAACATTTCAGCATGTGCACTCTCGTTCGACTTGTACATTAAATGTTTCTGTAGTTAGATATACAAAATTATTGTAACTCAGTATCTGTGGTAGTGTATGGTTTAGTTTATACTGGTAAAGCCTGTTTGGTGTCTTTTGCCATGTTAAATAATTGTCTCATTTGCAATCTTACCACAACTTCTTATTCTTTTCAACATCGTTCTATGGTATTTGATGGATAGTTGTCTCATTGGTCATCATACCCCATGATGAGATTGTCTCCATACTTTAGTAGTTAGAAAAGAAAACCATACACACACATGATTTATTAGTCTCAATGGACTTGTTTATTCTTGACAAGCACAATATTGACACCCCGTTGTTGGATTGACTTTGAAACCATTGGCACAATACATTTTACACAAAACGGGTGGACAAGATGGCGGTTGTGTATTACATGCACAGTATTGACACCCGGTTGTAGGGTCAGTTCTGAACCCATACACACAGTACAATCTACAATAAACTGGTCTACATGGCACCTTGGTAGTCTGAGTACTGTCAGGGGATATTACTGCATCTGAAAGTATACACATTAGCTTATAGTATTGTACAGCATTTTAACTCTAATTGTTTGAACGTGTATAGTTTAAATCACTGCTTCAAATTCAACACTAGTGTTGACAAGTGGCGAATTCGGGGAGAGTGGACATTTAGGGAGTAACCTCCTTTTCTAGCTCACCTACCCTAAAAGGCCAAGTGAGCTTTTCTCATCACTTTGTGTCCATCATCTGTCGTCGTTAACTTTTACAAAAAAGATCTCCTCTGAAACTACTGAGCCAAATTTAATCAAACTTGGCTGCAATTATCATTGGGGTATCTAGTTTAAAAAATGTGTGGCGTGACCCGTCCAACCAACCAAGATGGCCGCCATGGCTAAAAATAGAACATAGGGGTAAAATGCAGTTTTTGGCTTATAACTCCAAAACCAAAGCATTCAGAGCAAATCTGACGGGGTAAAATTGTCTAAATTTATCTACCCTGAAATTTTCAGATGAATCGGACAACTCGTTGTTGGGTTGCTAAATTGGTAATTTTAGGGAAATTTTGCTTTTTTTGCTTATTATCTTGAATATTATTATAGATAGAGTTAAACTGTTAACAGCAATAATGTTCAGCAAAGTAAGATTTACAAATAAGTCAACATGACCAAAATGATCAGTTGACCCCTTTATGAGTTATTGCCCTTTATAGTCAATTTTTAACCATTTTTCGTAAATCTTAGTTATCTTTTACAAAAATCTTCTCTGAAACTCTAAGGCCAAATTAAACCAATCTCGGCAAAAATCATTATTGGGGTATCTAGTTTAAAAAATCTTTGGCGTGACCCGGCCAATCAACCAAGATGGCCACCATGGCTAAAAATAGAACATAGGGGTCAAATGCAGTTTTTGGATTATAACTCAAAAACCATAGCTTTTAGAGCAATCTGACATGGGGTTCAATTGTTTATCAGGTCTAAATCTATCTACCCTGAAATTTTCAGATGAATCTGACAATCTGTTGTTGGGTTGCTGCCCCTGAATTTGTAATTTGAGTGAAATTTTGCTGTTTTTGGTTATCTTGAATATTATTATAGATAGAGATAAACTGTAAACAGCAATAATGTTCAGCAAAGTTAGATTTACAAATCAGTCAACATGACCAAAATGGTCAACCGACCCCCTAAGGAGTTATTGTCCTTTATAGTCAATTTTTAACAATTTTCATTAAAATTTGTAAACTTTTTACTAACATTTTCTACTGAATCTACTGGACCAAATTCATTATAGATAAAAATAGATGTAAGCAGCAAGAATGTTTAGTAAAGTTAGATGTACAAACACATCACCATCACCAAAACACAATTTTGTCATGAATCCATCTGCGTCCTTTGTTTAATATTCACATAGACCAAGGTGAGCGACACAGGCTCTTTAGAGCCTCTAGTTATTGGAAAATACATCATTTTAAGCATAAAATACTCCAAATATAAATGACCACCTCGCTCTGTTATGTTTGTATACATCTTTAGCTCACCTGGCCCAAAGGGCCAAGTGAGCTTTTCCCATCACTTTGCGTCCGTCGTCGTTCATCGTCGTCCGTCGTCGTTGTTAACTTTTACAAAAATCTTCTCCTCTGAAACTACTGGGTCAAATAAATCCAAACTTGGCCACAATCATCTTTGGGGTATCTAGTTTAAAAAATGTGTCCGGTGACCCGGCCATCTTATAACTCAAAAACCAAAGCATTCAGAGCAAATCTGACATGGGATAAAATTGTTTATCAGGTCATCATCTATCTGCCCTGAAAATTTCAGATGAAACACACAACC
Organism: Mytilus trossulus; assembly: GCF_036588685.1. Classification (NCBI taxonomy): domain Eukaryota; kingdom Metazoa; phylum Mollusca; class Bivalvia; order Mytilida; family Mytilidae; genus Mytilus; species Mytilus trossulus. The sequence continues at coordinate 44,113,811 of NC_086375.1, read as the reverse complement.
TGTTGTTGGGTTGCTGTCCCTGAATCGGTAATTTTAAGGATTTTTTTCTTATTTTGGTTATTATCTTGAATATTATTATAGATAGAGATAAACTGTAAACACTTACAGCAATAATGTTCAGAAAAGTAAGATTTACAAATAAGTCAAAATGGTCAATTGACCCCCTAAGGAGTTATTGTCCTTTATAGTCAATTTTTAACAATTTTCATAAAATTTGTAAATTTTTATTAACATTTTCCAATGAAACTACTGGGCCAAGTTCATTATAGATAGAGATAATTGTAAGCAGCAAGACCGTTTAGTAAAGTAAGATGTACAAACACATCACCATCACCAAAACACAATTTTGTCATGAATCTTTCTGCTTCCTTTGTTTAATATTCACATAGACCAAGGTGAGCGACACAGGCTCTTTAGAGCCTCTATTGACAGATAGAGATAAACTGTAAAAAGCAATAAATGTCGGCAAAGTAAGATCTTCAAATAAGTCAACATGACCGAAATGGTCAGTTGCCCCCTTTAGGAGTTATTGCCCTTTATAGTCAATTTTTAACCATTTTTCGTAAATTTTAGTAATCTTTTACAAAAATCTTCTCCTCTGAAACTACTGGGCCAAGTTCATTATAGATAAAGATAATTGTAAGCAGCAAGAATGTTCAGTAAAGTTAGATGTACAAACACATCACCATCACCAAAACACAATTTTGTCGTGAATCCATCTGCGTCCTTTGTTTAATATTCACATAGACCAAGGTGAATGGCACAGGCTCTAAAGAGCCTCTAGTTTCTGGAACTATACGACCTTTATTATTCCCAGGCCAGCACCCAATATTTTGAAGTACTGAGAGATTTTGTAGCTTGAAAATCTGTTGGTATCTTTTGTCGGATGAAGCCACACATGGATCATATGTTTCTTTGCTAGCACTTTGACAGTTGAAAGATGTGTTAGATTTACACGTCTAAAGTTAATTGGAGATACACTGAAAAAAATCCTGTAAAATGGCAATTGAAAAACCCTTCAAAGTTTCTATTCTGATCTGGCATATATTAAAAAGGAGATGTGGTACAGTGGTATGATCATTGCCTATGAGACAACCGTCCACAAGAGACCAAAATGACACAGAAATTAACAGATATAGGTCACCGTACGTCCTTCAACAATGAGCCAAGCCCATACCGTTTAGTCAGCTATAAAAGACCCCGAAATGGCAATGTAAAACAATTCAAACGAAAAAAAGGTCGACTTTGAAACCTTACCTACTATAATTCATGAACAAGTATAGCTTTTGAAAGTGCAGTAATGAAATTAAAAAAAAAGTTTAATAAGCATTAATCTTCGAACGTACCACGCTTTAAAATGTTTAGGTTATCATGACATGATTTATTTTTTACAAAAGTTTAGGTTATCATGACATGATTTAATTTTTACAAAAGTTTAGATATCATGACATGATTTAATTTTTACAGAAGTCCGTTGTCTAGTACTTACCACTAACAGAAACCACTGACACGTAAATTAGAATGATAAATAAACCGTATGTTGGCATCGTTTTTGTCTATTTCGTCTTATGGTAGTATCTATTAATGAACGTCGAAGGACGATAAATGTCTGTTGATTACCAACAGATGACAAAAATCACACACTTCTTTACATCCATAAATATAGAATACTTGCAATGTCTTGTATTGAAATGAAATGTGTTTACTTTCTGAATTATACGCATTACATCGTGAATGTCTGTAGAAAACATATTTACACTCATTTGATTAATCTGAACTATAGAATTTGCAAAAGAAAATTAGAACATCATATAATCTTTCAGAGACATGTAATACAAAAATAGTATTACAAGTATGTCTCTAATCCTATCTAGGACTGTTGCATTACATACTATATTAGTCCTAGATCCTATCGTAAGATGCAAAGTTTGAACTTTTGATATTTATAAAAAAAAATCCTACATATAGTTTAGTCTGCACATTCAATATTTTTCGTCATTCGTCAATGTTAAGTTTTCACGTTTATAATGACTATTTTTCAAATACTATATGATTATATGGGTGTAAGCGGCATTACTCAAAACACCAACATACCAATAACATCAATCAATGTGTATTTCAGACGTTTCCAACACCTATTTTTGGTTGGTTTGGTAAACAAGAATCTATAAACTGGAATTTCAATTTGACTATAAACGTAATGTTTTACTATCTGATATATTTGTCGCTGGGCATGAAACAGCTTCATCAAATAAAACATTATCTTGAATACCTTGTAGAATCTTTTAACTGGAATTTCAAATTGACTAAAGCAATGTTCTGGAAAAAATTCATGTTGCTGTCTGTTGGTATTATGATTGATATATTTGTCGCTGGACTTGAAGCAGCTACATCAAATGAAAATTCTTCATGTATGTCTTGTGGAAAAATACATTTATTGAGAAATATTTTAAATTGTGAAGCTATATATTTTATTAATAACAGGTACATGACAAAGTAGAGTAACAAGAATAAGATGCAGGAGTGGAAGGGTTTAAAGCATGATATCATCATCATCATCTTCCAATAATAGTCAGGAGTCGTAGTAAATGACCAGGCGTAGGTCTGAGGGAGCCATTTTCCACACAGCTTTAATGTACAAATAAAAAGCTAGTATTTACAGTTAAAACTATCTGCATCAAATGTTGGTTTATGTGGTTGTCCTCAGGGCCGCCGCTGCCTGGAAGCTGGCCTTGAAGTCGTCCAGAGTGGTTGAGTTGGTCACCGTTGATGGCAGCTGGTTCCAATTCTGGATAGTGCGAGGAAAGAGGGACTGTCTGTACACTTCTGTTTTGATGTATATCTGCCTCAATCTGTTTGCCCCTCTGGTTTGGTGTCACTTTTGTTGATGATACTGTCGGCTTCTGGTATGGAAATCATGCAACTGATGGCCTTGTACATGATCAATAGGCGATGGTCCTTACGTCGGTCTTGTAATGATTTCCATTTGAGAAGCTGAATCATGTTGGTGACACATCCAGGGGTTTTATCTTTACAGACATAACGGGCTCCCCTTCTTTGCACTTTGACGAGTCGTTTTATGTCTTCCACTTTGTATGGGTCCCATACAGCAGACATATACTTCAAGAATGGTCGGACCAAGGATCTGTAGGTTGTTTCTCGGACTGTTTAGTTACAGTCCCTGAAGTTGCGGCGCAGGAATCCTAGAGTTCTTGATGCTTCGGCTTCTGTTATCTCTGCGTGCTTTTTCTTAGTTAGGTCTTCGCTAAGAGTAACACCAAGATATATGCTGATGTCCACAACTTCGAGTTGGTGTCCATGTAGGTAGTACTTACTGTGTCTCCAAGATGTTTTTTCGGTTGGTGCCTATTCTGATGACTGTGCATTTAGCAGGGTGAAAGCTCATCTACCATACATGTTCCCATTGCAATAGGGCAGTCATGTCTTGTTGAACGTTATTTGCATCTGCTTGATTTCTGATGTGCTTATATAACAAGCTGTCATCGGCAAAAAGGCGAACTGCAGAAGATGATACTGTGTCAGGCAGGTCGTTAATGTATATCAGGAACAAGAGTGGACCTAGGACAATGTCTTTAGGAACTCCAGAAAGAACATCTAGCTTGTCTGAGATAGAGCCTTCTACTAGCACTCTTTGAGTTCGAGATGACCAAAATGATGAAATCCACTTTTGGGTGTTTCCTCTTATCCCATAAAAACCTAGCTTGTACAAAAGGCGTTGGTGTGGCACTTCGTCGAAAGCCTTGGCAAAATCCAGTAGAATTATGTCAACCTGATCACTCCCTGTTTTCAGGGATATGGTGGGTCTACGTTTAAAGGTCTTTGAGTCCATCACAATTTTAGTGTGGTGTTAAACTTTTCTAATGTATGCTTTGTGTACATGTTATAGGTCGTACTTCTTCCTAAGACTACTATACAACACATATTGAAATAATCTCGGCTCAAATTCTGCTTGTATGAGAGTCTAGATAAGGTGTAGAGAATTATGAATAATGCCCTAAAAAAACGAAGAGAGAAAAAAAATGACAAAAAAATTAAAGGATAGAGAACAATCATGTGGTAAATTGCTCGAAATAAATGAAAGTAAAATAGTGAAATAATAATTCACCTTAAGCAGCCAATTTGGTTCAATCTTGTCAAACATGATAGGCAATTAAATATCACTGATGAATGATTCACTTTCGGCCTCATTGAGCCAGAATTGATATGACATTTCGGTTAAGCGTTTATAGCTGGAGATGGGTTACGCATGTATTCAGCTATTAAAATAAAAAGAATGTAAACATTGAAAGTGAAACAATTTGTCAAAACGTTGATAATAGTTATCAAAAGTACCAGGATTATTATTTAGCAGGTGCGGATCCACCCATTTTAAAAAGAGGGGTTCCAACTATATGTCCCTATTCAAATGCATTGATCGGCCAAAAAAAGCGAGTTCCAACCTCCGGACCCCGCCCCCTATATCCGCCAATGATTCAGACGCGCGTTTCGTCTACATAAGACTCATCAGTGACGCTCGTAACAAAATATTTATAAAGCCAAACAAAAAAAGTTGAAGAGCATTGAGGATCTGAAATTCCAAAAAGCTGTGCCAAATACGTCTATGCCTGGGATAAGAAAATCCTTAGTTTTTCGAAAAACTCAAAGTTTTGTAAATAAGAAATTTATAAAAGTGACCACATTATTGATATTCATGTGAACACCGAAGTGTTGACTACTGGGCTGGTGATCGATACCCTCGGGTACGAAACGTCCACCAGCAGTGGCATCGACCAAGTGGTGTAAATAGTTATCAAAAATACCAGGATTATTATTTAGTACACCAGACGCGCGTTTCGTCTACATGAGACTCATCAGTGATAAACGGACCTTTAACCACTGACAATCTAAAATCAAACAGACCTATTAACACCAATTGCACGTGGTCGTTATCTATTTATAAGTTATGGTAATCGGGTTATATGACCGTTGGCAGTCCTCGGGGGTCATCTCGATGAAGTCTAGACAAAATTACGCCGTGACGAAATGTTGATACATACAAATTAACAAGTCAATTCATTGTTAATTGTCACGGTTTATCAAAGTTTAGACACTTTTGAACAATTATGATTTAAACGCTGATTTGATTCGTTGTATGATATAGTACATGAGTATGTTATTTATGAAGTACATGATAACTTGAGTCAAGTTGGTTAACATGATTTTACAGCTAATGTCCCTTCCAAAAGTTAACCATTTGGATAATGAGGAATTTATAACCGGAAACCTATCATCGCTGTTTCCAACGAATTTGTTTTTATACTAACAATTCTATAAATAGAATATAATTGTCACGTGATGATAACAAAATGGCAGCAGAAATAAAGCCATCACAAAATAAGCAAGGAAACACAAGAAAACCTGTTCTAATAAGTAAATTAGAAGGTTTTCAAGATGACGTCAATATGGCAGTTATAATCCCTCGGGAAGACGGAGTTGTCACTGTCAGCGATGACAAGTAAGCTGTGCCCAAAAATTGACAGGTGCCCGTTGTGTACATTGTTCATTATAACCAATCCAATCCGGAAGCTGTTGCTACCAAGTACAATCGTCACCATTTACGCCTCTTGTTGAAAATCGAAATAAACTTGTTTCTTTTGCCTTGAATAACACTTATCAAAACCACCATGCTTTGTTGTTCATTTGGTTTTGATTAAAAATAGGGGGTGGGTTCTGTTTTTAAAGTAATGCTTATTGATGGTTTAATGATTGTTTGTATGTCTATACATATCAGTTTTATCAATGTCTGTCACTGTGACTCATAATTAATCATATACATAAAAGGTTCTCCATAGGGCATTTTAACCACTGTCCTATTTTATTTTTGTGTTCCCATGTTGTAGTGCAGCATATCAAAGTTTTACCCTTGCCCCTACATCCCAAAATTGGTATTATGTTCTCTATCTTAAGTTTGCCTCATCTGAATGTTATAAAACTTACACACAATGTTCCTATCAACAAAACACAGATCAAGGTTGAATTTCGGTGGCGTCACAATTACAGCTCTAGAGTTATGGACTTTTAAAAAGGAAAAATTGCTTCAAGAATAGTCCATTTGCCAATTACCGATTTGATTCTGTTATTACACACTTTTTAAACAAATTACTTCCCTTTGTCAATCGTAGACTGGTTCCATACCAGACAAAATTGGCTTTTGCCAATGCAAAGTATAATGAATTGAAAGCGATGTATTGGCGGTTTAACTATATTTTTTATAAAAAATAATTTCTGATGTCAAAAGTATTTAGTATAACAACAAATTAATGTAATTAAAAGATTTGAAAGCTTTAAATATTACTCACATTACACTCCTGAGGTAAATTTGCTCACTCTGCTAGCTCTCCATTATAAATGAAAATTAATGTCCCTCATAAGGGAGACAACTGAAAGAGGGATCTCTAATTACAGGGTTGATTACGGGAATTGGCAAATAATCTATTGCTGAATTTTTCTGTCCTGTTCTCAAATTTAATGTGCTTCAAACAAATGTTATGGAAATTAAAACACAATGCTCATAACCACAAAACACATATCAAATTTGAATTTTAGTGGCATCATTTTTACAGTTCTCATGTTATGCCCTTTTACAAATGTAAAAATTGCTGATTTTTTTGTTTCTGCTCTCTTAAGATTGTCTCAACTAATTGTATTGAAACCTATACACCATGTTTATCTGTACTTGGGTTATGACCCTTTATAATGTCAAATGCCTAACCAAAGCCATCATCTGTGTTCATTCCTAATTTATTTCTGTAATTTATAAAGAAGTTTTTATAAAGATATTTAATAAAGTATTGAAAAAGTCCCTGTATTGTGAAAGGCACTTAACTTTCCTACAATGTATAGTTAAGTTTTATGAAATTTTAACCCAGTCTCCTTAATCTTTATCATAAGATTTTATTAAAGTTGCATACAAGAACATACAATAAAAATCAGGAAAGGAAAAGCGCTATGCAATAAAGCAAAGTGAAATTTAAAGTCACTACAGGAAGGTTGTGATTGCCAACAAAATTTGATGTAGTCCTGGCATTTTATTCTAATTCTTCTGGGGAAAATAATCAGGAAGAAATTTTCCTGTTGCTATAGTTCTAGTGACCAGTGGTTAAATCAAATTTTCTGATCCTCTTTTAATTTAAATCTGTGAACTGTAAACTTTCACAAATGAACATAAAATAAACAGTGCAAGTAAAATTCTGAACTCTTATGTTGACGTTGGGATGTAAAACGTTTTGAATGCTAATTAAATTAATTTTAATAAGTTAATGCGAATCGAATTTCGGGTTACGTGTGAACTCAGTATTAGATTATTACAATTTCTCAAGAACAATTTTTGTTAGGAAAACTAATTATTTATTCTTAAATTTTTATCTTCAGGACATTACGAGTATGGTTAAAAAGAGATACAGGACAGTATTGGCCAAGTATTTGTCACACATTGCCTTGTAAGTTGTATTAAATGAAATATTTGTGTCCCTTCAGATTTGACCGGCTTCACCTCTGTATAAATTTTAAAATATCTGTTAAACAATATTCTAGGTCTCTACTACATTCAGTAGTTTATAATTACATCATCTAAAATAAATGTGTGTTACAAATAAGACAAACAATGTTGGAAGATCACATGGTGATTGGAAGAATGAACAGTTTAAAATCTTTTTAGAAAAAAAAAGATGGGTTATCTCGTTTGAATTGTTTTACATTGTCTTATTGCCTTAATGGGGCCTTTTAAAGCTGACTTTGCTGTATGGGCTTTGCTCATTGTTGAAAGCCGTACAGTTACCTATAGTTGTTAATGTTTGTGTCATTTTGATCTTTTGTGGATAGTTGTCTCATTGGCAATCATACCACATCTTCTTTTTTTTTTATATGATTGCAAAAACCCATATCACATAGTCAGCTGCTACAAAAGGCCCAAAAATAAAAATAAAAGCAAATCAATTCAAACAAGAAAACTAGCAGCCAATATTTATATACAAAAAATGAATGAAAAGCAACTTTGGAAGATTATTTTGGGAAATTTTGCTGCTAACCAATTTTAAAAACAAGACATGATACAAGTAAGCCAAGAGTGAGCATTCTTGTATACAAATTTATAATCAGTGAAAAAGTATGTGTATATTTAGATTATTGGACAGCTTCAAAAGTAGACTTGTTTTTTTGAATACATAAATTAATTGTTACAGCTGAGGCAGCATCATTAACATACAATGGAGAAACTAGGAGACTATTTGTTGGATTAAATAATGGAACCATTTCAGTAAGTACATGTATCAGATCCTCATATAATGTACCCTGTATTTTTAACAGTCTAATTTTTTGGATATTAGAATAAGTAAAAAATTGTCGCAAAGTATTTGACATTATGACCCTGGAGTTCTTATTATAAACAGCTGGAGGAAATTCCTTTACTATACTTTGTATACATGTTTCATGAAATAGTAACTATTTGCATTTTATTTTCTATATAGATATAGGAAGATGTGGTAGGAGTGCCAATGAGGAAACTCTCTATCCAAGTAAAAATTTATAAAAGTAAACCATTATAAGTCTAGGTATGGCCTTCAACATGGATCCTTGGCTCACACCAAACAGCAGTATATATTAACACTTAAAAATGTGAAATAAAAAAACTGGAAAAATTCAGTTTATAATCTACTAACACATTCATTTACAAAATGTATAATGTCTACTTGATATAGGTAAAGCTCCAATCCACTATAATCTGATATGTGAGCAGTACATTTAATGATTAATTCTATAGCTCAAGTTTTAGGGACAAAAGATCGATGTAGGATAAAAAACTTAAATCAAATAGTTTGGGGTGGGGTTCAACATTGCTGCAAGTTTTGTTAATCCAAAATCGATTTAAAATATATCCATATAGGAAAATCAGTTTTTCCCAAATTAAGTTAGAGAGGGGGGTTGGGGGGTCAATGAAAAAGCTGTGTGAATTAAGTTTCTTCATTGAACTTGTCCCTTACTAGGTAGAAATATACATGATATATATCATGTGAAAATATCCCATCCCTTGAAGTCTTTAGTTCTATAACAAATGAAACATTAATTGAGAATGAAAATAACTGCAAACTATCATAAGGCTGTAACATATGTGTGTTTGTTAATAAAATTGTAATGAAATTAAATACATTTATTTTATTTTTCAAGGAATTCCTGTTATCAGAAGACTATAATAAAATTACACAAATGAGAGATTATTTAGGTAACTATGATAGGATTCTTTTCTTTATTGCAATTGGTCTTGACAAAAATGGAAGATAACCATTCAAATCACTCGAGCAAAGAAGAAGTGAACAATGATTACTACCAATCATTTGTCTAATGTCTATACACTTATGAAAAAGTCAAGAGCTATAACCCACAAGGACTCAACCACCATTGGAAAAAAGCACATGAAATTCATTTATAAGGACTCAAATACAATTTGAAAAAAAAGTACATGAAATTCATTTATAAGGACTCAAACACAATTTGAATAAAAGTACTTGAAATTCATTAATAAGGACTCAAACACAATTTGAAAATAAGGTAGGTAAATAATTTCCCTGTCAAGAGTTTAAGAGTCTCATTATTTTAATGACTGAATTTTAATAGTGGAAAATCGGTTGATCAACAGGAAATATCTAATTTAGACTTCCACATACAATTAGAATGATAAAATCAAAGTCAGGTATAAATGTACAAACTCATCATATCAGTATGATAGAAAAACACATAGTTAGAAACCAAAAGTTGATATAAATAAGAGTCGTATTTATTTAGCTTTTCTTCAACATTGTTTTATTTTCAGCTCATCAAGCAAGAGTAAATTGTGTAAAATTTTCCTTGAATTGTGAATGGGTGCTTAGTTGTAGCCGAGATAAATATTTCCAGTGGCATTGTTCAGAGACTGGTAGACGATTAGGTGGATACCAAGTATCAGCATGGTGCCTTTGTGTAGAGTATCCTTTGAACAATTCTAATTTTAAAAGTTCAAAATGTTCGTTCAACTAGAATGTTGCTTGTCAAATTTCATGATATTGTTAAAGACTCCTATAGTATTTCATCATAGGTAATAGAAATGTAGTTGGTATTTAAAAAACATAAACTGTTTACATTTGGAATTATAACGGAAGATATCTAGATCAGAAGTAACTCAAAGAACACATAAAGGATCAATTTATATCAGCATTATTTTTGTACTTCTGAAAATTTCTAAAATAGCTTTCCAAAATTGGTTGGTTTACAATATATTACCATTGAAGTTTGAACACTATTACTAAATAAGTAATAAAGAAAATAAATCAAACCTAGGTGTTTTTGTTTGCAGTTTGACTGATCAGATTTTCTTGTAAACATTTTTTTTTAAGATGTTAATTTTTTTTAACAGAAAGAAAACAGCATATCAAAGAACAAGTACAGTAAATTTTTCATACAATAACCATAAATGTTCACAATATGTAGGAAACTAGGAACTTTATAGGTCTTAGATATCATTTATCAATGTATCCTTAATAAATATTACAGATTTGATGAACAATCAAAATATGCTTTTGTTGGAGATTATTCTGGGCAGATATCAGTGTTAAAAATTTCAAATACAAATTTTGATTTAATAGTGACTTTAAAGGGTCATTCAGGTATGTTTAATATTTATTTCATTCAACCAACCTTCACCGTTAAACAGTATAACCATAGCAAAGATCAAAATCATTCACATTCTTACACTATACTATTTTAAATATATTTGTATGTATATTAACATTTTCATTTTAAAAATATAACTTCTTCCAAATTTCATTTTAAAATTTCGTTCAGATGATGCATTTTGATCAGATATGATCATTATGATATTTTGTTTAAGAAATAATTGATGCAAGCTAAACTTTATTGTAGTTTTAACATGGGTAGGCATTATATTCGTGATTAATTATGCCTGAGGGATAGTGAAGGCTAAAATAACAAGAATATAATGCCTACCCATGTTAAAACTACAATAAAGTATTGCTTGCATCAATTATTTCGATTCTGATTAGGACAATTAAGGTAATATCTATGTCCGATGTATATAAGTGTACAGCGTTTGTGTAAGCTCTTCTATGAACCTCCCTTTTTTGTTTGTAAAAAAGCAAATGACTGGTAATGTGATTTTTCAGAGGGAGGAGTTTGAACAGCCAGCATGAACAGCTGTCATATCTAGGTCGAATATGTCAATTTCCATTTGCAACACATTACAGTCATAATAAATGAATTAGTAACAAGATGTGCATCATTTAAGAGTTTGGAAGTGTTTTAAGTTAATGAAATATATTAAATGCATGCCAATTTGATAAAATTCATTATGCCGCAGTAGTCAATATACACATTTGCAAACAAATTTTATTGGATATAGAGAATGGGTTTATTCACAAAGCAAAAGAAGCGCCTCATATTAGAATCTTGTGTTATTTCTGTTTCATCATATATAATAAAAAATGTTTGATGGCTTATCATATGAATGCTATTTATATCCATTAACAGGTAGTGTTAGGAGTTTATCATGGGACATCAATAGAAGCTGGTTATTCTCTGGAAGTTTTGATCAGTCTGCTATAGTTTGGGATATAGGGGGAAGAAGAGGTACAGCTTTTGAATTACAAGGTCACAGGTAGGTTTATTGTTTAGGCTAAAGGTTTTAAGAACAATTATACATAAAATAGAGAATGGAAATGAAGAATGTGTCAAAGAGACAACAACCAGACCATAGAAAAAAACAACAGCAGAAGGTCACCAACAGGTCTTCAATGTAGCGAGAAATTCTCGCACCTGGAGACGTCCTTCAGCTGGCCCCTAAACAAATATATACTAGTTCAATGATAATGAACGCCATACTACATATATATATTAAAAAAAAAAAGGAGATTTGGTATGATTGAAAGGAGGCAAGTATCCATTAGAGATCCAAAAGAGGAGGATGTTAACATTTATACGGGACTGTATGGCTTTCAATAATGAGCTTTGTATTTTTTGGACCAATTAATAAACACATTACATTTAAGAATCTTCAATTATGGACAAGGTTGTACATCTTATGGCAAGTTCTTAATACCCCTAATACAAAACGTGAAGGATTCAAGAGGGAAGGCAAAGATCTAATATCAAAAACAATTTCTAAGTAGGAACAAAAACTAAAAAGGTTACAAACCCTGTGGGAATACCTGAATTATGACATGCACTTAAAATATTTATGAATGTGTGAGTACCTTTTTAATAACAAATGATAAAGGTTTGTCAATTTTGTCAAAGAGACAACATCAACACAACCAAAGAGCATTAAACAGCCCAAGCTCACCAATGGGTTTCGAACTCAGCAAGAAAAATCCCTCACCAAAGGTGGGGTTCAGCTGGCTCCTAAAAAGAATGTGTACTAGTTATTTAGTATTTTTTCATTTCAGAGTTTCATTTTTGATATCAAATGATAAAGGTAGTATTGACTTGCATTGATATGGTTGATGTTTAAATCTCATGACATGAGGACATGGTACAAAAGAAATCTTTTAGCATATCTGTATATTTGATTATTTCAGGGATAAAGTATTAGGTTTGGCGTATGCAGCAGGCTGTAAACAATTACTGACTGGTTCAGATGATTGTATATTAGGGATATGGAATATGGAAGCTGAAAGACAAGAGGTTAGTTTCATAAGGCCTACTAAAGAGATAACAAACTTTACGTGAACTAACATCATCTGTTTAAAATTGCATAGTCTAAATCATAAGTCATAAGAATTCTTAAGGTATTACTATTGTGGATTCATAAATCGTTGGATACCAAATGTCGTGTTTAGTTGATACAGATCAACCACAAATTTAGATATATTCAACCAAATAAAAAAAATCAGGTTGTATGCTGAATAATTATGTAAAAACCACCAAAATCATGTATTCACCAAAAGACGAGATTTCTGCAATCAACAAGTACCCACAAAATAAAAGAATCTGCTGTAGTTCATGTTTTTATTTTGCAGATATTATTTTAAGTAGAAAATGTAATGAAATAATAAGGGTAATGGAAAATAAAGGCTTCCTTTTATGTTTGACAGAGAAACAGCAGTTTTATCTTTTATAAAATTGAGAATGGAAATGGGGAATGTGTCAAAGAGACAACAATCCGGCCAAACAGCAGAAAAAAGCTGAAGACCACAATGGGTCTTCAATACAGCTAGAAATTCCTGCCACTGGAGGCGTGCTTCAGCTGGCCCCTAATCAAAAATGTATACCAGTTCTTATGCATATTGTAATTTGTTGCTGTATATCCCAATTTTTTCACTTTCAGACTCCAGGATGGGAAGAAAGTGATACTTGTCAAAAATGTGAATCACCATTCTTCTGGAATGTTAGGAGAATTTGGGAGAGTAAAACAATGGGTGTACGACAGGTAATTTTTCAGACTTAACAAGACACATAGAATGATTAAAATAGTCTTACAGGCTTAACAGAAGTGTTACGCAAATAGAATGAGAAAAATGTCATGATAATCTAACTCATAAAGTATTGTAAGATTTTGTTATTAAGGTAGATAACCAGGTTATGATTTGTGTTCACTTCATCTTTAAACTTTAGTATAAATATGATGAAAAGTTTTAAAATTATATACCAAATTTACATGTTATAGTGCACTGAGTATAGAGATGTGATATTGTGAAATTAGCACGTTCTCAGGTTAAGTAAAGCTTTTGGTTTAGGTAGTTTACCATGAGGTTAAGGTCATATCTCCTTGAATACTTAAAACACTTTTTCGTTGTAATGCAAACTTTAATTTTTTTAGTTCAAATTAAATTTTTACCAGGTTTGAATGTTAACATGAAAGTATGAGCAGGGCAGGATGTTCTATAATTCTATTAATATATATTCTTATTTATCATTTAATCCGTACATATTTGCAATGGATTGTTGAGTCTACTGTGGCACCAAATACATGAATTTTTCCTATCCTAAATAATATGTGACAAATTGGTAAAGAATATATTAATAAAATGGAAACATTTGTGAAAAATATTGTTCTTCTATTTCAGCATCATTGTAGAAAATGTGGCAAAGCTGTTTGTAATAAATGTAGTGAAAAGAAATCCAGACTACCAATTTTAGGTTTTGAGTATGATGTACGGGTATGTGAAGAATGTTTTGCCAGCATATCACCTGAAGAGTAAGTCTAAATTGTAGGAATTAAAGTGGTCAGTCAATAGTTCACATCATCACCATATCTGGTATTCATATACTGTGTATTCATTTATTTTTGTGGGTATCAATTTTCCTGGATGGAGGAAAACTTGCATTGTCAAGGTATTTGATTTTGTGGTTTTGATAATCTCTCCATACAAAGCCTATAGAAAAATTTGCAATTCATTAAACATTTAAATTCATGTGTCACCTGTATCAAGGAAATAAACTCATCATAGATACCAGGATTGCAATTTTTTATTAACGCCAAACGCACGTTTCGTCTACAAAAGACTCATCAGTGACACTTGAACAAAAAATGTTAAAAAAAAACAAATAAAGTATGTAACCCACGAAAATCGATATCCAATGAATTATAATGAATCCACAGTATGCTTAAAAAAAATTATGGATATTTGTTCAAAACATATATATATTCAAATATGCTGAGTGGAAATGATATTTTAGATTTTGGGGAGGGTTCTAATATTAAAAATGAATTGTAGATTTTTTTTTCTACTGTTAGTTATTCTAACATCAATCTTTTTATGTTTGAAATTTTAATGAATCAAAATCAATCATTAATGTAGCTTACTTGTTTAAAAGCTTGAAAGTTGAAGTCATATTTCTTCTTTTACTGTTGGGGATCATATTTAAATACACATTAGTCTTCTTCAAAATCGCAAGTCCACATCCCAGCTGGTGAGAAAACGGAAGTAGTTCTTTAATATGTTACAATTTAACTTCAAAAAAACATGTATTTATACATTGAATTTCATGTGTATTTAATCCTCATTTACAATCTATTTTTCTTTGATTTATTCCTATTATAGATATACAAGCCTATTGAGTTTTGCATAAACCTGTTAAAATTGCACCAAATGTATATTCAAACAGAATGATTGCTAACATGATTGTGTTTTACAGGAAAGCCCCACTAGCAACATTTCATGACATGAAGCATCCTATACAGTATATGTATTTAGAGGAAACAAGAAAAAGACTTCTTACTGTAGGAAAAGATAGAGTTGTCAAGGTAAGTTATTATAGAGATTGATTAATGGAAAGTTTGAATATTATTCCCATCACTAATTTTTATGCCCCTGATCCTGTAGTGAAGGAAACATTAAGTTTTAACCTTGTCCGTCTGTCGTCAGTAACAATCAAATTTGATTTTCGTTCTCTAACTTTTGTTTGCCTCAACCAAATGTTATAACTTATTACCACAAAACACAGATCAAGTTTGACTTTTGGTGGTGTCACTCTTACTGTTCTGAAATTATGCCCCTTTATAAATGTTAAAGTTGCTGAATTGTTTTGTTTCTGTTCTTTAACTTAAGTTTACCTCAACTAAATCATATTAAACTAATAAACAATGCTTATAACCACAAAACTCAGATCAAGTACAAGTTTGGGTTGCATCAATTTTACAGTTCTTGAGTTATGGCCCTTTTTAATGTCATATGCAAGTGGGAGCATCATCTGTATCCCATGTACACATTCCCCATTTATTTTTATATGAATCACACGACCTCTTAACAAATTAAAACAAATTAAAATTAACAAAAATCTTTTAAAACCAATTTGATAGATGATTAACTCTTTTGGACATCACGATCATTGTAGCAACACTTCTGAATGTTAAAAATCTAATGGTCAAACAGTTGATGAAAGATGAAGTTATAATAGTCACTATAGATGAATCACAACTATTCAAAGGTCATTTTTGTTTCTTTTTACAGATATGGGATGTAAGTCAAGTCCTGCATTGAAGATTGCTGTATTAGAATGTAGAAACAAACACAGAACAAAAACCTTATTTTGATGTAATCATGTGACCATGACTTGTTGTCATGTGACTTAAACCAATACTGTAGACATATAAAAGATAGATAAACCCTCCATATAATAATGCTGAGGGACAATCATTTTATTTTGCTGGAAATCCTCATTATAACTTGCTCACTTATGAAAACAACCAGACAACTGCTGAGAGTTAAGTAAGAGTTGACAGCTTAAACTGTTTATTTGTTAACTTTTTTTCTACAAATATATGATTTATGGCATTCAGTGAAGAAGATTTTGCTTCTACCGTTTGCTAGTATAAGTCAGATCAACATCTGAAGTCCATATAAAGATGTAATCTTTGTGCTTCTTCAGAAATTGAGAGGTGGTGACATTTAAGGGAATACAAAAATGCAACCGGATGAAAACATTAATTGGATCTATTAATTTTAAATATTTAATTTCATTTAAAGTGCCATCACATTAGATAAAACTTGCATTTTTCGCAGTTGTCAGTTATCACTACTAAATGCCAATATTAATTTGTGAATCAATAGTAGCAATCCAAATAATAAAGAAAAAAAAATTGTTATGTATCATTTTGCTCACTTTGACATTGACCCTCTTTGTGTGCTTCGAAACTTTTATTTTTTTTTGTAATTAGGAAGTAGACCAAAGTGGTGGGACCAATTTATTTGTTTATTAGCTTCATGAAAAATTAGTTAGAGGGGATTTCAAGAGTAGAAATAATAACGTAGGAATTATTTATAATTTTTTAAAATATGGACAATGGCTATTGAATAATGAATAAGAGACCCTCTCAATCCGATTGCTCAAAGTTCAAAGGAAATAAGGCTTTATTCTATAGGATATATATAGCATGTTGCTGAAAGTTATATTCAAAAGGTCTATCTCTAGTAATAGTGAAACATGTTAAAAATCCAGGAATTAATCTAGTCATGTTGTATAAAATCATTTCAGAATCTAAAGCATTCTGGGTAATATTTTTAAAGGTATACACTAAAATATTGTAATATTGGCTTACAATTTCAGAAAAAAAACTGGATTTATTCTGCAAATATTTTAGCATTTTTTTATTTTTTTTATTTTAGGGAACAGTGAAATTACCCATAATTAATGCTTTAGAGTTTGAAAAAGTTTTTTTTTATGAATAGTGTAGATTCATCATTATTGAGTAGATAGTTATCATTTCAAAGCTTTCTTTTACTCTTTAAGGAGACTCTGGTAGTTAATTGTGTTAGTGAATGTAGTCATTATTTAAGGGGTCATCCATAATTGTCAACCATTTTCCAAAGTGTACAAAACATACACTTTTTCAAACCCCCCACCCTCCCTCAAAAAGTGTACATCAACCATTTTCAGATTTCAAGACAAGAAGCAATCATTTTTAATAAAAAAAAATATCCTGTCTATCATAGTTTAGTTTAATATAGAAATTTGCATTGAAAAAAACAATATCTGACTGTTTTATATAGTGATAAAAAAATGTGTACGGTAAAAATGTTGAATTTTTAACGCTTTGTACACTTTGGAAAATGGTTGGCAATTATGGATGACCCCTAAGCATTATTTTGTTTGATTTTAGAATCTAGGAAGAATGTTTTGCTTTATATTTTTTTACATGCTTTTTTTGGTGCAGTATAGTTTCATTATTATTTTTAAGAATAATGTTATGAGATTATGAATTTCATTACTATTACTAGCGTACTGTGTAAGGCTGTAAATAGATACAAATGTTGGACAATATTAGATAGAAGTGTAATGTGTGCCATTGTTAAGATGAGATTGTAAGTATGAAAGCAAATTTAAACAAATTTTATTGAAATATTTACCTTATAATGTATTTTCTGCAAATGTAGTGGAAAATGAGTTTGATATGGCTTCAAAATATTTGTTGTTAAGCTTTTCCTTAGGTTACAAAGTTTTGTGAAAATGTTTTTTTTATAAACTAACATTTGTTTTATTTTGTCTTATAAAACTTTTCCCCCGGATACAGTTTAATATGGTATGATAAAATTTGATTAATAATGACACAAAAATAATAAGGTACTTTGTTTTCAAATGAAAATTAAGTTGAAGAAAAATACCTTTCATGAGCAAACTTCAAATTGTCTGTACAATACTAAAAATTTATGAATTTTTACTATTTAGTCATTGCTGCTTGCATACAATTAATACAATCAAAGTGATTAATAGAATTTTAGCAAAACCTATCCTGTTGCAATAATAAAAAGTCAATAAAGTTTCTTTTTTTTTAATGTGAAAAATCCCAAATCTGAATGAAAGATTAATTATGAAGGTTTTACTGTAAATTACATATTAGTTTTGTAACGTTTGCTTTGCTGCCTTTTGTCTATTTATCTGTGATATGTGTATTATTCTGTGTAAAAACTATGTAATATAAATGTGTTTTCCAATTTCTGAATAACTATTGTACTAAAACCACAGAATTTAATCATTATATAATTCATAAAACTAATATTAAATTGCTGATTAATATTGTGAGGAATTCATTCATTATTTGTTGTTTCAGTAAATATATATATTCTGTCACCCTTGTCATACATGGGAGGCTTATTTTTGTCCATTTTGTCCCTCCTTCACAAAATTTTTATAGTGTAAATTCTTCTGCAATTTATAATGGGAATTGAATGAAACACAGCAGAGTTCTTTGTCCTGTATACAGCTGTGGGCCTCATGTTAAATGATTATGTTTTTGTCCTGTCTGAATGTCCCTAACAAATTTTTAAAAGTTAGTTAAGTTCTGCCATACTTTAGATCACAAGGATTAGAATGTGAACAAGCTACAGCCACAAAAGGAGTAATACAGCCTAGGTCTTTACGTTTTGAATACTTGCATTAACATTGATTTATTACGTTAAACTTTGAAATAAAAATAATGAACTCATGTCAAACTTTAAATAAAGTTGCAGAAACAGGCATTATGTATAGGATGAAATTCAGTGAATGCTCTTGAGGTGTTGTTTGTAGATAAAAATACATTTAACTTTTTTGCTAATTTATATTTTTAATAGGTAACATCCAATATGATATATTCACAATAGAATAATGATTTTTCTCATTAGAAAATGCCCCATTGTATTATAAATCAGATGCATTTTTGTAAACATTGAAATTCTTTCTTTTACATGTTTTTTTTCCCAGCAGATTATTTTCCCCCATTTATTGTTAAACTAGTACATGTATAAGAATTTTGGTAATATTTTTAAATATGAAGAATTTGTAACATATGAGATTTATATATAATGTAAACCACTTATAAAGCAAACTGAGATTCATTTACACAACTCTACTGAGTAGAAAAATATTGCAAATATAAATTGTTGGAAACATGGCATTCTATAGATCATCTTTTATATGAATAAATAAAAAATGTCAGAAAGTTAGAAAAGTAAACACTATTGGCAAGAAAGGGCTTATTATGACAAAGTGTCGGTGAAAAATAAGTTGGGTTGCAGTATAGATAAAGTACTAAAACATTTGAGAATTTATATGATTATTTTTTCGTGTTCTAGATTTTGAACTTAAATTCATCATTTTGTGATAAGATAGTAAAAATAGGAACTGATTGCAGACAGTTAAAGGTTCAATAAGTAAAACACTATCTGTTGTTCTGTATGTGTTTACAAACTGCCAAAAACATCGCTTTTATGGTAAAAATGAAAATTAAAAAAACAAATATTTTGTTCTGTAAAATATGAAGTCTACATAATTGTTTGTATTGTTTTATTGTTGATTGATGTAATGTCCATAGGGCAATAAAAAGATTCACCTGAAAATTGCTTTGTTGTTCATCCCATTCATGAATGAGGTCAGTATTGTCAACTTTTTAAAGGTTTTTCTTCAAAGGCTTTTCAAACAAACACATGTTGTTCATTTAAGCTTAAGATCACAAATTGGATTAATTAATATTAGTAGTTTTCATAATGAATTGATATGTTAAAACTCTTCAAAGATACAAGGCTTATAACTTTGTTTGCCAGTCAAATTTCTTCTACAAAAGAGCTACGAAAAAATTGAGCAGTCTACAAAAAGAGACCTATACCCCAAGGCCCCACCCCTAAAAATGAAGTTAAGATGCTGCTCTGAAATTAGATTTTGAGAAATGACATTTTTAGATTTTTAACCGGATTTTGGTGACAAAAATGTCGGTTATTGATTTGGGGATGCTCGGCGGGCGGGCGGCAATCAAATGTTTCGTGCATTAACTCATGAACCGTTCAACCAAAGCTTTTAAAATTTTAATATGTTGTTACTGACAACTAAATGAAGGTCAAGTTCAATAATGGCGATTTTGACTTTTACTGTTCAGGAGTTATGGTTCTTGAAAGATTGAAAAATGGTGTTTCCAGTCGTGTCCGTGCATTTACGCATGAACTGTTCTACCAAAGCTTCTTAAATTTTAATATGTTGTTACTGGTGACAAAATGGAGGTCAAGTTCAATAATGACGATTTTGACTTTTACCGTTCAGGAGTTATGGTTCTTGAAAGATTGAAAAATGGTGTTTCCAGTCGTGTCCGTGCATTTTCTCATGAACCGTTGAACCAAAGCTTTTCAAATTCTTATATGTTGTTGTTGATGACAAAATAGAGGTCAAGTTCAATAATGATGATTTTGACTTTTACTGTTCAGTAGTTATGGTTCTTGAAAGATTGAAAAATGGTGTTTCCAGTCGTGGCTGTGCATTTTCTCATGAACCATTCTACCAAAGCTTTTTAAATTTTAATATGTTGTTACTGATAATGACCTCATTTTAATGGTTCAGTGGTAAAAGTTAAGTGTTTGAGTTTTTGGTCTTTTTTTCTAATTCTCTACAATAGGTCAACTTTATTTGGTGTAAGGAAATATTTTATGATCTGTATGTCAGTCGCACAGGTTTTATTTGACCTTGACCTGATTTTCATGTTTCATTGCTAAGTGTTAAGTATTTTTGTTTTGGTCTATTTTTCCTAATTTATAAGCAATAGGTCAACTATATTTGTTGTATGGAAGAATTGTTAGCTGTATATGTCTGCCTGGCATGGTTCATCTGACCTTGACCTCACTTTCATCAATGTTTAGTCTTCTTTGTTAATGTTGATTTATGTGACAGTTGTAATAAAGCTTTATATTTATGATTATCAACATAATATCAACAACTGAGAAAAATGTGACGAAAGTTTCATGGGACGGACTGACGGACTGACGACGGACTGACAGACTGACAGACAGAGGTAAAACAGTATACCCCCCTTTTTTTAAAGCGGGGGTATAATAATTAGTAAAGAAGGCGAGACAATTCAGAAACCAACAAATTAAAGCATTAAAATTAAGAATTCTGTCATCTTTGAGAAGGTTTGATAACTTTACAGCTCTGTTTTGTACTTTTCCTTGAATGATACAATTTCTATGCCATCATATCAACTAACTCATTTATTAATTTCTTTTCCAGTGTCATTCATATGTTTGGTCAGAATGATTTTGTCATACTCTTCCTGTAATTTCTTTCTTTTGTTGCTACATTTGTTAGGCTCTTTTCTTTTTTTTCCAATTAAAGAAGGAAAATGTTCTTTATCAAAAATAATTTTATTGTACTAATCAACAGTAATTAAAAGTATATAATATTTAACAATGAATATAATAATTATGAGTAAATAATCATATGGATTTGCTTCTGATTAAAATAAACTTGTAAGACTATAGAGTTGAAATTAATATAAACAATTTCAATGTTACAACATTATACAACCGTATGCCCTATTTTGTCAATCAACTTGTGTAACAATTATTTCATTTGGCATACATATAAAAAATAAATCATACATTAATGGTCAAGGGATATACAAGTACCTTGTCCCCTTCCAGTGGGGGATCAAGAAATTTATTATAAGAGGGGGGAACCAGTGAATGACCCTATTAGGGGGCAGCTCCTGTCATGCTTCAGTAATTTTCTATATAATCAACCAAATATTTCCCACAAAAGGGGAGGAGAGAATACATATGAAGTAAACATATTTATTTTTCTCAAAGCACGTAATAATTTTTGAATCTTTATCCATTCTTTATCATTTTTTGTTTGTTAAGGAAGCTGGCTTGTCATGTTTTGGATCTTTTGTCAGATTTTCAGAATCCTCTGGTTTTATCCATTTAAATGCCTTGAAAAAATTTGCCCGGTGACCCCCACTTTTCTTTTTGAAATTCTTTAACATGTATAATGATAAGCCATCTGTAAAAGTCTTATAAAAATTTAATTACTTTTTAACAGTTTTTGAGAAGTTTAACTTGTCAATGATAAAGCTATGAAAAGTCAAGAGAGAATATTTTCCCGCCAAAATTTCAATGACTCTTATCTCGAAAACAAGCACGGTGACATATATATTTATTTGACTTTTTGGATTCCTTTATTAGTCCCTTATCAATATAAACTAGTGTTTTGAAAAGTTAATTACTTTGAAACTGAGAAGCGAGCTCCCTTAAAGAAGGACCATGACCTCATTGTCAACCGGGGTAAGTGTTTCATCATATGCTGAGAATTTTTGTAAATATTGTCATTATTGATGAATCAACCCCAATTGGCAAAGACTGATAGGTTAATGATAAATTCTGTGTTTTTTATTCTTTTTTCAATGAGAAATATTTTCATTTTTGTAAAGAGGAATATATATTGAAAATATATTATTTGCAATAATAAAATAACAGTTGTTACCTTATAAAAGGTTTGTAAAAATAACACCAAAATACAATGGTAGTTTCTGTCATATTAAAACAATATCAAAGTAAAACTATTGGCAGTAATATGTAAATATATTGCGAAAACAATACAAAAAAAACACCATATACATTAAAAGTCAACTCTATAAAAACATTTATAACAATCCAATATTTCTTATGTTCAATGCAAACAGTAAATAAGAACATCAAACAACATTAACTGTACCAATGATCATGCACTAGATGTACATTTCCACAATTGATGCCTATTGAGTGATGCTTGATGCCAAAATGGTGCAAAATCCAAAAAATGACATAAAAAAATTGGAAAATTTTATGAATAAAGGATCTTAAGTAAAGTCAAAATCTGGATACCAAAGCTTTTTAAAAACACTTACTTAAATTTGCTCTGTTTTTATTAATACAAGAATTCAAACTGGAAAACTATCTCAAAATTAAAATTTGCATTTGTTTATAGCATCAACTATACTCATCATTTCCTTAAACTGTAATAAACACTATTGTAACATACAACAATAGCAATAAAACATAAATAAAATATGTAAATTTGTTTAAACTAATACATTTTCATCTCCACTAAAGCTGGGACTGTAAATCAAAAAAAAAATGCAATGATTTTAATTGCTGCAAAAATTGGGACTTGAAAATGAACATGAATGTACAAAAATTTCTAAACCAAAATGAAAAGAGAATAAAGTCTTCATAAATATATCATCTTCATGTAACACATTCATACAATAATATGATGTAAAATACACAAAGAGACAGAAATACATACTGATACAACCTGTTATAAAATGTGTTCCAAAAGAAATGAAAACTGTTAACCTACATGCTATCAAGAAATTTTTAGAAAAAAAAATATATAGAGTTGACTTACTTGAATGAAAATCAATGTTGAAAATTACATATTCATAAAAGATTTCAGAGATCAATTTTTAAAATATGGATATTGTTTTTAGACTCAGATTTCAACCAATCAAAATACTAAATGGTTTTGTCATTCCTAGTCATCAAATCCTACTGGTCCCTGAGTCTGTACTGATTTGAGACAAGCTTTCACTAGTTTCATTACTTTGATTGTGTCCTCTTTTGTAACTCTCATTTCACATTTACCTAAAAATAACAAATATTCAAAACAGTAACTAAAACTGAAAAAAATATGATAACAGATGAAAAACCATCAGGTTTGAAGAGTTTTTCAATTAATAATATGTGGCTTTTATTTTATATGTCCTTTATCACAAAGTACACATAAATCAAGGGTGAATTTTTTTAAAAAATGTATATTTATGCTAAATTTTCTACTGACTATCAAGTTGAAGGTGAATAGCTGGCATGCCATGACATATATCCAAAAACTCAGAAATACTGAGAGTTTCCTTTCACCTTTCAAGAATCACATTAAATTCAGATTTAAACCAGGATTTAATTACACAGAATGCAAACTTAAAACAATAAAATGAGTAAATTTCGAGCACAGGGTCTTTAATTTTTATTTCTATAGCTTATTCATGAGCCATGTTTTGATCATTTTAAAAATATTCCTCAAGTTCTTATATACATACCTTCCATTATATCAAGAAAATGTTCCAGTTCATTGTTATAGGCTTGTGTATATCTGGTAGTAAAATGTGGATGTATAGGACCTGTTAACGTAGTATTGCCTGTACATGTAGTCAATAAGGAGGTGTTAGGGTTTTCTACTTTCAGCATACCATTATCAAACAAAGCCTGTAAAAAAAACATTATTTTATGAATTTTTCATACACAAGTTTCTGTTTTAACAAAGTATTTAGTCCTATATGTGTGTAAAATTCATCCATTATAAAGCAATATGGTTAATTCTAACACAATGTGTAATACCAAAATAGAAGGTATCCAAATTTCGAAATCTTTACAACCAAATAAGTAAAACATTTTCTGTAGAATTGAATGCTGTTTTCTTTTGCATAAAATGACCATCACAATCTGTATGAAGCAAAGAAACACTGTTAAAGATAAAATCATTGAAAGATCAATCATGTAAACCAATCTGGTTACATCGGATTATAAACACCAAAATAGAAGGTATCTTAATTTGGAAACTTTTACAACCAGAAAAGTAAAACATTTTCTATAGCAATTAATTTCAGTTTGAGGAACACTTTAAAGATCAAATCACCATTGAAGATGATAACATTAAACACTCTAAATTCTTTTTAAATATTTTTTTTGAGAAAACTAAGTTTTTACCTCAAGTCTTTGGTCATAACCATAACCAGATACTCTGCCATTCTCCAGACATGCTATCACACCATTCTTATACTTAATAGTCACTATAACTTGGTCCATATCATTACATTTACCAATCTCTGGATCAAAAGCATTCCCTTGTACATATACTGTCTCTGGAATGGACCCAGATAACCATAATGATAGGTCAAGGTCATGGATTGTTGAATCATTCAAAATTCCAGCTGTGAATTTAAATACAAGTCTTAAGATATTACTGAAGCAGAATAGTATCATCTGCTATAATTTCATAATAAAACAAATGTCAATAGAAACAGAAATAAATAACTGGGATTCCATATGTAGATTTTCAAATACTTGTCCTATTGGTCTTATGTGAATAGTTGTCACACTGGAAAATATTGCATGTCATTAATTTTATATCAATAATTGCAATTTATATCTTAAAGAATGACCTTTCTAATTTATTGATCTCATTCATAAACAAAAAGGTGCTTATATGAATCTGCTATTCATATGATCTTTATTGATGTGCTCCATAACCAATTTACAATTGTGGATACATATACATGTAACAAAATATAACAATTACATGTTGTTGTGTACTAAAAGCCTATATATTTTATGAGAAAAAATTATTAAGTGTCAACAAACAAAACACAATATTGCTGTTGACTGTCATGCTTAATATAGAATTTGGAAATGTCCAATGAAACACCCTCTGAGTTGGATGGAATAAGATTTTTTTTTATCAAGAATATAAGCATCTGAACAATAACCCAGACATTTAGATATAAACTGTTAGTATTAATTTCAATGAAATATACCTCTTTACTTGTAGAGGAAATGTCATTCTCACCCGATGTTTTTATATATGATATTGGTGGAGCTTCTAAATCTCTGCTTGTTGTTTTTATCAAACGTAGATTGCCAAGCTTTTTTTCTTGAATCTGAGAGTATACCTGATAAAAATCAGGATCAAACCTCCTGCAAAAATATAAAACAATGAAATTATTATATGATTTATATCAATGTACTGTATATGCAATGTGCCTACCATTAGGAATAATTTAATGAGTTTAGAATTCATATTGGGAAATTACACTTGATCTGAAAATTTGTATATTATGACTTTATCTTACCTCCTAAAAATTTATAGGGATATGATTCGTTAAAGGACTACATATGGTGACTATATGTATTTGATATAGGGTGGTGGTCGTAAAAAAATCATGGTTAGCTACTATATGGGATTAGTAAGGAGTTACTTCCCTTTCAAAACAAAAAAGATGGCACATCCCTTTATAAAAACAACAGGTGTTTATGAAAAATATTAAAGTTTTCAACAGACGAAGAAATTGGTGATGAATGATTGAAATAAACTCATAAAACACATTCAAAGTTAAGAAGTTGTTATTGGAATTAAGGAGTTACTCCCCTTTAAAAAAAAAAAAATCTGAAAGGTTTCAACAAATGAATAATTGATACATGTGATGAAGGATTGAAATAAATTCATAAAACAAATTTAAAGCTACCAAATTGTCATTGTTTGCATTTGGCACTTTTTTATATAGACAAATGGAAGTAGGTTCTTACTACTATAAAGTATTGAAGACTCAATCACTTTGATAAAATTGAGAATGGAAATGGGGAATGTGTCAAAGAGACAACAACCCGACCAAATAAACCAGATGCTCCGCAGGGCGCAGCTTTATACGACCGCAGAGGTTGAACCCTGAACAGTTGGGGCAAGTATGGACACAACATTCAAGCTGGATTCAGCTCTAAATTTGGATTGTGATTAAATAGTTGACACAGCATAGGTTTTGGACACAGAATGAATATGGTCTAATGAACTTTAAAAAAAAATTTTGCCTTTGAGCAATTCACTATGCTGTTGAATATTAATCCTCTCAAAAAAAATGTTTGAAGAAATTTTCTTTTTATTCATGAAATCTGAAATGAAAAAAATTGACCTCCCCCCATTTTTTTTTCCACATCCCCCTTTCCCTTATTTCAAAACTGATCTCAATTCAAATTTCTAATGAAGTTTGCAACAATAACTACTCATTTAAATACATCATCAAATATTAAAATGTAAAAAAAGTGCTTGTTATCACTGACAATGACTGAATGGTAAAGATTGTTTTAATCTATCAGTTGGTAGTAAAAGTAAATATATATTGTATATTGTATAAAACAATGATTTAAGTTGATTCAACTACTATTCTGGACAAAGAAAGATAACTTCAATTGAAATCCAATTGGAATTTCTTGCTATTGCACAATATTGTGCAATTAGATATTTCTTGCTATTGTGCAATACTGTGCAATTGAAAATATTTGCTATTCAGTGTAGCATCTAAGCCCAAGAAATCACATCAAAATGATGTTGGGCTTATCATCTGCACCACTTAGAAAAACACCATAATTTCAAATTAATCTGTCACTCCAATTAAAATTTGTTAGTTGACAGGAACCACATGTTATGTTATTCTGATTCACAAGTGGTAATTGTTGCATAAATGGCTTAATAGTAAATACACAGCACTGTCTCCCTCTTTTTTGCAAGGTTTTATATAAAAATTACCCTCTTTTTTTATTGCATACTAAAAATGTATTTATGTTTGATAACTATATATTTATTTGGGGTATATTATATATAAATATGCTATTCGTAATCTTAAATTATTAATGATCAATATTATTGAATTAAACCAATTATTTGAAAGTTCATCTTTAAAAGAAGTTCCAATTGAACCCTTGAAATATAACTTCTGATTTGTGTATAAGTATATTGGTCATTCTTTCTTAAATATTTATATAACTATCAAAGGGGTCGCCTCAACCCCCCCCCCCCCCCTTTTTTTTCGTTGGTAAAACTTAGTTGGTTACATAGGGAATCACTGAAACTGGACTGGAGCACCCCCACCCCCCAAAAAAAATTGCAATAAGAGGTTATGATTAAGAGCTCTCATAGTATTTTAGTAACACCTTTATGCATCTGTAATGAACTTAATTAAGCTGTTGAAATTTTACCATAAGATTCAATGCTTAAATATATTAACATATAAAACTATAAAAATTAATACATTATTCAAAACTTAATTGTGCATGTGAAGATGTAAAACTAAATCAGAATATTTACTATTTTATACTATTTACTTCGTAATTTCTTTACTTGATGGTTTATAAAAAATTTACACACTCAGTTATTGTTTTAAACATCTGTTTTATGTAATATCATCTGTCCCCTAATCAGTAGTGGATGACATATTTATATCTCTACTTAAACCATTTTATAATTGAGAGAAGATATGAAATTTTCACTCTGAAGGGCTTAGTTTGAAGACTGCATTGCACAATACTGTGCAATTGAAGATTTCTTGCTATTGCACAATACTGTGCAATTGAAGATTTCTTGCTATAGCTGAATTTATAACTGTGCAATTGAAAATTTCTTGCTATTGCACAATATTTAAAATAATAATTTTGGATCCTGATTTGGACCAACTTGAAAACTGCGCCCATAATCAAAAATCTAAGTACATGTTTAGATTCAGCATATCAAAGAAGCCAAAGAATTCAATTTTTGTTAAAATCAAACTTAGTTTAATTTTGGACCCTTTGGACTTGAATGTAGACCAATTTTAAAACGGGACCAAAAATTAAGAATCTACATACACAGTTAGATTTGGCATATCAAAGAACCCCAATTATTCGATTTTTAATGAAATCAAACAAAGTTTAATTTTGGACACTGATTTGGGCTAACAACAGCAGATGGTCACCAACAGGTCTTCAATGTAGCGAGAAATTCCCACACCCGGAGGCGTCCTTCAGCTGGCCCCTAAACAAATATATACTAGTTGATATACTATTGATAGACCGCTTGTCAAAAAAACACTTGTGAAGATAGTCAGTAAGATAAATTTGTTACAGAGTGTGCTAGTGACCTAATACAATATATGGGATGAGTAACTCCATATGAGGTGAGAGCAATGCATGTAACTAATAATATACTTACTGATCAATTCATCCTAGGAGAAACCAGATGCTCCGCAGGGCGTAGCTTTATACGACCGCAGAGGTTGAACCCTGAACGGTTGGGGCAAGTATGGACACAACATTCAAGCTGGATTCAGCTCTAAATTTGGATTGTGATTAAAAAGTTGACACAGCATAGGTTTCTGACACAGAATGAATGTGTTCTAATGAACTTAATTTTTTTGTTTTCTCTTAGAGCAATTCACTATGCTGTTGAATATTAATCCTCTCAAAAAAATGTTTGAAGAAATTTCCTTTTATTTATGAAATTTCAAATGAGAAAAATTGAACCCAATTTTTTAATCACATCCCCCTTTCCCTTATTCCAAAACTAATCTCAATTAAAATATTCTAATGGAGTTTGCAACAATAACAACTCATTTAAATACATCATAAAATATTAAGATGTAAAAAAACTGCTTGTTATCACTGAATGGTAAAGATTATTTAAATTTATCAGTTGGTAGTAAAAAGTGAATATCATTGTATATTGTATATAACAAAGATTTAAGTTGATTCTGGACAAATAAAGATAACTCCAATTAAAAAAAATTCTTGCAATAAGATATTTCTTGCTTACTATTCTGGACAAAGAAAGATAACTCTAATTAAAAAACAAAATTTGCTATTTCACAATATTGTGATTAGATTCAACATATCAAAGAACCCAACCGATTCATTTTTTGTCAAAACATGACCAAAAGTTAAGAATCTACATACACAGTTTGATTCGGCATATCAAAGAACCCCAATTATTCAATTTTGATGAAATCAAACAAAGTTTAATTTTGGACCCTTTGGACCCCTTTTTCCTAAACTGTTGGGACCAAAACTCCCAAAATCAATACCAACCTTCCTTTCATGGTCATAAACCTTGTGTTTAAATTTCATAGATTTCTATTTACTTATACTAACGTTATGGTGCGAAAACCAAGAAAAATGCTTATTTGGGTCCCTTTTTGGCCCCTAATTCCTAAACTGTTGAAACCAAAACTCCCAAAATCAATCCCAACCTTTCTTTTGTGGTCATAAACCTTGTGTCAAAATTTCATAGATTTCTATTCACTTAAACTAAAGTTATAGTGCGAAAACCAAGAAAATGCTTATTTGGGCCCTTTTTGGCCCCTAATTCCTAAAATGTTGGGACCAAAACTCCCAAAATCAATCCCAACCTTCCTTTTGTGGTCATAAACCTTGTGTTAAAATTTCATAGATTTCTATTCACGTTTACTAAAGTTAGAGTGTGAAAACTAAAAGTATACGGACGACGACGACGACGCCAACGTGATAGCAATATACGACGAAAATTTTTTCAAAATTTGCGGTCGTATAAAAAATCTGTAAAAAAACTGAGTTTTTTAAGCCATGTCCTTCAGGTAAAATCACTCAGGCTTTTTTTGGTAGAGTTCTAATCATTTTCTGAGAGAAATTTTGTTTCCATACTTTTGATGTATTCTTCATTACTTTTTGATGACAAAATTCATGAAAATTATGTGTTTTTTAATTTCAGCACAAAATCCATAAGCAATTACAATATCACAATTACAGTTTCCCACAGTAATCTGAGTAAAAATCATACCTGTGTAGAGCATTGAACAATGGTTTGTTTTTAGAAGCTGCTACATTGTAACAATCTTCTGTAGTTTTTATGTTATCTGTAATTGGTTTCTCACAAAATACTGCCTTGTCTGAAAGAAATATTTATGGTGTTCAATATTAAAAGTTAAAACTTGATAGAAATATATAAAAATAAAATTAATTTTACCATTATATCAGAAATATCTTCATGTAACCCTTTTCAACATTTGTTCATTAAAAGACACGCTAATTAGAAAGTACACATATCTGTATTACTAAAACTATAAAAGACATTCTTCTTTGGATTTTAAAATTTAAGAGGTTTTTTTTTGCATCTCAAACATTTGATTAAAGTTTATATGTGTCCATTTTGCCATTCTTTTCTGAAGATAAGACAAAAAATAAATACTTACTTGCATTTAAAGAATCTTTGATGATAGTTTCATGTGTTGTTGTTGGAGAACATATCAACACTGCTTTCACACTGAAATAGAATCATAGTCGATTATTATACTTTAAATTCAGAAATTATTGCGATGTTTTTATTATTGCCAAGAATGCAACAGGGTTATCATCAAAATAATTAGAACTCACATTTTGAAATCTTTTCTTTGAATCAAACAGGATTTTTCTGAATATGGCAAAAATTTAAATAGCATTTTACTTTTTAGTCCAAAATAACAAAATCGCAATAATAAATGCAAGCAATAATTTTTGAATTTACAGTAATTGATTATTGTTTGGTGAATTCTCCAGTGGTATAGGTTTCACATATTTCAGACAGAGAACAAATGACACAACACATTAAATGAGAATGTTTAGATAAAGTCAAAATTTGGATTGTTACTAGGGAAAAAAGTTCATTTGAAAAGGGTATACATTAGATATCTATCATGTCTATGAACCCACTTTTCAGTTGTAGTATGAAATTTCAAACGTGAAAGCATTGCATATATTACAAAGCTACTGTCGATGGGTGATATGTTTGAATGTCGGCTTCATTTCAGAAAACAGACTGTTCCAAAAAAATCACTATCATATACTTCTGAGACCACAAATCCACAACTGGATTAAATTTGAAAATCCAATTAAAAATCTTATAATCTAAACATATCAGTTTGTTGAGTATAAATTTTGTGCTAAATAATAAGGTAAACTTTTTGTTACTTTGGATCATTATAAACAGCCTCTAGTTTGTCTGGTGTAGTACATTTAGCTGACAGATTGTGGTCTTTAACAAATTTCTCAGCATCTTCTAACTTGTTTCTTATGATCCAGTTAACCGTAGCTCTGGGTGAAAGCATAATATTCTTCATATGGGCCAAGCCTGAAAAATAATTTTGATAATGAGTTTTTATTGCAGTAATTGTCTTCATCATTTTAGGTGCTCTGGGTTTTTTTTCTGACTCCTACATACAACTTTGATTTTGATCTATTAGGTCAAATGCAATTATTTTCAAACAAGAGGCTCAAAGGGATTCTTCTATGTCACATGAAAATATATTGGATGTGCCTTATTTTCAAACAAGAGGCTCCAAGGGATTTGAATTACTGATCTGGTGCAGGAATATTCGTTAATAAGTTCCTTGAGTATACATGTATCTCTTTCTATTCGCTTTTAAACTCATTTTTCAGAATCTGATTTTTTTCTTCAAATTGTCTAATCATGGAAAAAATAGCCACCAATGTGATTATATGATTAAATAGTGGATCAATCAAACAAAATGTATTCATAATATTTTTGTCCCCTAGTATATATCTTTTCAGATTTTGTAAATAAGCGGAATATTCTTTGCAAGAAAATTTTGAATTTGTAGATCAGTACTTCAACTTTTTGATGTGGCATGAGTGTTCCCATACAATATAATAGACAATTGGCTCTGTTCCCTAAAATGTCTTACGTCAAAAGCAATTGCAATATATCATGAAATGTTTATGACTGCAGAGTATCTTTTTTATTAAGACTTTTTGTGAAATGGGTCACAGGTCTTTAACATTATTTAAAAAGACTTTGTAATAATTCCATTTTGTTGATTTTCTTTCTTTTTTATATTTTTATCATATTGCCAATGTCAAATGAAGACTGGCAAACATTTGACAAGTTTTTATGTCAAAACCTTTAAATAATGATACCTACCTAGTTAATTAATTAATACAACATTAAGTGATGTTATTCCGAAATCCACATAGATTAAAACCTCTTATATTAGCACATTTTCATAGGTAAATGAGAAAGGATGGTGAAATAAAAAGATAAATCTAATTTTTTGCCCCTTTTAAAAATCAAAATGTATTACAAGTCTACAAAATAACATTTATCAAATGTTCATATAATAGACAATAGTATGTCAGACACCACTAATTTTGTCTCGCATATATATTTATGCTTCAAACAAGAAATTTTTAAAACTATTAATATACATACCCATATTGCCAAGCCCAAATAAGGCAAATCCTACTCTGTGGCTCATAGTGTACTTTTTTAATGCTGAAAAATAAAACATAGCATGGCTATTATTTGTAAACATGATATATTTGTTGAGCTAGCTAAAATGTTATTTGTATTTAATGTTGACATAAAGTTTTTAATTAGCATGGAATTCTGTAATAACTTTTCTATGTTCAATTGAGTATAATCAAAAAAGGTTTGATTTTTGGTTCTTATATATGTATGTTTGAATCTAATTTCTATGAGGTTTTATAATTTAAAAAAATACATTTATCTAACAAAATTGGTGTATGTTTAATCTATTTTCAAACTTAATTTGTTAGAATTAATTATTTTTTGTGGGTATCAATTTTTGTGGATTGCTGAAAACTTGCATTTTCATAGATATTTGATTTCTTAGTTTTGCCTATCTCTGTATGCAAAGCCTATTGAAAATATGCTATTTGTTGAACATATGATGACGTGGTTGACCTGTACCCACAGAACCCACAAAAATTAGTATCCAACGAATAATAATGAATTCACAGTAAGTGTTTTATTTTTTATTCAAGTTCAGTTTACACTAATCCAATGTGAGATTGAATTTATCTTTTACATTCTAACAGACTGTAGCAGTTACCATACAAATGTAGCTGATTTTATTTCTAATCAGATTTTCACTGCTCAGAGGAAAAGCACTGGACCCTATTTTAACCTTCAATAATGTTGAAAAAGCACAACATAAGAACTATTTGAATCAATTAGAAAGGGCTTGTCTTCAGAGATCGACAGAAGCACAAAAACAACAGAAAAAGTAAAAAGACAAAAAGTAACCAACTAGGAACTTTACTGGCAGTTTAAAAAATACTGAACATATTAAAAGCCAATTACAACTCTAAAATTTATAAATCATTTTGTAAATCATGTCTTCCCTCTTGAGGGCATACGATACAGTTACAGGGGAGGTAATGACGTTGCTAACGTAAAATGTTATTTTCGCGACGTCAAACTGTGACATATATCTGGAAAAGATGCATTTTTCGACTGATTTTTATCATTCAAACTGATTTAATTTGAAAACGAGTTCATGGACCCCTATTTTTCAAAACAGCATTTTGTTTCATTTTGCAGGGAGATTATGTGACCCAAATTTTATAAAAATGTAAATAGAGGATTTTTTAAAATTTTGATAAACATGCAGTAAAAAATGATGTAATTTCCTCAATTCATGAACATTTGATGAATATGAGTTATTTCTGAATTAAAAAAATGCATAATTTTTTATGATACTTATAAAATACAGAAATAACCAATTATAGAACAAAAAACAATTTGTGATTATCTTTTATAACAAAAAAGTTGTGTCTTTTTTTCGAAAAAGAAATTACGGCCTCAAATCTGAATTTTGAGCAAATATACAAAATTTCGACCTCATTTTACTCAAAAAGTAGCACATGAAGGTATAATTTTTATTACATATTTGATTCAATCAGGTAAAAAACAGCCTATATGCAAATTTTCACGAACTTGTAAATACAGGATCAAAACTGTATCGTATGCCCTTAACCATTGTTAACTATAGATATTAAGTACTAGGCCTTTGCTTCAAATCATGCTTGCTTATGTAAATTTTAAAGTGCTTAATAGATGTGCTGTTTTAGTAGTTTAAATATATTCATTTACATATAATGGATAGGGAAACAAGTTATTGCAACTTATATTAATCCCTTTCCACTTTGCAGGTGGGAAGTGCTGCCATGTAGCGGCATTAGCCTGCTCGTTTTATTTCATTACCATTCTTATGTGCGCTTATTTTGATCGTTAATTATTTGTGCTTTGTCTTACTCAATTTATCATTGTTAACATTGTACTTTAATGTTTGGAATATATGTAATAAATGGTTGTAAGGGATTTTCTAATATCTTGTTTTTCCTGTGATTTCACAACAAAAGCGCTATCTCTTCCTTAGCAGTCTACAGAAACCAAAAACATCATGAGACTTATAATTGCAAACGTGAAAATGGACTCTTAAGTTCAAATAATAATCACATTTTGAAAGTCATAGGAAGAGGGTAGTAATTGGGTTACCTACATGACAACAAACCGTGCGGTAAAAATTCTTGCGAAATGACACTAACCGTAATTTTTGGTGCATGAAGATAAAATGTGCACTTTCTTTTAGAGGATAAAATAATCAACTGAATAACCTTAATTTTTTTCCATGAAAAATAACGGTTATGATGATTATTTAAGACCTGTAATGAATCATGATAGGCATATTTTGACCGAATCATGAAAAATTACCGTTTGATGCTTGGCAAATGGGGTCTCATTAGGGGTTTGAATACCGGATCCCGCTTACTGTTTTGTCAGATTCCCGTATCCCACTTACACGTATGTTAGCAATTGTCATTTTATAATTTGACTTTCACGTGTCACGAAGAGACCCTGATGAGAACCACAGTAAAGTGCATTCATACTCTCTAGGAAGCTGTCACAGAAAAAAGATGTTATAATAATCATGATAATTTGAACTGGTTATAAATTTATATATATAAGGGCATGAACAGAGCAGGATCCTATTATGAGGGGGGATGGGACCTTTAGGCCATAAACAGAGCAGGATCCTATTTTGAGGGGAGATAGGACCTTTATCAGGACTCAGTGGCGGGATCTGGTATTTTTAAGTTTGGGATTTCGGGATTGACCCTTTCGGGATCCGGGAGTTCTTTTTTCAAATCTCGGGACTTCAGGAATTTGTGTTTTTAAACCCGGGATTTCAGGATTTCATATTTATAAGCCAGAGATTTCTGGATCAGGACCCCTCCTACCCTCCCAATATTATGGCAGTCAGAAGCCCCCACCCCCTTTAGTGGTAATTTCTGGACCTGCCACTGTGTTTTCTGACAAGAGTGTTTTAGATTTATCATTTTTAGGTTCCACATTAAAGGAACAGCTTCAATCTAAATACAAAGGAGACAAAATCATTTGGGCCATGCATGATCATGCATGATGCCTTTATCAGTTTATCATGGTGAGTGAAAATTTGCAGGTGTTTAAAGATTAAATGCGTTCTCCATTATCCCTTAATCTTTTTATCCTTAATCATGCATAACTCATTTTTATTTCCCAATATGAATATAGTTTTACCTAATTATGACACCTAAAATATATCACATAAACTTTATAAATGTGAGCTCTTGTCTTATCAGTTTGGAATTCCGGATCCAGACCTAATTTTATAGTTTATTTATAGTTTCCGGTTTCGGTCTCCAAGAAAAACAGTCACATTTATTTTTAACTTTTTTAATTTACTAGTAATCGATGTCAAACATTAATTGTTAAGATTTGTTAAGAGAATGGCTAATCCAGAGTAGTAAGTAAAGATTGACCTGTAATGTTTTTACAGAATGTCGATTTTAGCCCCCTTTAAAAACAACAGATTGTCTTTGGTGGTACATTTTTTGATGGAGTGGTAGGTGTTGTCTGTTTTTTTTTAAAGCTTTCTAAGTGCCAAACTATTCCAAGATCGGAAAGGTCTTGTCATCTCTGCAGCTCTAGAGATATTGGCGATGAATTTCACTACATTATTTCAAATTCAAATATTTTATTGGACAAAGCACATATGATACAATGCGTATTCCAAGATATAAACACATTAAACATGACAATTTATGCAAATACAACATAAAGAAAACATTTGAAGTACCAATTATTTATATAATATCACAGTATTACATAGTATTATACTTATGGTAGACCAACTGACATTAGATTATTATTACGAGCTTCAAAAGCTTGACTTAAATAACTACATATTTGTCTGGTGTTAACTAGATTTACTGGGTTAAGTAAATAGATCGTTGATTTAATATCATCATCATTATAAAGGTTTTTGAAAATATCAAACTTCTCTCGAAGGTCTTTATATAGAGGACAATGTAAAACCTATGAGCATACAATTGTAATGAAGGTCTAAGGCATTTATTATTGATAAAAGTACATGCAATCTTTAAAAAATCGATTTATATATATGCTTGTATGCAAATTCCTTGTTGAAAACTATATGGCAGACATGATATTTTGTAAACAAGACCTGCAAATGGAATTTTTGAATTGAAATGAACTTTTATTGAGTAAAAAGGAGTAATATCAAAAAGTAAAATCACACCATAAAAAATCTTGTTATCGGGATTTAAACATTTATATATATATCAGTTTGTTTTGGGGATATTATAAAGGTTCTTGTATTTCTCAGGAAATCGTGGTACAGCATACAGTCGGTGGACAAAAGTGATTTCTCACTAAAAAATGTACTATCATTTCAACTAAAATCAATATTTTTCAAAAAAATATTTTCAAATAACTACAAGACTGATTTATATGAAATAAATACAAAAAGATGTAGAAATGTTTAAAGTTTAATTGTTTATTTGGCCTTATATTATTCAGGCTCATTTTAATTTTCTGACAAGGTGAACACAGACAAAAATATTTCTGGAAAAGTTTACTATGTATTTTAACCAAATTAAAATCATAAAAATGTG
Organism: Mytilus trossulus; assembly: GCF_036588685.1. NCBI lineage: Eukaryota > Metazoa > Mollusca > Bivalvia > Mytilida > Mytilidae > Mytilus > Mytilus trossulus. The sequence goes on along the minus strand of NC_086375.1, from coordinate 44,076,183 downwards.
CATTTGTGTTTAACCCATCAGATAACGAAAACATCCCTCACAAAAGTTATGACCAAATAAACAATCAAATTTCAGACATTTCTACATCTTTTGGTATCTTTATTATAGAATAACTCAAAAAGTCACTTTGTACTAATTTATTTTAAATACTGATTTTAGTTGAAATGATAGGACATATTTTGATTCGGAACTCACTTTTGTCCAATTCCATTACTGTAGAAAGAGAAAAATATTTACAACACTATTGTAAAAAAATGCAACCATTATTAAACTTTACGCCCCTCTTATATTGTTATTTATTTTCACACATGTGAAACAAATGCGTATTACAATGTATATATATATGTATATACTGCAGCTGTGCTATTTGAGCAGTCAAATTGCATTGACTGTATATTCATACATGTATGTCATATACAGTCCATGACCGTATATCACCTTGTTTATGACGTTGACAAAGGGTTTCCGTAGAGTTTTATCTATGACGTCAATAAAACATACAGGTTCGTGGAAATTTAACGTTGGCCTCTTCAAATTAAGAAATGATGTTTTTTACCCAAAATACTTCATTTAGAACATTTTTAAGAGTTGCAGTATATAAAGAATAACCATACATTGTCTAAAAATATCAATTTGTTATTTGTACTTGGCTCGAAGCAGGTAGAAATGCTCGGCACAGCCTCGCTTCTACCTGTTTCTAAGCCTTGAACAAATAACATTGATATTTCGAGACAATGTATGGTTATTCTATATATATGAACTGTTATTTTCTCTGTAGCTATGTACAAGTTTATGAAAAGATTAATTCCTTAATCATTTGTAAGTGGAGAGATAATAATTATGTATCATTATTTTTTTTTTTATTTCAAACAAAGAACACAAACTCTCAGAGCCACATGACTCAAATACCTACATTGTAACACAAATAAACCAAAAATATAAACAAATAACTTACAACTGGATATATTGATCAGATTTATTATTCTTTTTTAGTATAATACAGTATATATGAATAAGATGTGGTATGATTGCCAATAAGACCACTCTCCAGCACAGATCACCATATAGCCACAAAACATAGAACTACCTGGTACTTAAAAACAATAAACCACAAAGATATACATGATGTACCACAGAAATCAAAAATACAAAACTGAATTCAAAATTACATCATTACATTCCTCAGTGACAAGAGCCTATAAGTTTTGTTTATGAATAAAAGAATATCAAAATGAAGTCTTCTTAGGTAATAATATCAACTGATAAGCTCATTCATCTGCAAGTCTCCAATTCTTTGTTTACTGCTGTATTACAATGTAAATGTATATATATATAAATCTTTATTTTTCAGTGATTTCCTGTTTAAGATGGTACTTGTTGGAGACGATGGCGTAGGAAAATCATGCTTAATGAGTAGCTTTGCTGTGAGTAAGTTTAGGAAATATCAAGATCATTATAAAAATAAATGATGTGGTACATGTATGATTATCAATGCAACAACTATCCACCTAAGTAAAAATGAAGTGGATACAAGATTATAGGCCACCATACTACCTTCAGCTATGAAAATTTTAAAACAATTCCATTGAGGAAACTATAGTTACACCTAAATTTATAATAAAACAATTAAAAAAAATATACATGTATGACAGTTTTAGTTGCAACAACTAATGAACTACAGTCTCTTGACTGAGGACAAGCACTTATAGAATGTGGCTGGGTTAAACAGTTTATGAGCACTCAACCCTTCTGCAGCTGGGACAGACTGTCACAGGGGTGAAACATTACAAAATGAGAACAAGCTGTGAAAATCAGTTGCAATTGAATTAGTTTAACTCAAAAGATCAGTACAAATCAAACCATGTCTTTTTTCACAGTTTAATTATTGAAGCTGGAGATGTATTTGGTTTTTTGGTTTTTTTTCCCCTCAAATTTCACATTTAAACCAGTGATAGATTTTCAAAAATACATTATACTTTCTGAATATCTGAATTTATAATGATGTCATTATTATGCGACTCTTCATTCTTAGGAGATTACAAAATCTGTAAAAATTTGATGTTATCTAATTTATTTTTCTACAATTAACCAATTCCTGTACCACAGGGATATATACACTATTTATTTCCATTTTTTTCAGGAGGGAAAACAATACATGCATACTGCCAACTATATACCTACAATTGGAGTAGATTTTGTAAGTAATAAATGTACATGAAATATCAATTGGCATTGTTGACAGATTTTATACAAAGTGTCATAAAAAACCAGTTGTAAACTTTTATTTCTTACAAACTAGTAAAGTAACCTATTTTGTAAATTTTTAATTATTTAGAAATTTCAGTCTAGATGTTTTAAAAAGCTTGAAATTGATCAATGTTGAATTGTATCAATAGTTATCAAAGGTTCCAGGATTATAATTTAGTATGCCAGACACACGTTTCATCTACATACTCATTAGGGACTCTCATATAAAAATAGTTATAAAGCCAAAACAAGACCAAATGTTGAATTGCATCAAATTGAATAGTTATATATTAAATATCCTTTTATATCATTCAATACTTATGTAATTCATTTCTGGAAAATATGCACCATCAAAATTGAATAGTTATTTATTAAATATCCTTTTTTATAGTTATATATTACATTGTTGGGTATATATTGCATAGCAGTATAATATTTCCCACAGAAAGTAACCAAAAGTTAGCGTGCAATAAATCTTAAAAACTCATGACATCATCAACCACGAAATCTTAGTTTAAACCAATTTTTACTTTCAAATATTATATTCGCAAGCTCTTGCATGCTTGTGCAATGTAAAATTCTACTCAGAACAATATTCCCAAATATTCATGCAATAACCCTATTACTAGTATATTATTCAATTCTAGAAAATACGCACCATAAACGTAGAAGGAAGAGTTATTAAGTTGCAGCTTGTAAGTATAAACAATAGTCTAGACCAAATAACATGATTTTTATTGTTATCATCTCTCAATCTTCCACAATTTTATTTCTGTGCTCTTTAATCTATACCAAAAGATTTTGCTCATTATTGAAGGTCGTACTGTGACCTGTAGTTTTTAATTTTATGTACCATTTGGTCCTTCTTGAAGACTTGTCTAATTTGCAATTATACCACATTTTCTTTTTTTATATACATAACTGAATCACAACAGTGTTTGAATAATGAAGTCACAATCAAATTACACCAAGCAGAATGAGAACGCCTTATAGAACAAAATCAAGTACAAATGTATTCATTTAGTCCTTGGTTAATACAAACACAGTGATCATATTTAAGTCTAAATCTTTCTAATAGTTTTCAGTAACAAACAAACAAATATTAATTAACAGGATAAAAACTGCATATACACAATACTTAGCTTCAAATATTTAAATTCAAGTTGAAGAGAATTTGAGACTATATATATACGTTTTAATAAACTGTTTTGACAGTGGGACACTGCAGGTGCTGAAAGATTTAGAAGTATAACAACCAGTTATTACAGAGGAGCTAACGGTGTGGCTATAATCTATGACATAACAAATCAGGTTTGTACATTATGTTTAGTTATTACAGAGGGGCTAACGGTGTGGCTATAATCTATGACATAACAAATCAGGTTTGTACATTATGTTTAGTTATTACAGAGGAGCTAATGGTGTGGCTATAATCTATGACATAACAAATCAGGTTTGTACATTATGTTTAGTTATTACAGAGGAGCTAATGGTGTGGCTATAATCTATGACATAACAAATTAGGTTTGTACATTATGTTTAGTTATTACAGAGGAGCTAATGGTGTGGCTATAATCTATGACATAACAAATCAGGTTTGTACATTATGTTTAGTTATTACAGAGGGGCTAACGGTGTGGCTATAATATAATCTATGACATAACAAATCAGGTTTGTACATTATGTTTAGTTATTACAGAGGGGCTAACGGTGTGGCTATTATCTATGACATAACAAATCAGGTTTGTACATTATGTTTATGCTTTACTGTTTAATTTATTCTAATGCTCCATTTATGGGCATTGTGTTTTCTGGTCTGTGCGTCCATTTGTCGTTGTACCATCTGTCTGTCCTGCTTCAGGTTTAAGTTTTTTGGTTGAGGTAGTTTTTGATGAAGTTGAAGTCCAATCAACTTGAAACTCAGTACTCTGTAACACATATTCCCTATGATATGATCTTTCTAATTTTGATGCCAAATTAGGGTTTTTACCCCCATTTCATGGTCCAATGAACATAGAAAATGATAGTGCAGATGAGGCATCCATGTACTATGGACACATTCTTGTTATAGATGACTTTTATAGTATTTTCTTCTTTTTATAGAAATCTTTTGATAATGTGCCAAAATGGGTCAAAGAAGTTGAGAGCTATGCTAATCCAAATAGCAAAACAATACTGATGGGAAACAAAGGAGATTTGGAAATGGAGAGAATAGTAGATTATAGTACAGCAAAAGTAAGTAAAGTTGTTAGTCAAACAAATTGATCAAGTTAGAAAGTTTGAAATGAATTATTGATTATACATATTCATTTTAAGGCAAAGTATACAGAATTCGAAAATATTTCAGATTTTTATTATTTTTATGCCCCCGCTGTAGCGGAGGGGACATTAATTTTTACCCTTGTTCGTCTGTCTGTACTCTAACTTTAGTTTGCCTCAACCAAATGTTTTAAGACTGATACACAATGCATATTACCACAAAATACAGGTCAAGTTTGAATTTTGTTGGCATCACTTTTACAGTTCAAGAGTAATGCCTTTTTTACAAAAGTAAAATAGCTGTTCTGAAAATATAAATTATGTCATTCTTAAAATCTTCTTTGAAAATTGGAGTTATCTTTCTTTGTCCAGAATGGTAGTTGAATCAACTACAACCAATGCATTATACAACGAAAATTCAATATATCTGACTAAAAAATTAAAACAATCTTTACCATTCAGTGCTTACAAGCACTTTGATTACCTTTCTAGGGTTATGCCCCTTTACAAATGGAAAAATTGCAGTTTCCGTTCTCTATCGTAACTTTGTCTCAACTTGATTTTAATGAAATGAATATATAATGCTTTTTATCACTTAACTCCATTTAAGTTCAAATTTTGGCAGCTTCACTTTTACAGTTCTTGATTTATGTCCCTTTATAACGTTATATGCCATCTGGGGCATCATCTGCGTCCCTATGGACACATTCCTCATTTATTTTTTAATGCAGTTTTTTAACTGCTAATGCAGTTTTTTAACTGCATGTTAACTCTAATACATGTTTATCATTAAACTTGAAATATTTAATGCAATAAAATCTAACTCAAAATAAAAATTTGCAGACAAAGTTTCAAGAAAACACATTTTAAAGTGAAAAAGCATTTTTTTCGGTTTTCCACATTAATTCAATATATTCAAAAAATCATTTAAAGAACTTTTTAATTGATTGCACTTGTGAAATTATTAATGCTACATATATCAATTATGACAGTCACGTCCAGTTCAAGGAGTGTTTAATACATACAAAAAGTCTAAAATATCGGCTTATTATGTATACTTTCTCAGAAAAGAAAAAGATTCTTTCTGTACAATTCATGAATGATTGGATTAAAATTGTATTAAAGTGATAAGAAACCTCAAATCAAAAAAAATAATGCATATGTTTTTTATAACTCAATGGATAGTTTTCATTATAAAACTTATGTACATATACTTTTTTCTGAAGAAAATTCTTTAATTTATTCATATTTAGAAGAAGTTTACTTTATTTTAATAGCTTGCTTCCAGCAAACAATTCCCCCGACATATTTTCCGTATGCAAAGTGACCTCAGTGTGACCCATCTCGTAAAAATCCGGTGATCACAATAAGCATGGATGTCCTTAAAATAAACTATTATCTGAATTTACATGTTAAACACGTGCTCTCTTTCCATGCTTTTTTGTTTATTTTTTGTCGATTGTTGACAAACAGGTGACCATCGTTAAACTTCGGCTTCAAAACACGAACTTTAATTACCTGCCATATTTTCACAACAACACTGACTGATTGAGAAAAAAATTTATACAATTAAACGATTATACGAAATTTACACGAAAAAAATGATAAATTCGTGCACAGAAGACTAAGTTTATGATGTTTGTATGCATTGGTTCAAGATTTGGAAGAACATAATTTTTCACCGGTCACTCGTTTCTTATGACTTTAACTTCTTTCCTGTTATGAACTTGTGATCTCATTGACACAAAAAAGAACTTATATTTCAGAAATTTGCAGATTCTGTAGGTTTATCATTTGCTGAAACAAGTGCAAAGACATCCAAAAATGTAGAACTGGCGTTTTTGACTTTGGTATCAGATATAAAAAATAAATCAGCATTAGATGGGGTCAGCGCCCCCTGCAAACTGAATGCATCAGACGTAGGAGGTAGGTTTAAAATGTGCTAATCCTCTCAACGGACATCTTCACTAGCCAAGGGTTACCATCCACTCCTCTCCATCCTTGGCAGTTTAGCAAACATTTGTGATAACAATGTCGCACCAACTATTGGTTGATTAAAACATACCCCTTCTGAATACATTATTCTTGATCAATGGTAGCACTTAAACTCTCATTAGTGTAGAGGTAAAAACACAGTGGCGTCTAAAGTCTACAAACTTGGTGAAGCAGGAAATGGAAGTATATGTTGACATTCCAATATTTGTGCAAGAAACATACACAGGAACTTCTATTATTTGATTAAAAACATTTAATTGTAAAGAAAAGTTAGCAGTAAGGTATCAGATAAATCTAAATAAGACAGCAACCAATCAATGAATGATATTCTAATATGACATCCTTATTACGCTTTATAAACAAGCCGTGTTCTAATGAGCATAAAATATGTTTGACACATGCTCATGAACTTACTGTTTGTATTTACTTTATTTCCATCTTTATCCTTTAAAATATATACATTTAAGCAGCTAACATAAACTCTTATTATATAGTTTTATGAAATAACACATATTTACCCTGCTCGTAGTTTTTAAACTTATCAAATATGAACTGCAATGCACAGATTCCTTGAGGAGGAAATGGGAACAGCTAAACATTTTTACGGTAATTTCGTACGCTTCTACTTATAAAAATACTGTATTTGTCCTATTAGAATCAAAATAATTCTTTATGTCATGCTCTATGCTCATTTTAACATGGGTAGGCATTATATTTGACCACATTTTACACCTCACTAACGCTCAGTGTGAAATATTGACAAATATAATGCCTACCCATGTTAAAATGAGCATAGGGCATGACATGAAGGAATTATTTCTTAAACAAATAAACATTAAGAGGCTACTTATTGATAATAAAATGTTTACATCTGCCACCAAATAGTGGTTCATTTTTACAAATTTTGAAATTGAAGTTGGGCAATCATTTTGTATAACTATATATTTTAAGATTCAAATAGCAGCGCATCAGCTGGGCAAGAAGATGAAGTCAGTACTGCATGTGATTATGACACACTTGGTAAGTTTTTGCTTCAATAGAAAATGCTAAAATAAATAAATTATCTTGCCTTCTTAGACTACCTGGCAGTTTGGAGAAAAAGAATCATGTTCTTTTTGTGCTTTTTTAGTGTTCTAAAAGCATTGATCATACACACATTTTTTAATATTCAGTTTTCAAATATTTAGAACCATTTCTACCTCAGGAATAGATTACCTTTAGTTGTATTTGGCAAGTTTTTTAGGAATTTTGGTCCTCAATGCTCTTTACTCAGTACTTTTAATTGGCCTTTTGAAATTATTTGGATTTAAGCGTCACTGATGAGACTTCTGTAAACAAAACACATGTCTGGTGTAATTACAAAATTAAATCCTGGTATCTGTGATGAGTTTATATTCAATTTGTTCATGTACCAAAAATTTAACAAGGGGATTAGTAACAGTTTAAAAGGAAGTATTCTTAATCAATATTATTTCTATTTTGTTAAAGCACTGTAATTACTAATTTTCATTTTGAATTTTATTTCTCTAGAAGAAGAAATTTCTGCTGGAAGGATATTTCGTGGAAAGGATATGTACAAGAAACTTCTTGCTATGAAGAAATCAGAACTTTCAACATACTTGGGCTCAAAGTCAAAAATTGTTGGAAATATTTCAAAGTGTGGCAATGTATCTACACAGACAGAAAATGACATGCGTGTACTAGCAATTATGGTTCATTCTGTTGAATGCAGTGGCTTATAAATTTTGGTGTATAAATGCACTTTTAAAGAACTATTTATGGACTTAATTTATATATTTAGTTTTTAGATATGGTCGAAAGTATCTGTTTTCACTTAAAAGGGTAGTGCAATCACATGCAATACATCTACATTGCTTTAATTAAAAAAAAATAAAGATATGTGTAGAAATGTTTAAATCTACTCATTATAGAGAAATTTAATTCTAATTTGGTTAAATTAAAAAAAATATTGGGGTATTTTCTTGCCTTTACTAAAGTTTAATACCTATGCAATGTTATTCTAAACTTTTTTTTAGTATATTATTTTAAAGATTGAAATGCAAAATCTAGTGTGAATAATAAGTTTCCTTTCCTATTTTTTACATTGATGATATTCTCCCAGTAATATTTGAATACACAGATTAACAAATTTCAGAGGAGTATTATATAAATACTGAGAGCAACATTACTATTGGAGAAGTAATTTTTCATAACAATATTTATGAAAAGTCATCATGTCTGCATGAAACTCAGGTTGACATCTTATTGAAATGTATGACACATTTTATTTTCTTAAACAAATGTTTTATATAAAAAGATGATCTGTGATTATCATATTGAGTATTTTTGATATTTTGATATTTTTATGTATGTTTTATCTAAAGGCTGTGATATTTATTGTTCTATAGATTTCAGTTTTTACATATTTTGTATTTTTATAAACAAAGTTTATATTTAATTCATTATTATTTGTAACCATCATGTGTTACAAAAATTTGTTTTTTGTGTTTAAAGTATAAAAAGGCATTTATCCTTCAAAATATAACATACTCCTTGGTAACACAAATATATATGTCTTTACCTTTTTGTCATTTATTTTTCTAATTTTATGTTTATTTTATAGTATAATGTAATAAAATAATGCAAAAAAAAACCTGGCTACATTAGTTATTAAGTATCTTACTCCTGCCCCATTGGTTTGTTTTTGCTTCAATTTCCTTTTTTATTTTTAAATATTGCTTTAAAATTCCTTTCCATTTAAGGTCAAGGAACAGTAAATAGGCTATGTCGCAGATTTTGCTAAAATTTTGCATACAATCTTAGCTCGGTGAACTACAACTGACAATTGAAAAAATAATGCATTTATCTCTTTTATTATCTGAAATATTGCAGATTGATTTCTTTTAATATGGGTGAATATTTGTATAGAAAGCACATACAATCGACAAAAAAACATACAAAATTTGTCTTAAAATTGCCAAATCTTTTTTTCTACTCCATAGATTTTTCTTTAAAAACTGTATGTTGTTGACACATAAAATTCCGTTATAATGATGCAAAATAAAGATAGGGTCACCGACTTCGTTTGTTGTCTAATAATAATTTTTTCACCTTGTTGGTAGTGAAAAACGTCAAAAATCAACGTTTTACGGCCTCCAACACGGCGACATTACGATAATTCGACATTTTATAGGATTTTTTCACAAAGAACACAACATTGAATGATGTGTACCGAAAAAACGAAGTTGGTGACCCTATCTTTATTTAACATCATTATAACAGTATTTTATGTATCAACAACATATAGTTTTTTAAGAAAAATCTATGGAGTAGAATTAGAGATTTGGCGATTTTAAGTCAAATTTTAGAAGGTTTTATGCCGATTTTATGTGCTTTCTATGCAAATGCTCACCAATTTTGTAATAATTCAATCAGTAATATTTTAAATGATAAATGAGATAAATGCATTATTTTTTCGATTTTTAGTTGGAGTTCATCGAGCCAGAGTTGTATGCAAAATTTTACTTCAATCTGTGACATAGCCCATTTACTGTTACTTGACCTTAAGTGCAATTCTTCAAAAATAGAAACTAAATTGAGAAACAATTGCTTCCATCCTCCTTTTTTGTGTTGATGTAAACTGAAAATCTTCATCATCAATTGAATTTGTTCTATATGATTTGAATTGTCCTAGAATCCAAACTTTAAAAGGAATAATGTCTCTTTACCTTGGCACATTATGGTGACTCTTAACTGACCAGTATTTTACTATGTAGTATTACATAGCTGAATGCCATATGCTTGGTGGAAAGAGGCAAATACCTATTATAATGATTGACTTTGATAGGGATTGAATCTACAACATTTTACCCTAACTAACTGTGTGACACTGTGATACAGTAATACTACAGAAACTTATAGTGAAAAAGCTTTCAAATGAATTAAAACATTAAAAGTATATCATGTTGCAAAAAGAAGAAGCAATTGAATATCCTGTTATAGTTTAATTGATATGACACATATTAATAAGAAGTATTTGTGAGTTTATTCTTTGAACTTATACATGAATTGTGATGTTGACACTAGATATAAAAAAAGGAATTACACACTAAATGAATACATGTACAGATATTGAAAATAATTGTGTATTGTTATCAATTTTTAATGCTTTGTTTTTGATAAAAGTTGGAACCATTCTAAATCCACTAAAAACTGAAATCATCATGTGGTTGTATAATTAAAAACTTTAATCATTTTATTAAAAATTCTGTTCACAATTTTTGTATTGCACTAAGTTATCATCCAAATATTTCAAAAATGATAATTTTTCAGATCTATACAATATCCCTTTGAAAAATCCCCTTATTTGGAAAGGTTGATCATTGAATACAAAAGCTCTCCATATAATGTTGATCCATCAGCAAACATAGTGACATATAGTTCCACATGTTTCCCTTTAAACCCAATATAAATTATGCTTTTTCCTGCTGAAACTAGAAAGCAAAATCTTGATATTGATCTTTTGGCAGAAATGGGGGCATTTCATATTCTTGTCTAAACTGCTTTGTTTATTTAAGTGCAAGTTTGTTAGGAAAAAGATGGGAGATTCTCCTCCAAAAGATCTCCATTTGGTTCCAATTGGATGGAAATCATGACTACAAAGTAATCTTTGATTGTGATTGTCTATTTCAATATGTTTTACCTCTTTCAACAACTATTGGGAAAGAAGTTTTAAAGCTTGTGGTTGATGAGAACATTTGAAGCCATCTCAAGGTAAATATCTGGAGCAACCAAGAGGTAAATATACTCATCATAGATACCAGGATTTACATTTTGTATGCCAGACAAGTTTCTCGTCTTCCAATGCTAATCAAAACTGGCATGAATGTCCATTTATGACCAGAGAAAAGGAAGTATTTGAGAACTACTTCATATTTGCCAAAAATAGTAATATAAGACCATACATCCAGTTAGGAAATATACATGAAAATAATGATGAAAACTAACTGAACCAATTAGGGTTAGCCATGGCTAAGGTTAATTTTACTTTCACTAATATTTCAATAATTGAACTAAATCTTTTAAGCATGTCAAACCATATTAAGTTGAGTTAGTTTACGTCATAGTGATCATGCATTTGTTTATAATATCAATTTCCATATTTCAAAATTATTCAATTTGCAAATAATCCCTTGTTAAGACAAGATTAACAAAGTTATAACATTTCATCATGCACATATTTCATGATGAATTATGAAAATAGAAGAAAAAATTAGATTACAAACCATATTTCATTGGTAGAGACATTATCAGCAGGCTAATAATAACAGTATTTATTATGAAGACTTCTTTAATCTTTTTATGAAATTCCACTGAATACATATAGTTTTGGTTATCAATCCGAAATATGCTCAAATGTTGACACTACAAGGAAAATACTCAATCAACTTCTACAAAAGTCATGGTTTGCTACTATGAAAAATTATCAATAAAGGCAACAGTAGTATACAGCTGTTCAAGTGTCGTAAATCAATTGAGAAAAAAAACTTCTACTGATGGGAAACACATGAACTTTGAGGGGAAAACAATTAAATAAAAGAAACACTGAAATTCATCAAAAACGAACTATGATGCAACATACATAGAAACGAAGTATTAGTAAAAAAAAATGCCATGTTCATGTGGTACAGGACATATTAAGAAAACACGGAGGGTTGAACTTGGTTTTGTTGTGAACCAAACCTCGCACTTATCAAATGATAAATTAATTTTTATTTCCTTAACTTATCTTCTTAAGTAATTTACAATATTTTGGACCAAACATGGACCATATTGCCTCTACTGCTATCCCAGACGAGCTATCATGCTCCTTGGAAGCTTTATTTTTTCATCTCTTTCGTGTAGTGAGAAAGTATTGACAGAAAAGAACTAAGAATTTCCAATAGAATTCAGATTAAGAAAAGTATAATTTCTTCTCTTCAACTTTGTACTTGTTTGGCTTTATAACTATTTTGATCTAAACTTCACTGATGAGTCTTATGTAGACGAAACGCGCGTCTGGCATATTAAATTATAATCCTGATACCTTTGATAACTATTAACCACAAAACAGCATTGTTTCAAAATGGTTCATTAGATGTAAATAAGTAAACAGAAGTCAGTTTCTTAAAAAAAATACGACTAAGATTTATCTTAATTAAGGCAACTGAATTTTTCATGACTTACAATCGATCTTGATCGTAACTTTTTTTGTGAAACCTACTCCAGGTATCATAGTTTGGGAAACAAATAAATTAAAAGTAGAAACTTGGTTAAAATTAATGGAGGAATTTGACCACATCAGAACTGTAAAAAGTAAAATAACAAAAATACTCCAAGGAAAATTCAAAACAAAAAGTCCTTTATTAAATGGCCGAAATCAAAACCTCCAACCACATTATAAACGAACACATAATAGTATGGATTAATGTAACTCTATCCTGCATTTTGCACTAAACAAAGAGGGCAAATGTGTACACCTGAAGTTCTAATGTCTCATACAATCCAAACTTTTGTGGAGATGTGTCTTAATAAAAAGGTTATCATACCATTCAAACATTCTTTATTATTGAATTATAGGTTTCTGTTAATATTGATGTAATGATTTGATTCGTTTGAATTTTCATATTGAAGAGGTTTATAATTCTTATTTCAGGAACCCATATGTTGCACATAGTTACTTTACCTAGGAGACTATGTGACCTTTTGCAATCAATGAATGTCTAACCTTTTTCCAATTCAACTTTTGTTGAACTTGAAAGCAGTTATATATATATATATGGATGAAATATCATCAAAAACGATCCTCGTTTAATTCTGATTGGATGATAACCCAAGAATCTTTATTATAATTGTAACCAAATTTGAAGTAATAGGTTATTAACCAATCAGAGAAAACCCGTTCGATTTGATTGTAAGACAAGCACCTCTTCTGCTGATAAACTGAAGAACCTTACTATGAATCGACACTAAAACATATCGCCACATATATTGAGAATGTTTCTAATGGTGTTGTTAAATGGTCCTAGGTCATTATGTTTTGGTTTTTCTTCAACGTATGAAAAAAGAGGCGCAATTAGCTATCATTATCAGCGATATGAAGGCAGTTAGTTCTATACAACATTGATATGTATACCAAGTATCTCTCGTTGATTCCATTCATGACGGCACATATCAACACATTTTGCTTGTGTTAAGCCACTTCTGATGAGAATACTTTTGTTAATGTACAAAAACTTTTCTACTTGAGTTGAGCAAGCTAACTCACTGAGATTCTTAGATTCACAAGAGACATAAAACAAGTCTTGTTTGCGCCATTAAACATTCATATTGTAGTATGTAACTATTGAGCTCATTTAAATAAACGAAACGTGAATTTCATATATTCATTTTTGTTAAAGGTATGAAAACAAAAAAAAAATCCTGTAAGACACGAATAATATCAGGAATTTGGTGGTTTATGTATTTGAAATTTCATCGGACGAAATTACGTCAAAACTGTTAAAATCAATGTTTGCTGCCGACTCCAGATTTATCATCTCATACGTCGATCGTGTTTCTTCATTTCCGGCGTTGTTTTCACTCTGTTCATTGAATATTTCACAAAACGAATTTTCGGTGCATGGAGTACCATTTGATGTCTTTAAAATACTATTTGAGTCTAGTACTGGAACTGAAACCAATCTCACTGGTATGAGATCCGTGTTGTCATGATTACTGGGATAATGATGTATTGCAGTTTCAGGTCGATTCATTTCTATTCCAATACTACTTTCTTCAGAAATATGAGATCCTTCAAAACTGTCTTGGTTCAATTCAACTGGATCATGTTCAACATTTGATGCAGCTGGAACAACCATTCGTTGCTCAATATATTTCATATATTGGCAAATAAAACTTTGTTCTTTGAACTTACCTTCCATGGCCAGACGAAATGACCTAGTAATGTATTCAAATGCAAGTGATAACTCATCCTCGATTTCAAACAGCCTCGCGCGTGCCATCAGATAAAACATTTCTCTTCTTGTATCCATATTGTCCAGAGTTGTATCTAATATTCCAAGTACATGTCTAGCCCTTTGGATACATTCAATAGTTAAAATGCAATTTTGGATTATTGTTGCCCGGTGTCCAATTCCAAGTAGACAAAAAGCCATCCTTAACAAAAACATACGGGTCCACAAAAGTCTTATCTCTTCTTCCTCGTCTCTTAGACATTCAATTCCAACTTCAGCCATTTGAACTAACGACTCTCGAATTTGGTGGTTTGGATTTTGTTCAAACTGCCAGAGCCTAACACAAACTTCACAGTATACCATATTTGCAAGCTCTAAACATGGGGTCATAAAAGCGGAACAACTTTTCGCCTTTTGAAGGTATTTTTCACCCTGTGAAAAGTATTTCCCGATAGCACATGCGTTTGCTAGTCTTCCATATAAAATGACATCTGTGACCATAGTGTTTGTTGTATATGGAACAATTTCTCGTAATTCTTTGAAAAGATCGTGATCGGACAATTCTGTATTGAATGTTATTGCATGTGCATCGATTTCAGCGCCAAGAACAGCGACAACCTTATCTGCGAGTATCTGTTTCTTCATGTAATCCCTTTCCCGTAACATGGACATCTGTAATCTCTTAGCCAATGATCGCAAAGTGTTTAATGGATCTTTAAATTCGGCATTCCAAACCTTTCTTTTTAACATTTTAAAAAACTGTTGGACTTGTTTTCTATTTGAAGTATCTGTTCTACAGACGCGGACAACTGATGACGTTGGAAACACTTGCTTTTCTAATAACATTCTAGAAATATTATGGTGGCCAGATTCTCGAAGAGCCTTTATCAGTGTACGGAAAGAACACACGTTCTGGAGCTTCTGTAATAAAAATTCACACAGCCTACGATTTGGCCAATGTAATTCAAACGCATTTTTATGAAAATCTTCATACAAATATTGATCAACAGTTTTTGTTTTGTACAGATAATATAAAAGCTGGACTGGGTCAATCTCATCCTTTGATTTCTCACTTAAATCGTTCAGGATAGCTATTTCTATATCAGTCATTCGTTCTGGTCTGACATAGGAGTATTTAAATATTATTTCTTCCATGACGGGTCAATTAGTTGAAACCTAAAACAATTTATAAATGTTATTTTTGTTGTTGTTGTTTATGCAATATATCTTGAACAAATGTACTCGTTCGATAATATATGTAGTTGTGTTGATTATATGCTTAAACTTAAATTAATATAAGGGTTCGAACATAACAATAGAGTTCACAGTTACTATATTTCTTATGTTGATATTGATACACCAGGATTCAGAATTTTACAATATGAAGAAAACATATACACTTATACTCATATTTTTCTAAATCTATTATAAAAGTTGTCTAAATGAAATCTTTGAAATTTTATAATGCTTAAACATACCTTAATTTGTATCAAATATAAAACGAAAATACAATAACGAAACAGTATATGTTTGACGTAGCTATGCATTATTATATCATTTGAAGTAAACAGTACCGTGTAATTAATAGTTGAAAAATTCCAGTATAAAAATAGACAAGTTCCTTATAGTGGAACAAACAGTTCGCTTATTCATTTGTATTTATAAATATATTAATCAATGTTCATAAACTTGCACAAAAGATACTTAAATTTATATCATGTGTAATAAGGCAGAAAGGAAAATTGATACCAAGAACTTGTTTGTATTTTATCAATTCGTGGAAAAGTCGGTATCTGAAAGTGAATATTTCACGATGTATAATAAAAGTAATTGAAATACCACATAGATCGACCACAATAATAAGATAGTTTAGTTTAATACCTTGAATGGAGCTGAATTTTAAGTTTACCAAGAAGTAATGTTTTTCGTTGTTTTTTAGTTGTATGAATGAATGAATGAATGAATATTTTATTGCAATTGTAAGGACTTCAGCTTTGATGAAAAAGCCGATAGTTTCGTTTATTATTTTTTCATTGGAAATTTTGCCTTAAGATCTTCGATTGTTATTTTTTAGGAAAAAGACTTGGAACATCAAGGCGGTAGGCATGAAACAACAAGGGATCTGGTTACATTGACAAGGAGCTAGGAGGAGGGCCTTATCCTGGAGTGAGATTTGAAGTATGGAGGGGTACCGTTTGAGCTTCTTATTGAGATCAGTGTACGATGAACTACCAAGTACGTCAAATCTCTATACATTGGGGTTGATAGAAGATCCCAGGTACATCTAATTATGCAAAGACAAACCAGCATCTCTACAACATGTGTTGTCATCATGGCAAGTGGCACTGAAAGATGAAAGGTACATATGGAGACATGATAGTGAACTGAAATCAATAGCAGCGAGGTTGGACATAATCAGGTGGAAGAAGAAGAAAAACATCAGTTTCGTAAACTTTTTGAAGGCTGGGGAGAGCTAAAACAGCACACTTGAAGGCCTTGGAATCCATGCAACAGCCTGGCAGCTTACTGCAGATATTCAGCAGCGTTAGAGTTTCCCATCAGAAATACCAGCTTCATCGCTTAAACTAGATATAGTACTATGATCACAGGGAACTAGACAGACAGTTTTGCTGTAACTGACACTCCCTTGGGGAAGAAAAAGGATGGTTGAGGCGTACGAAAAGCAAAATAGCAACAGCTTGTAGAAGATTGCCAACAGAGGGCATAGAGAATGTGTTGCTTTGCTATTGAAGTAGGGTGTAGGGGTTTGCGAGACAGACAGTATGGCAAGCTCTCATGACCTTAGGGTGGTGGTAGGAGCAGATAGGAAACAGCTTTTTTCTAAAGTATGTAGACAAGCACAAGTGCCATCACAGTGGATATGGAGAAAGAGAGATGAGATATGGAAAAGTGGCAATTAGAGATATGTGAATTAAGACACTTTGTGTAAATAATGGACTTACGATAGAAAAGTCTGTATAACACCTCTCTAGGAGGGCATGTTTCATTGACATTGAAACTGTGTTCATACCGCACCTAGCACTTGTCGTGTTGCTTATGTTAGTTTAACAAACTCAGTGACATGGCTCATTCCGTGAAATGACAGTCGAGGTCAACAGGACAGGATTATTGTTTCGTTTAGTTTAAACATATTTATTTTCCCGGTTTCGTGTATCCATTGTAATTGAGGAATTGAAGAATATGATCATGATAGAAACGTTTCAAAACATAAACACTTTTTTACACCATACACTTATAAATTCTCCATATTTTGAGGATGTTGTTAAAACAGTTAGTGCTTTCAAAGTCAGCAGATGTCCCTGTCTACAAAACAAATATTCCAAACAGAAAACAAGCCCACAAGGAATTTAAGAATACTGAAATACAGATGAATTTCAAATTTTCTGATTATTAGTTATAATAATGGCAAGAAAATTACCTCTGTGAATTTGATTGTTTATGCCTAGGTTCAATCTTTAACCTTTTTATACCACCGGCAGACATGTTGGGGTTATTACCCAAACGCCTCCGTCTAATTTTTAACCTCCTTATCGGTCCATCCTCATTTGTCATTTCCTGCTACCTTACAGCTACCATATCCTTTGTCATCAGATACTTTGAGCCTTTGATCGGCCCAGTATCAGTCAAAAAGGGATGAAGACAAAGAACATGAACAAAAAAGAAAACAAAAAATAACTATAGCATAAGATCAAATGAGTTATTTTCATTCAAAGTAATTTCATACAAGTTTCACTCTTTAATTTAGAACATAGGCTAGAATTTCGCGCTCTCCGACTTGTTCTTTAATACCTTTGTAAAAAAAAAGTAAAATCACAAAATAACTGAACTCTTGAGAAAATTTAAAATACGAGTCTGAAGATAAATAAAAACACATACCGGTTCATTGCTCTAAATACTAATGTGTTACAGCAAAAATAATTTTGGAATCAACACTGTTGATTATATTTCGTCGTTCTCGTACAACCCCCAAACCGGAAGTAGACTTCATACATTTGTAAATTATCTGCAAGAAATTGGCTTCCATAAAATTTTGAGTATGTTGTTAAAACAGTTAGTGCTTCCAAGGTCAGCAGTTGTTCCTGTCTACAAACAAAAAATTCAAACAAAAAACAAGCCCGCAAGGAGTTATTTCAGAATCCATTAATTTTCACTTACTTTCTTCACTAATATTGAAATTAAAAGTCAATTTTTTTTTCGGATCATTAGCTACGATGTAACATTCTTTAATGTTGCACCAATGCATTTCCTGAAAATCTGTTCTTCGAAGACAGTTTGAGCTGTTAAGTGTTCTGGCGTTGAAATCGATGCACATAATATAAACAGTGGTGAGATGTATCATATCAAAAAGAAGGCAAATAAACGATATATATATATGTGATATAAAAAAAAAAATTCGAAGGACGATAAATAACCCAGAAAGGCAAGTGGATCCGCTTTTTCTGTCATATTTAGAGCTTGTGAACATGGTAAACTGATTCTTTAATGTGAGGTTTGTGTCAGACTTTGACGGTTAGAATAAATTAAACCAATCTGATAATCGTAATCAAAGTCTATTACATGCATTTTCGTTGCAACTACTTTTATTTATTGGTTGCATTTAGGTTTTATTGGTATTTTGTTTTACACATATCAACAATTTAGCTTGTATAATGAAAACTCGTATAGGTTAGATTAGACTCCGAACACCAAAATAAATCACCGACATAAGATATTGAAAAGTGCTAATATGGTGACACTATGGATAAAGATATTTTTAATTGATATTGCAATTGATATTTCTTTATTCAACGGAAAATCTCACTGTTTAGACACGTTCTGATTCGTTCTTTTCTCTCTCCGATTCCATTCTCGCTCTTCTTATTTCCAAATTACTTTTTATGCCCCACCTACGATATGTTTTCTGGTCTGTGCGTCCATTTCTCCGTTCGGTCGTTCGTTCGTTCGTTCGTCTGTCCCGCTTCAGGTTAACGTTTTTGGTCAAGGTATTACTCAATTTATTTCTCTTGACTGGGCGGAGTCTAACCGGTTCGCTCATAAAAAACCAAACCATCTTTGGATTTCATTGATTTGTAAATTCCTTTGATGCACTTTAAAACAAACCCCACCTGATCAGTTGAAATAACATTGGTAATAGTTTTTGATGAAATTGAAGTCCAATCAACTTGAAACTTAAGACACATGTTCCCTATGATATGATCTTTTTAATTTGAATGCTAAATAAGAGTTTTTACCCCAATTTCACGGTCCACTGAACATAGAAAATGATAGTGAGGGTGTGGACACCTTGTTTTCGGATTTTTTTTTTGTTAAGTGGTACCTAACACTACCGGGAGATAAATCTGAAAAATCTGCTACACGTTTTAATCTCGTTCTATTGTTAACAAACAATATATCATTTTATTCGGATACTTGCGGATACCTTCTCAAAATTTAACAGAAATATTAGAAAGGAACCTGGATATACTCAATAATTGGATTGCTATAACCAAACAACCCGGGATGTTGTTACAGTTACCAAGGTTTCGAACCAAAGAACCATGATAGAACCAAGGTTATCCTCTCTTCTAAATACACGCACACACTCTCCTCTCCTCGCACATCACACACTCTCTCTTCTCACACATTTCCTTTAACTTCTCTCACACACACACTCCGTCTCTCTCCTCTCACAGCTTCCTCTCTTTCGCACTCTGTCTCCTCAACCAACCTTTCCCTCTTTCTTTCTACACTCTTTCTTTTCACACACTTACTCATCCTCTTACTTACAACATTTCTTTTCACACACTCATTCATCCTCCTACTTACAACCTTTCTTCTCTCCCCCCACATTCTCATTCTCCTCCTCGCCTCACCCCCGATCTACACCCTCTCTTTCACACACGTGTTCCTAACACCCTCTCTCTCTCTCTCTCAATTACTTGTGCGTTCCTAACACTCTCTCTCTCTTTCCTCACCTACTCACTGTCGTCCTCACACACCCGTTCTCCTCATACACTCACTCACCGTCCTCACACATCCACTCTAACTCATCCTTTCTTTCCTCACATACTCATTCACCCCCTTTCTCCTCACACACCCGTCTTTCTTCACATACTCAGTCATCCCCTCATCCACTCACTCATCCCTCATCCCCTCTCTCCTCACTCACTCATCTCTCATCCCCTCTCTCATCCCCTCTCTCCTCACACACTCATTCACCCCATCTCTATTCTCACACTCACTCATCCCGTCTCTATTCTCACACACTCACTCATCACTCATTCATCCCGTCTCTATTCTCACACACACACACTCACTCACCACTCATTCACCCCATGTCTATTCTCACACACTCACTCCTCACACACTCGCTCACCCCTTCGCACTACCTGTAAACACCTAACCAAAAACCCATAACCGCCAAACTGCACCACAAAAATACACCCCGTCATTCCCCCTACCCTACACGACACGTCACGTAGCCCTTACTCCTATACATAATCCCATCTCCTCTCAGTTTAATACTGTTCCCATGCGCATGAGAATTATTATTAACATTCAAAGTGGCTTTGACAGTACAGGTGTTCTACTCCTTCAGGGCTGTGGTCAGCACAGTCCATCGGTACTCGTCCCTTCAGTTAACCTTCATTAGGTAGGAGTACACCACTATGTTGAAAAAAAGTATGCTTTTTATTGCAATGAACATGTCATACTTCACCGGTCTTTTAACATTTTACAATTTGCAACATATACCTGTATGCAGAACCATATTTTTTTGTTTTAATCTGCATATC
This sequence comes from Mytilus trossulus, assembly GCF_036588685.1. Taxonomy (NCBI): domain Eukaryota; kingdom Metazoa; phylum Mollusca; class Bivalvia; order Mytilida; family Mytilidae; genus Mytilus; species Mytilus trossulus. The sequence goes on along the minus strand of NC_086375.1, from coordinate 44,054,894 downwards.
ACTTTTTTTTATATTCTTGACACTTTTAATGTTCAGTTAGCTATAAAATTTCTTACATTTTGTATGTGCAAAAAATATTAAATGAGATGAAATAAAGGGTGCTAACTGTGACAATCCTTAAGTCTTTGTTAATATATAACGTAACAAATATTATACGGCTAATTAACAGATTGCACAATTAATGTCAAAATCAGTTCACTTGTTGTTATAATAATCACTGAACTGTAGAAATATCAACTGAACATTTATATTGTAAATTTAATTTATATTATAATGATTTTTCTAATGAATTAAAAGTGGTGAAGCCTTTTTCAACTGATTTTTATAGTTCGTTATTTTGTTGTACTGTTATACCACTGTCCCAGGTTAGAGGGAGGGTTGGGATCCCGCTAACATGTTTAACCCCGCCACATTATTTATGTATGTGCCTGTCCCAAGTCAGGAGCCTGTAATTCAGTGGTTGTCGTTTGTTTATGTGTTGCATATTTGTTTTTCGTTCATTTTTTTTTTACATAAATAAGGCTGTAAGTTTTCTCGCTTGAATTGTTTTACATTGTCTTATCGGGGCCTTTTATAGCTGACTATATGCGGTATGGGCTTTGCTCATTGTTGAAGGCCGTACGGTGACCTATAATTGTAAATGTTTGTGTCATTTTGGTCTTTTGTGGATAGTTGTCTCATTGGCAATCATACCACATCTTCTTTTTTATATACAACATTTGTTTTTTTATCTGACTAACAAAAAGTCGGTTGAATATCATCAGCCCTTGTTGTTTCCTATTATGTTTGGTCGGCACATTTGTTTCAGTCATGATTTACATTTTTATGCCCCACCTACGATAGTAGAGGCGCATTAAGTTTTATGGTATGTGCGTCGTACCGTTCGTTCGTCCGTCTGTCCCGAATTAGGTTAAAGTTTTTAGCAAGTTAGTTTATAATGAAGTTGAAGTCCGAACAACTTGATTCAGATGTTCGCTATCACTGGCCTATGACCATTTAATAGAAAACGGGGGTTTAGGTTAATCAGTGGCGAATCCACATTTTTTTATACGTGGAGCGTCTGACCATTTTAAGCCCGTTTCTATGTTTTCGATAACATTTTTCTTGTTAAAATATTCGATAACTTCTCTAAGTCAATTAGTAATAAAATGTCTAATATATTATGTTTCAAAGAAATATATAACATGACGAAATAAAGGGCGCTAATTGCAGGGATTTTATATATGACATAGCTTCTAGCAGACAATTACAATATATTATAAAAATCGGTCTACACAGTAACAATCAATGAAGATCATTAATACGATCGAACTTGTTTTTTTGGATTATGTATTAAACTGTAAAAGTAGGTAATAAGAAAAAGGACTTACAAGAAAAGGAATGAGCGAAATTTAACGGGGTAAGAAAATGTGCATCTTCTCTCTCCGGATTACGAGTCGGGCTCTACATATTTGTTTTTCTTTTCACAAAAAGGCGCGATTAGAATGTATCTACGGGGCGCCGAATGGGACTCTTGTGGTTTTGTACAAAATTCAATTCTGTCACAACAAAATCAGTTTTGTCTTACAAAACTATGTGCTACAGACTTGTTTTGTGAGAACTTCAATTTTGTGATGACAAAATTCATTTGTGTAGACAAAATTCATTTTTGTCATGACAAAATTCATTTTTGTAGACAAAATTCATATTTGTCATGACAAAAGTCAATTTTGTCTAAAAGGTATGCAAATATAAACATATTTGCATACAAAATTGACTTTTGTTACCTGATATGGAAATTAAATCACAAAAGTCAATTGTGTGAGGTAAGATTCAATTTTGTGAGACAAAATTGACTTTTGTGAGACAAAATTCAATTTTGTCAATTTTGTTGAGACAAAAGTCAATTTTGTTAATTTTGTTGAGACAAAAGTCAATTTTGTCAATTTTGTTGAGACAAAAATCAATTTTGTTGAGACAAAAGTCAATTTTGTTGAGACAAAAGTCAATTTTGTTAATTTTGTAGAGACAAAAGTCAATTTTGTTAATTTTGTAGAGACAAAAGTCAATTTTGTTAATTTTGTTGAGACAAAAGTCAATTTTGTCAATTTTGTTGAGACAAAATTTAAATTTGTCAATTTTGTTGAGACAAAAGTCAATTTTGTCTCACAAAAGTCAATTTTGTGTAACAAAAGTCGATTTTGTATGCAAATTAGTTCACAGAAACCAAACTAAACTAATTTGAATACAAAATTGACTTTTGTCGCCCAATTTTCAAATAAGTACACAAAATTCAAGTCTGTGTAACAAAAATGAATTTTGTCATGACAAAAGTGACTTTTGTCCGCTGATAGATAATTTTGTATGACAAAATTTTAAATTTGTAGTATGATACAAATTTTGTTAAACTGAACTTATTTTTGTTGAACAAAAGTCACTTTTGTCCATACAAAATTGAATTTTGAGTACAAAACCACAAGAGTCCCATTCGGCGCCCCGTAGTATCTGTGTGTGCTGAAATATTCATGCTTTTCTTTTAAGTCGTAATAGTTTTTTTTTGTGAAAAGAGCAACAGATTGTTCTAACTGATGCAACTATTAAAAAAATAAATTGCTAAACATGGTTGATATTAGAAAAAAGAAAAGAAGGAAGACCAGTCATAGTGATACCGAAAAAACTAAGAAATTAAAAAAAAACCACAAACGTGAAAGAAAACATTATGAATAATAAACTCATACTAAATATACTCACTCTACTAGTCTTTTCAGACGCATACTGTTGTAAGATAGCACGGTTCTCACTATCTGGGAACTTTTCCCAAAACCTCTCTCCTTCTATCTTCGCCTCCTTTCGAAACAACACAAATAGAATGACACGTTCGACCCTTAATCTACGGACTCCCAACGGATAACAATTTTGTCAACGGAAAACTTTTATTTTCATCCGTTAGGCGTCCGTTCGAGCTATCCGGTAAGGTGTGACCGAGGCTTTAGATTTTAACAACTATTGTTTCTCCTACACTTGAAATTTACACATTAATCATAATTATTTTAACGTTTGACTGGTACTTCGGCTATGTTATTATCTGTGAATGTGTAGCTTGAACAAACGTCCTTGCAAAGCACACACAAAACAAAGGGAAAATGGCCATTGTAGAGCAACTCTAATACTCGGAGTATTTTTTAGCACTGTTAAAAAAGACTTGTCTTCGCTTCTTTATTGCTTTAAATTTTGAAGAGCAGAGTAAAGAAGAACTTTGTATGTACTTGTTTTCCAATTAACTTTCGTGTCGTAGTCACTAGTCACGACTTTAAAACACATGGTGTCATATTGGTATGTAACATTGAAAAATGTAGAAAATAATGTATTAAAAGACATATATAGTATTCTGTTTAACTTGATTTGCAAAATTGGGAGTACTCATGTTTGCATAGCATGGTGTTCCAAACAAAATTATATAATTAAAAACAAGAAAAATCCTCCGCATTCGTTAGCATTTTAACATGGAAATCATCAACAATTACACAAAAACTATCGCATTGTCTTCACCTAACAAAGATTGATCACAATCTGAATAATTAGGAACCAGTTTCAATAGATGTAATAATATCATATTGAATTTACAGATATAGGTTAAATAAAGTAATGTACATATCTGGGATTATCAACTCTCTAACGAACTAATACAGATATTAATATAAGAGGTTTAACCGGATTAGCCTTTGTGTCTAGAATTGTGTTATTTTATTTTAAAGAAGTATTAACGGGATTAAACTATTTACAAAAAGTTCTAACTGTTAGGGTAACATAATTATTGAGTTGCCATTTTAAATGGTCCTAGTGAAATATTGGTAAATACTTGCAATATGTAAGAGGTAAGTCGCACATACATTTTGTTATTTAACATATTCAGCTAAAGTACAAACACGCTATTTTATGTACGTGTCTATAATTTCATTTAACAGGGCGTAGGTCTTAAAATGCGGTCTTTGATCCCTAAGGGTATCAACAGCTAAAATTCTCAAAACACCTGATCACAGTATAGACTTGAATTTTTCTTGAGAATGCATTTTACTGAGTTTGACCGTCATGGGTTCTCTAACTGTTCGAAACACACATTATCTCTTATGAACTGTATAACTCTATGAACATGAAGTATTGTTATTTATAAGGAATACCGTATGCAATTCTAATGAGTCAACTTCATTCTGCTATTTCTCACTGTATTAAATGGAATTGTTATAAGTCACAGTATTGACTTCGTTGATTGGGATATTTTCAAGATTTGTTTCTGTTACTTATTGTAGTTTAACAAAAGTGATCTATCTTATTTGCAATGACTTGGCGAATTCCATCTTTTTTTGCTAAGTTCTAGAACAAACTTTTAATCACGTCATGAAATTGCTCCGGGTTTTCCAACAAACAGTGATATAATATTGTTAAAGACCATTACGGTAATTATTGCAAATTTTGCATATTGAATAAAAGAAGATCAGGGGTACATGTAAACAAGACAGCAATCCAACAAAGAACAACGAATACTATTGACGAGGTTCCTGACTTGAACATGTGGCGAGGTGAATGTTATTCAGGATATCAGTGTACTATTTTAATCTCGATAGAAGGTGGAATAAAAAGGTGCAAAAAATCCGTACAATTAAAATCTGTATTGGAAAATTTCCATTTAACCGCATAAAATCGTAAGGAGATTACAAAAATACAAATACAAACAAAACAGTAATTAACAACACCTATAACATTGTTTACCTCTTCAAGTCTTATCCTTTTTAACAGCTGGAACCAAAATAGCTGAATGTGTACCAAAGAGACAATATATATCTATTGTACCATTGACACAATTACCATGAAATCTTTGTCTTCATCTATGATTCGCTTTGCTTCATTATAATCATCATCGAACTATAAGAATGCTAATTTTGTTGAATGTTGAGAAATAAAGTATGATACTATTCGGTATGGGCTTTGCTCATTGTTGAAGGCCGTACGGTGACCTATAGTTGTTAGTTTCTGTGTCATTTCGGTCTTTTGTGGATAGTTGTCTCATTGGCAATCATACCACATCTTCTTTTTTATATACAAGAAGATGAACTATTTCGAAAAAAAAATCAAGACTTGATAACTTTTAAAATGAGCTTGCTAGAGAAAACTTACCGAGAGAGGAATCGACTCTGTCTCTTAACTTTGTTGGTTTTTTTTTCACGTGACAACATACGGTATGGGTAGAATAGACCTAAACGAGCAACACGATATCTTGCGTGGTTGATATATAAGAATAAGAATATGTGGTATGTTTGCCGATGAGACAACTCTCCACCAGATACCAAATGCCATCGAAGATGTCTGTTCTGTTGGCAAATTACAAAACATTTTCATTCAACCAGATTAGTGCAACTTATGTCTTGTGTAGTTATCAAATGTTATAAAATATATACATATCTACCATTTATTATTGTATTGCTTTGTTAACAATTAACAAAATCTCATCACATATTTCAGTGCATTTTTTTTTTATTTGTAGGGTGTTCTACATAGATTTAAATGGCTTCGTCAGTGTCCTCATATTTCATCATGCACACGACTCCGCCAAACCAGTTTAATGATGGCGAAGATAATGAAAAAGCCGAAAAGGAAAAGAAGCAAGTGAAAAAGAACAAAACCAACAAAAGCAAGCAACTCGTTATAACAAGAAACGAACTGACACGGAAAAGAATGACCTTAATTCGCTCAAAGCTTGAAGAATCCAGAGCTAGACATTTTGAAAAGGTACACAACCAAGCCTTGAACTGCTCAAGATCCATTCCACATGTAGCCGATGTGTTCACTCCAACTACGAAGGACATGAAAGTCCCTGACACGGAAACAGCGATGGAAATGGTTCCAATTTCAAACACAGGCGAAGAAGTACCGTATGTGTATTTTGTCGTTTCGCCAGATAAACAGGAAAAAGTAACAAAAGTGAAAGCAAAATTGAAAGAGAGACAGAGGGACGATGAAAAACGGAAACAACTAGTTAGTCGATCTACTGTGTTTACAACAAAGGAAGATTATGGAATATTTACAGACAAATCAAAAACGATGACACTAAATAATTTTGGACTTCCGTCACAACCAATGGTTTTACCCGAAAGACCGTCAACTCAAAAGCAGATAGTATTTCCGCTGCCAATAAAGTTAACGCCTAAAAATCCCCCGACTACTCCTGCAACAACAATAACTACATCTATTGGACATCGTGGCAGCAGAGACTGGGATTACCAGGATTTTGAGACTATATATGAAAAACCTATTAAAATGACTATATGCGAAGACAATGAAATAGTTGAAACTAGGGAAATGAGAGAAACTAGTGGAAAAACCGTCGTACTTCGTGGATCTACAAGATTTTTGTCAACCAAGTGTTTGGAATTACCGTTTATTTCCCTTGATGAACAAAGGAAAGCGTTAGGAACTGCAGGATCATATGGTGTCAGATCTCTCGATTTCGTTCGAAAATCAGTATCTCAAGATTCCTCACAAAAAAGAGTACATTTTGCGGAATCCGTTGACCTTCCATCTATAAAAGGAAGTCAAATTAGCAGTTTTAATGAAATTCTGCCTTCTCTTGGATTAAGACCGTTGACAGTTCCCGACTTCAGTTCAGAAAAGTCAAAAAGTTTAAGTGACTTAAAGTCACTCACAGGAACCCGCCTCTTACATTCGTCTTCCGGAAGATCATACAGGTCTGGTAAATCACTCGATTTACCAAAAATTGACATTGTATCATCTGTTTATGATGAGCTTATTCTAAAAGCTATAGAGGCATACATTATGTCTTTACCCCCTTATTCGAAGCAATCTCAAATAGCTAGACAGCTCCTAGATCAGTTACAAAACAAAACAATTTCCACGTCAGAGTTAGACAAAGACCAATATAAGAGTATCCGAGAAGACATCGCTAATTTACCAAGAAAAACCGTTAGTCAACGTGGGAGACAACAGAAAAACAATCCTCGTAAAGGTACCGCAGAGAAATGTTTCAGTCCACTGGAACCGAAATGTTATAGACTAGTTTTACCAGGAGCATTGCCTCCGGAGCCAATTATCAAGGTGCTCCAGTCATAGTTCTTTTAAAATATTGTTTCTAAAACATCACAAAGCAGTATTGACCAAAGCCAGTGGTCGACAATTTAAAACGATATGTACGAAATGCCAATTCAGTAATATTGCTGTTCAATCTTCGTGGTTAAAAGTTGTTCTGTAAACTAGCACGAGTGATTCTGTGTTTAATTATGCGTCTGACTTCTTCTCTATATGTGCCAAAATTTGTTTTAATGCATAGCATTGTTAGGAAAAAAAAACTGTTATTAAGTGCTATTTATTAAAATCTAGTTATTTACTTTCGATTAATGATCTCACATTTTTTTTACCTTTGTATAGCTTATTCGGGACATCCTTAATTTGTAACACACTTGGTAATGGTGGTAAACAATCAAATAGATATACGAAGATGTGGTTTGAGTGCCAATGAGAAAACTCTCCATCCAAGTCACAATTTGCAGAAGAAAAATCATATTATAGGTCAAAGTACGGTTTTCTTATGTCTTTATTTGAAAAAAAAGTTATCTCAATACTATAAAAGAGGGACGAAAGGTACCAGAGGGACAGTCAAACTCATAAATCGAAAATAAATTGACAACGCCATGGCTAAAAATGAAAAAAAGACAAACAAACAATAGTACACATGACACAACATAGAAAACTAAAGAATAAGCAACACGAACCCCACCAAAAAAATGTGGGGGGTGATATAAACTAGATGGAACCAGTACAAAGGAATATGAGAAAAATTTGTGATTTGAACTTTCGCTCTCGAGTTTTAACTGCATAAGGATGATACACCATTTTATAGTCATTGATAAAAGTATTATAGCAAACATTTGATAAGTTCAAATGGTATTCACCAGAAAAGGCATGTGTTCTAGAGTCTAATTACTGTTATTAGAAAAAAGACATGTGTACCAGGGCCTAATATTTGGTTTTAGAAAAAAGACATGTGTACTAGGGACTTATATCTGCTTTTAGAAGAAAAAAAGTCAGGTGTACTGCAGACAACTATATCTGTTATTAGACAAAAAGTCATGTTTATACTAGAGCCTAATGTCAGTTATTAGAAAAATAGTCGGCAAGTGTACTAGCACCTTAGACTCTGTTATTGAGAACAAAAGTCATGTATGTGTATGATAGGCCTAAAAGTCATGTGAACTACAGACAAAAATCTGTAAAAGCCATGTGTACTATCTGTTTTAATAAAAGAAGACCGTTGAAAATGTGAACAACCAAAAATAGCTCAAAATGATTTGTATGCAATACTATCAAGTTAACGTATGATTCCAGTCAATACTTCCGTTGCCTTTATAAGTTATGCAAAACTTTTTACAAATTATACACATCAAAAAAGCAATTGAATACTTTCATCATGGTTTGCAAGCAAAACAAAGAAAACAAACTAAGACCAATGATCGGTATAATATAATTTATAGAAATATGATATATTAACACTGTAAAAATGTCTATTTTGGTCATAAATTCAGGAATTCTTTAGTTTCCAAGAAGCTTTTAATTATAGTGTCATTTGCTACAGTATAACCTATCCTATGGTTACAGTAAAACCAGTATGAGTTCCGATATGAATCTGTGCTGACATTTTCAGAACACCATGTTCGCGCACAGTAAACACACGTTCGCTGCAGAGGGGATCGAAGTTTTAGTTCTGTTCGACACCTGCAGTGATTTTCGTGAGGATGCACTATTTCTTTCAACCTATACGCCACTGCACTAACTCTCTGTTTCATGATGTTAAAGCTATCCTGTTCGAATTCTAGTTTCCGCAACCGAGATTCGAAAGCTTTCGTCTTTATTTCTAGTGACATGGTTTTACTATCTTTAACTACTTGCCATAAAGTTTTTGATTTACTGCATAATTCAATGCATTCTTGTAACAGGTTTTGCAACACATACTTATCTGCTACTATCAAACTGTCAGCTACAAAATCTTGAGTATATGAACCACTTTTCAGCTTGGACAAGAGAACGTCTTCACACTTTTCCTTTAGCTTGTCTATTTGATATTCTTCTGCAATTGGTAATAGACGAAACGCAGAATCCGTACCAGCTTCTAAATCGTCACTGAATCCTGGATGAATGAAACGAATCATTTCTGAAACATCCTGATATGACTTGTCAGGGAGATCAATATTTGATTGTTCCTTTTCTTTGAATTCCCCGGAAAACATACATTTAAACACAGGTGAAGCAAAAGCTAACAAACTGCGACTAGTATATAGAGGTTTTTCTTCTACAATAAGGTTGACATCACATAGAAACTCGTCAGCGGAAAAATCGGAATCGTCGGTTGCTCTATCATGGTTGTCGCTATTCATATTGTTCATTTGTACTGTGAGTCTAACATATTTTTTATTCCCCCTTAGAGATGTCGTTAATAGCAACCGTAATTCTAAATTATGACGTCTTTGCATGGTTTCCAGTTGAATTCAAAGAAGACGCTATTGCACGCTTCTTTCTTCTGTTATTCTGAAGCACACGTCGTTTGTATTTCTTTTTTTGTCTGTCAGGTAGTGCCAAAATTGATGTTAAAAAAACGGCTTTTGAGTGAAAATATATGTCTGTTTGTTTTGTTCACTAATCGTTGTCAATTTAACGGAATTTTATGCGACTGCTTTACAAGTGAACGGGTTAGCTAGTTATAAAATCAGGTTTAATCCACAATTTTTCTTAATGAGAATATGACAGTTGTTATCTTTTTTTTTTGTGCATACCTATAATAGCAGAAACACATCGTAAAAGGAGCCCTGTTACAGCCTGCTTAACGTTGCAATATCACTTATCAGTTGGATTATATTCAGTTACCTTAGCTTGATCCCTGTATCGTATGAGGCAAATTGGGTCAAGGCTTAAGCTCGGATAAGATAATTGGGGATTAGAGATGGCATGTCAGTAACTTCTTGTAGTCCTTTGTTAATTTATGTATCATTGCCATTTTGCATAGGTTGTTGTGTTACCTCTTCTGACATTAGACTCGGAATTTTTTACAAACTGAGTTTTACTGTACTTATTTCTGTTTTTCTACATTGGCTAAGGGTATAAGGGTGGGTTGAGATCTCCAAAAAATATGTTTAACTCTGCCGAATTTTGTGTTGAAGACCCATCGGTTGTCTTCGGCTGTTTTCTGCTCTTTGGTCTTTGTAGTTTCTTTGACACATTCACTACTGCCATTCTAAATTTTATTGTGATAAATAGATATATTACATTAAAATAGATTGTTCTTATAAAACTATGCAAGCATAAAGGTTACGGAGATGATTTATAAATTGCTTAACGCCCAGCGTCCTTTTGAAATTTCAAATATGTTCTGCTTTTTCGGAAAGATAACAGTATCGTTTCACTTTCACTTGCGAAGTGTTTTTATCTTCAAAATATTGGCAGACGAACGTTTGAAGACCAAAAGACTAACTTTCTATTTATTAAATATTTTTTAAATACGAATTCTTTTGAGAAATTAGTTATAAAAAAAAAGGATACATGACTGATAAGAACAGCCATGATAGTTCTTATTCATTTGAATTACTCCATTACAAACCGATTTGAATAAAAAGAGATGTAAAGATCAATGAGACAGCAACCGACAAACACAAAGCACCAAAGACAAAAATATTTGGTGTCGATATACTGTCTCTCTATACAAGAGATCACTGAAATGAAACAGAAATTAACAACTACAGGTCACGGTCTTCAACAATGAACAAAACCCATATCCCATAGAAAGAAAATCTCCGCCTCAAAAAATAAATCAACACGAAGAAAAAAATAAGGGAACACCTAGTTAAACAGTTATTATTTATACAATATAAAGAACCGTTCATCTGACGTGTTTTCCCAAAGTCAGCATTTAAGCATTTTCAATTCATAAGCATTTTCAATTCATTCGAATTTTCTATCTATACACAAACATATTTAATTATTTTTGTAAAATACTGAATTGGAAGATAAACGTGCTATATCTTAAGCCTTATTACCTATAGCTTTCTTATGAGTTGTTAGGGGTAACTCAATAAGTAAAGGTAAACATCTATGATTTGTTGTTCAAAAAGTTAAATAAAATAAAATAACAATTATCTGATAACTTTTTTTGATCGAATATTCATACCTTTTTCGACATTTCAATTGCAATTAGTATACGGGTTTTTATTACAGATAAAAATCTTGTCAACACACTCATATTTTATAACATGTAAACTAAATTGATGTTTTTGACAGAATTTTTTAGAATAACCTTCCTCTTACACACCCAGACAAAATTTTGGACTTTAAACCTTTGGTAGGCAAAACACCCCAGGATAACAAAATGTGAAACAATTCAAAAGGAAAATCAAGTTGCCTGTTTTAAGTTGAAATGCCAAAAAGATCAAACGAGAAGTATTGTGACTACAGGCTGCTGGATTAAGAAAGGCACACGGTAAAAGTTAAAGCTGAGTTTAAATGGTCATGAAGCCCAATCTCACCGTTGTCGAGGGCAGAAATAAACAATAAATACAATTACAATTATGTATAAGTAGGGTAAACATTGCTTTTATGATTTTTCATTTCATCGTCAACCCTCCTAGTGAGTCGAGGTCCTTTAAAATGGTACTAATTGTTTATTTCTGACCTAGACAACGGTGAGATTGGGCGTTCATGTCCATTTAAACTCCGCTATATTTTTTACAGTGTATAATGTAATATAGATACAACGAATAAGCGTAGATCTTGAAAATTAAACCATGAGCCGGGGCGACGAATGATTTGTTTACATTTAGGGTATTTGTATCACATAATTTTATCAAATTAATCTTCAAAATTATCGTTCTTCCTTAGTATTCTAATTTCAATAAATCTTTTCTGACAAGATGTTCTTATTTCGATTGTTGAAAGTTTATACAAGCCCACCGCGAACCCTTCTAATTCAGGCAATTCATGCATTCTTTAATACTCACTCTACGACTTAAATCCGAAGATATGAACGATCGTCCCAGAACACAATGAAAAGTAAAGCAACAGAGATAATGATTAATGCAGTCAGACAAATAAAACAAAAGGTACTTAAATGACACCTATAACATTTACAACGACAAAAAGCCTCGAAACATTTACAACAGCTTGACTGAAAACAGATCCAGCAACCATGACAACAGCAGACGTTAAATACCAAACCGGAAGTACAAGTCAATATATATCGAAAAACGATACAACAGCCAAATACAATTCCAAAGAAAGACAAAGCAGGACGATTTAAGTCTAAAAAAGCGAAATATCCGCAAACTACAGCAAGTCCGATCGAACCATATCCTGAAAACAGATGCATGAACAGGAGCCGACAAAGATGCTGGTCATCTAATGTTTTCTTTCGTCGCCTTGGAATTAAATTGTAAAACACAAAAGACAAAAATAATATTGATTCAATTCCTATAGCGACAGTAACAGTCGCCAAACTCGCCTTCAACGCTGCTTCATAGATAAGTTTCTCTGCAATGTTACAAACAAAAGTAGTATCAGTGTGATTCTTCATGTTGTCAAGGATAGCAATACTGGATTTGCTAAGAACACGTTTTATATCGGGCACATGCGCAGCCAAATCTATTCTGATATCGGCTTCTTTGCGTAAATTACTTCCCCTTGTGTCACCACATTTAATGATACTACTTTCAACGGTAAGGCTGACAATAGCTGCAACAATTATTTTTACGTAAGCTCTTCGCACCAATGCACCAGCAATGGCACCGAGGGCAGCTACTAACAAAGCTGTTTTGAGTCCTACTTCTTTACAATCTATTATCAAAATATTGATCAAATCAATAAAGCAAATCCGGGAGCAAGTTTTGGTGTCTGCTTGATGACTGACGCTCTTTCCGGTCAAAATAAAGTTGATTGCATGCTCACAATTATTTGATGATATCTCATACATTCTCTCACCAATTCTTTCGCTGAGACGATTAAAAGCTTCCTCAATTTCATCTTTTGTCTTTGGATAGTTCTCCTTTTCAACTAAATACACACCCTGTTTAAAATCAAAAATATCGTTTGTATCGTTTTCTCCAATGAAGATCGTCTGCTGTATAAATTTTCCAATACCATGACTACTCTCCGTCCCTATTTCAGCAGATGTTGTGTAATGCCCAATGGTGACCGCATCTACCCCATCAGATACCGGAGAGATTGCCAACACAACAAGATGGTGGAAGTAGCCACCTGTTCGTTTAAGTTTAATATGAGACAACAATTTGACCCTCGTTCGAAACTCCTTGTAGCTACTTAGTTGATTTGGAATTTTCCCCTGACAAATATTTTCTTTACTTTCCGTTGTTGTGTTATCATCGTGATTAACAATCTACAATAATAAACAAGACGTATTTTACACTACATTTTGGCGAGTGTTCTATTTTCAAAAAAATTGTCTTAAATGATATTTTCAATATCAACGGAAATGTCGAGGAGAGTGATTGCTGCTGTCTTATAATAGAACTCATGACATGAATATGTGGTCATTTTAATAAATTTCCTGTTACAAAACTTTGAATTTTTCGAAAAACTAAGGATTTTCTTATTCCAGGCATAGATTACCTTAGCCGTATTTGGCACAACTTTTTGGAATTTTGGATCCTCAATGCTCTTCAACTTTGTACTTGTTTGGCTTTATAAATATTTTGTTATGAGCGTCACTGATGAGTCTTATGTCAAACGCGCGTCTGGCGTAGTTAATTATAATCCTGGTATATTTGATAACTATCATGTACTATACAGATTCAGTTAAAAACGTAAACTTAAATAAACTGCGATGACATGGGCATATTTTTTCAAGTATATTTGTAGACAGTTTCGTAGTTATAATAGTAAAAAAAAATCATGAAAATATACAACACAACAGCATTTCATTCTAGTAATTGTAGCATAAAGTAAAACGAGTCTCAAAAATACTGAACTCTGAGGAAAATTCAAAAAGGAAAATCCCTAATTAAATGGCAAAATCAAACGCTCAAACACATCAAACGAATGAATACCAACTGTCATTTTCCTGACTTGGTACAGGCATTTTCTTATGTAGAAAATGGTGGATTGAACATGGTTTTATAACTAACTAAACCTCTCACTTACAGCAGTCAACATTGTGTTATAAGTATGACAGTCGGATCAAATTCCATTATATTGACAACGATGCGTGAACAATATTAACAGACACAGTAGTATCCGATGTAAAAATGTAAAAAATAGGGATACATGCAGCAGTCAATATAGTGTTGTCATCTTAATCATTATAAAACAAACAAATGTAACAAAGAAGCACTAAAAGGCATGCATTAAATTAAGCAACTTCGTTTTGCTTTTCTATTATACGATTTTATTTATCTATGCAAAATTCAACCATAATGGGTCGAAAGATTGTATTGGGACCGAATCCTTTCCTTGATGACATACACATGGTCAGATTAACATAAACTCTGATGTAGAATCGCGCGTTTGTTTTTTATTACTTATTCGTGTTAGGTATTCATGACGTTCAATACGCATAATACCATACAATTGTAAATTAAAAGTAAGGTTAGGGGAGGATACGGTCCTTACAAACATGTTAACCCCCGCTACATTCCTTAAGCGTCTGTCCAAACCAAGGAACATGTCATTTCGATTTTGTCGTTGATTTCTGTTTGCCTTATTTGTTTGTATTTATAATGATAGAATAAATCAGTCCGATTATTTTCTCTAATTGTTTCCCATTATATCAGCCCGCTAACATTCAGAGATAACTGTTCTGTGTGTGTTGATCATTGTTGACGGACGGACAGTCATCCCTATCGTATGAATTGTTGTCTATATGGCAATCACACAACATCTTTTTATTTCTAAATATATCAAAGGTTAAATGAAAATTTTCATGTCATGTCATTACAAGGTGTATATACATGTATGTTTATATGTATAATATATGTGTGAATCGTAGAGGCCATTGTCAAAACAGTAAACCAAGGTAACAATTGGATGCATAGGACATTCTCGCTTTGTACTGAATAAAAATATCGTTTTCTAAAATGTTAGTAAAAAATTAAATCATATAAACTTACGGGTGTTGTATCAGACAACCTATTATCCGCCATCACAAACTTTTAGTTGTTGAAACACAAATACTATTGAATTAATGTTATGGTTCAAGTGCACGTATTTACCACAAGGATATGAAATGATCAGATATATAACTATGTAATATTATTTATGATGGATTGTCCAAATACGATATTGAAGGACTGTATAAGAATATTCAAGTATTCAAGTATTACATATTATATGAAGGTGTGCATTTTTAGGCAGAAAACATATCTAATAGTGACAATTTCGTTAATCTGCAGTCGGTTTTGTCCGTAGTATTTGATGCGTGGTGGGATATAAATGTCATATATGCCCATTATAAATCTTCTGTCTTCTCTAAAAAAAACCTCAAAAAACTCAAAAATGAGACAATCACAAAGTTTAATTATATTGGAATAATTCTTATATCATATGCATATCTATAAATACTTGAATTGGATTGGTCAATTAGAATTTTTCTCTTGGTTTACACTTCGATAAACCATATTTCCGAAACTACTTTCGTAATCTATTCATGCTCGATACACATTCTTGCAGGGATATTGGGATTTTCAGCAAGTTGAGATTATAAAACAATTGCATAACAGTTGTTTCTATTCTAATGCATATATACCCCCCCCCCCCCCAAAAAAAAAATGCAATAAAGCTTCGAAAATGTATAAAAATAAAATTTAAATAAAATTCCGGGAAATTTCACGTATGATTTGGCGAATTTACGTCATGGCAAAACACGACGTCATACGATTGAAAACTTTCAGACGGAAGATTAGTTCGTTACTTGTACGCTTCATATTCGGGTAGTATCTAATTAAAATGAAGTTTTTGAGGTAGGTGCTATTTCATTTTAGATTCTGTTGCGTTTATCGCACATTTAAGTTTCTTTAGAAGGTCAAGATGGCGGCGTACTCCTTAGTTACGACATGCCATTTTGTTTCTGATGGTACATATAGTAGCCATTAAAGTAAAAATGTAAATTAGTAATCGTGTATGTTTGGCTGAAGAATTATAAGGATTAAACACATTTTTTCTAGAGGTTATTGATGTGTAAACCGGGGCGATTAACTCACAAACTGAATAAAAGTCCGAAGGACTTTTATGTCAAGTTTGTGAGTTATAGACCCGGTTTACACATCAATAACCTCTAGAAAAAATGTGTTTAATCCTATACTAACCAATTTTTATTTTGATGAGCTGTGTTTTCTCCTGTATCACTCTATCAAATTATAGTTCTTCAATGGATCTATTTCAACGCTAATTTTCAAAAGAGTATAGGCTCCAATGTCAGCACATTTTCTAGATGTTGTCAAAACTAAACGATTCAGTGAATTTCTATATCTCAAAGCTCCAAGAAAATCTTGACCGACATCTACGATCCAAATTGTTCAGTAACTAAAATATTTACTTATATATATATATATATAGACACACTTTTTCAGGAACATGGGTTGCAGCCAGATTTATCAAAGATAAAAACTGTAATAGATTATGATGGAAAAAATAACGAAACCCTCCGTTAAAACATAAGAAAATGCATCAATTAATAGTTATATCTTATGAATTCAAAATGTAATACTCCAAAAAAGGAGCTATTTTGTATTGTATTACTAGTTATGTCACAACTATTCTAAGTACAATATGCAGTATTTCTACCAGTTTGATAAAAAGTCTTTAATTTTAAAGTCAGGCATATTTTAAATTGTTTTTACACACACACAAAAAAAAAAGTCAGATTGCTAATAAAAAGACATTATTCTTGGATTTCAAATCATTGATTATAAAAACAAATCACGAAATAATTTACTGCATGCAGATATGTGCACTTTCTTGTAAATCATTATCGATGAATATACAAAACAACAAAGTTACATTTCACTTAGTTATGTAAGAATAAAACAGGACATTCGCACTCGACAGACGATTCAAATAACTTCCGGTGATGACTAGCAAGATGTAATTCAACGTAACTTAACATTTTCTCTAAGTTCACGACCACAGTACATAAATCTATGTAGGCCGACACAACCTCGTCAAAACAATTCGTGTAAAGTATCACCGAACTAGATACGTTTTTTCGCGACGGCGAGCCCTGACATGTTTCGATACTTTTCCTCTAAAACAAATTATCGAAACATAAGCACAATCGCAAAAATCTGAACCTGGTTCACTATTGATTCTGTGATCTTTTTATTTACATATCGAATATATGTGTTTTTGTTGTTTTCTATGTACCAATCTGATGAGTTAAACCTTTTTAACTGCTTTTTATAGTTTGTGATTATGTTGTATTGTTACACTACTGTCCCAGGTTAGGGAAGGTACCAAAAGTATCGATGTAACTATGTTGACGCAAATGTTCTTAATGACTAATGCTTTGTTACATTGTTTTTTTTTCATAGTGATTACGAAGACATTACAATACTAGTATTGACTGCTGTTCCCTAATTTTGACAGTGTGTCTTTTTGTTTTGTTCACGCATCTTTGTCAATATAATGAGTTGTATGCGACTGTCATACAATTTAGAGGTTTATCTACCTATAAAACTAGGTTCAATCCACCATTTTCTACATGAGAAAATGCCTGTACCAAGTCAGGAATATGGCAGTTGTTATCCATCTGTTTGATGTGTATGAGCTTTTGATTTTGCCATTTGATTAGAGACTTTCCTTTTTGAATTTTCCTCGGAGTTCAGTATATTTGAGATTTTACTTTTCATCAAGATTCATAGATTCTTTTAACAATAAAATTGAAAATGGAAATGGGGAATGTGTCAAAGAGACAACAACCCGACCAAATAAAAATATGTTTACATTGTATGATACTAGTATAAAAATTGTTTATATGAATAATTTCAGAAGTCCATAACTACCATAGCTTATAATGAACTTTGGATAATATGGTAGAATCTCTTTTTATAAATCTTGATTGTTGGGTTTGTTTCTATGTTTCTTTTTTATGCGTTGCTTCGTTTGTTCTTTGTGTTGTTTCTTTTTACATGCTCTTGTATTCACGTCTATATCTTTTATGATTTTTTAATGGAAATAAGACGACGTTCAGTGTAGAGGATGTAAGCAATTATATGCAACCGTACGGCCTTCAACAATGAGAAAACCAATTACCCTATTGTCGGCTTAAAAATGCCATAACATGAAAAGTATAAACAATTCAATCTAAAAACTAACGGCCTAATTAATTAATAACAAGAATGTGTCCAAAGTACACGGGTACCCCATCCGCACTATTATTTTCTATGTTCAATGGACCGTGAAAATGTGGAAAAATCTCTAATTTGGCATTACAATTAGAAAGAGCATGTCGTAGGGAACATGTGTACTTAGTTTCAAGTAGATCGGACTTCAACTTCATCAAAAATTACCTCAACCAAAACAAAAAATTTAACCTGAAGCGGGACAGCCTGACGGAATAATGAACGGAAGAACAGACGATCGAATGGAAGAACAGACGAATGAACGAACAGATGGACGCACAGACCAGAAAACATAATGACCATAAATGAGACATAAAAAAATGAACGAACAACAATTATGTTACACAGCAACAAACGACAACTACTGAATTACAGACTCCTGACTTGAGACAGGCATGCACATGCAGAATGTGACGAAGTTATTAAGTTCAGTTGAAGGCATCAATCCTCCCCTAACATGGGACAGTGGTGTAACAGACTCAGTTCAACATAAGAACAAACTATAAAAATCAGTTGAAAAAGGCTTAACTCGTCAGATGGATATAAATAGTAATTCATAAAACAAACACACAGAGTGGACGTAGGCGGGTCGTGTAGCATTCCACCTCAACATCAACAACCTTGTTAGATGAACGCGCACCTTACTTAAATTGTTTTTAAGTGATCATGTTGACGGTTTCATTACTTGATATGTATAAGATGTCCAGGTATTAATTTGGAAAGAACAACTGAATACAAAAAAATCCATTTCTTTTTTTTATTTTCAGTTTTTAATTCCAGATTAGAAAGTTTAACTACTTGTACTATATGTGTTGAAAAACAACAAAACGAAAGAAAAACACATTTAAAACATGAAATCGGTATCTGTTTTATATTTTATAGCTACAAATGTATATAGTATATAATTTAAAAGCTGACACAAAACCAAAGCCTATAACAAATATTAAGCATACATGTTAAGGATTTGTTTTCTCTCAATCCATTTATGACTTTCGGACAGCGTTATACTACTGTTGCCTTTATGAACCCCTCCATGAGTACATGTAGATGCATAAATATCTTCCAAAAGTTCTAACACAACGAAACGTGTTATATCTTATTCGATTTCTAGTAATCATATGGTATGTCGGAAATGATTTTCTGCTATTTATTTAGATAAAGGAATATTTGTAGTTAAAATGCTCCCAATTTATTTTATTTTACACATTTTATTCTGGCTTATGACTTTTACCATGAACATATAACAAATCATGGTTTACATATATAATAGTTCAGAAACCATTTGGTTATTGTAAAATTATCTCACATTTCAATGATGAAATGAATAGACTTTTTGTGTGTTAAATCTTCTGTTACACAGTACTACAAATACGTTACAAAATCTACTGTTCCCTTTAAATATTCCTGAACCGTTTATCACATTGTTTGGATGAAATTATAGTTATGTATTTGGTTTTTAACATATTGAAGTACGATGTAGCAATGAAGACCGTACTTTGAACTATAATAGTTTACTCTTATATATTGTGACTTGAAAAGAGAGTTGTATCATTGACACTCATACCACATCTCTTATATCTATAAACATAAGAAATGTTAAATACACATTGTTTGGATTCAATATTATTCCTAGGATACCCATTTTCGTGGAATTCATGGCTATGGACAACCTTGAATTTGAATGTCCATTACAGCACACATTTTCTATTGGCTTATGCAATCTATGGATTTTGATATGAGCGTCACTGATGAGTCTTTATGTAGACGAAACGCGCGTCTGGCGTACTAAATAATAATCCTGGTACCTTTGATAACTATTATGCTTAACTTGGCCACGAAATCAAATTGCCATGCTATTACAATTTTTCCTCAATCATCGAACATTTGTATCCAAGAAAATAAATTAATCCACAGTAATAAAATAATTAAGACTGAACTAAACTGCTTTTAGTTTAAACTATAGGGGTAGTTGCAGATAAGGATCAGTTACTGTAAGGCCTTAAACAATGAGCAAACTACCTTTTTGAAAATCATTTACTTTCATAATTTCTTAAAAAAATAATCGAAGTTGTGTTAGGCAATAATTTAGTACACAAATAAATCTTTTTTTTTAGGAAACCTACTTTGTAAGTATATTAACATATTTTGAAAACCGAAAAATAAGATCACAAGGATGCTTCATCAGAATCATAACTTGACTGCCAGACAACCATCACAAATTCAATGCATTTAAATATTACGTAATTTTTCAATAAAATGCATTATTTCTTCATGACAAGATTTCAACAACGCCTCGGCAGCATACAAATAACTAAAATCTAACGCCAAGGTAATAGCAAGGACGTGTAAAATAAGAATTGAATGTTCCTTTAATGTACCTTTATGTATTTGTCAAAGGACACGCATTCTCTGTGTAAAGAGCTTCCATGCTTCATACAAAATTTGTTTCTTTCAACGATTTAAATGCTAATTAGAATTAAAAAAGAACCAGACAATCCTTTAAATAATCAAAAATTAAATATTATTCGCATATTACTTACTGTAGAAACTTTAGTATTGATAGGGGCCAGTTATTGTGGAATGTGAAAACATTCTTGGTTCGATTTTTTTTTTCAATTTATGTTTTTAAAATAAACATATTCGTACTCGATGGAAAATATGTAATTTAGAATTGTAACTGAATGGACTTTTGAAATCGTATGAAATGATCTTGGAGTATAGATTATAGGTACTGCCGTTGTTTATCAGCTTACTTAGGTGTTATAGTCATGGTCATGTTTATTGTATTTGTATATTTTTAATTTTGACCTGTTAAATCCTTTTTAGGTAATTTGTTTATACTCCTGTCTTACATTTTGCCTATGAATTTTGCCCATTGATTGTCTATATGCAATTGTGTTTCAATTTTATTTGTTTTATAGAGATTTAGATTAAAGCATGGTGTTAACTGCTGTACTCCAATTTTACTCTTTTTTTTAAATATCTATAACGTCTGTTTGTTTTGCTCACGCAATGAATGTTCCTCTGGTATCTTTTGTCCATCTTTTGTTGTCCATATGATACAATTATATGTCACTATCATACAATACTAAGTGAGAGATTTATCTAGCTATAAAAAGAGGTTTAATTCATTGTTTTCTACAGAAGGAAATATATGTACTAAGTCAGGAATATGATAGATATTTTCCAAGCAGTTTTAATATTGACTTTTCGTTTTGAATTTTCCTTAGAATTCAGTATTTTTTGTTATTTTACTTTTTTCGGCACTCATTGAACAAAAACACTTTCAGAGAACATTTTTATCTAGATTACACACACTTAAAAGCAAGGAATGATATACACAGCAATATATACAATTTAGAAATTCTACTAACATTTGTTTAATAGTTTTTCATACAAGAAGTTAATGAGTATTATGAAATTCATTAAATATTTGAAATGCTCACATTTCAATTTAACAAAAAAAGACAACCAGATAAACAAGTTTGTTTGATCATGTCATATGTATCCCCCTTTGACAAGACATCAGGAAATTTCAAACAGTCTTTACTCTAATTTTTCAGATGATTTTTTTCAAAGAAACACGTTTTCAAGCTAAAAAATATTTGCTATTGATGTTAGCTTCATATAGTTATATCAGTATACTTAAAAATACCAACATAAAGACCTGACCATAAACTACAGAAAACATGGAAATTACGGCGAAAGTGAGCACCACAAGCTATACACATTGTTTAATTTCCTGCAAAACCAATCAATATGTTGCATATTACTTATCACAAGGATTTCATTATTTTAGACATAACAGTTATCAAAGGTACCAGGATTATAATTTAGTACGCCAGACGCGCGTTTCGTCTACATAAGACTCAGCAGTGACGCTCATATCAAAATATTTATAAAGCCAAACAAGTAAAAAGTTGAAGAGCATTGAGGATCCAAAAGTCCAAAAAGTTGTGCCAAATACGGCTAAGGTTATCTATGCCTGGGATAAAAACATAAAACACATAACATTAAGGTGGTTTCAACCAAACACACTCCAAGTCATAAGCCCAGTATTGCGATCAGCAACTACAGGAGATCTTTTATAAGATATTAATTTTACTTCTATGTGTCTAATGTTTCCGGGTCCTATACTTGCAGATATCTTTTTATCAATTGAAAAGGGATTAATATGTCAGACGAGTTTGAGCTAACGCAAAAGCCTAAAATTATTTACAGTAAATGTATTGTATTCAAATAATTCTGATAAGTTCTATTTCAAAATAATCGTTCTTTTTTTAAATACAATGCTTATGTTCTAAAACGTTAAACCCCTATCGCTCTTCCTTTCTTCAGCCCTCACATAGCGACCTAAACCCGTTGTTCAGCTTTACTATTCATCCCAGAAAACAATAACAACTAAACATGCACCAACTAGAAAAATTACTGAAGATAGAAAAATAAAACAAATGGTGCTGAAATAACATTTATAGCATTCATACTGACAACTGGCTTTGTAACATTTACAACAGCTTGATTTATAACAGTTCCAGCAGCCATCACAACAGCAGACGTTAAAAATCATCCCTGCAATACAAGTCAATATATATCGAAAAACAATACAACAGCCAAATACAATTCCAAAGAAAGATAACGCAGGACGATTAAAGTCTAAAAATGCGAAATATCCACAAACTGCAGCAATTCCTATAGAGCCATATCCTGCAAAAAGTTGAACAACATCCGACATAGCTGTTCATCGTCCAATGTTTTCTTCCGTCTCCTTGGAATTAGATTGTTAAATACAAAAGACAAGAATAATATAGTTTCTATTCCTGTAGCGTAGCAATAGTTACCAAACACGTCGTCAATGCTGCTTCATAAATAAGTTTCTCTGCAATCTTACAAACAAAATTCGTATCAGTGTGATTCTTCATGTCGTCAAGGATAGCAATACTTGTGTTTTTAAAAGCATCATTGATATCGGGCAAATGAGCAGCTAAGTCTATTCTGATGCTCGCTTCGTTGCGTAAATTACTTCCCCTTTTGTCCCCACATTTGATAATGCTACTTTCGACGGTAAGGCTAACAATAGCACCAATAATTACTTACATAAGCTCTACGCACCAACGAAACAGCATTGGCACCGAGGGCAGCTACTAACAAAGCTGTTTTAAGCCCTACCTGTTTATAGTCTATTTTAAAACTGTTGAACAAATCATTAAAACATGTATAGGAGCCAGCTTTAGAGTCTGTTTGATGACTGCCAGAATCTTCAAAACATGTATTGCAGCCAGTTTCAGAGTCTATTTGATTGCTGACACTTTTTCCGGTTAATATTTGGTTAATAACATGTTCACAATTGTTCGATATTAAATCATACTTTCTCTCTCCAATTCTCTCGCTGAGACGATTAAAAGCTTTCTCGATTTCGCACGTTTGATTTGGATGTTTCTCCGGGTTAACGAAGAATACACCGTTCTTAAAGTCTAAAATAGCATGTGTACGTGTATCTTTGTCGTTTGTTTCTGTATCTTTGTCCTTTACTGCCATAAAGAACGTCTGCTGTACAAATTTACCGATGCCTTCACAAGTTGCCAACGCGATTACAGGCGAGATTGTGTATTGTCCGATGGTGACAGCGTCTATCCCGTTAGTTTCTTTAGAGATTGCCAACACCACGAAATGATGATAATAATTACGACAGGCACTTTTTCGTTTCACTTTTATATGACACAACGGTTTTCACTGAAGTCGGAAATCATCATAATTTTTAAGTTTATTTTTATCTTCTTCTTGGCTAGAATTTTCGGTATTTACCTCTTGAGCCCTGATATTCTTTCTGGTTAACATACAGCTTATTGCATGCTCACAATTGTCTGTCAATATATCATTCTACCCAATTCTCTCGCTAAGACGATTAAAAGCTTCTTCAATTTATTTTGTTGTACTTAGACAGTTCTCATGTTTAACTAAGTACACACCCTGTTCAAAGTCTAAAATAACATGTATACGTGTATGTTTGTCATTTTCCTTTATATCAAGAAAGTGTGCTGTACAAATTTAGCGATATTTCCCAACTCTCCATCCCAATTTCAGCCGGATGTGTGTAGTGTCCAATGGTGACAGCGTCTATCCCGTCTGATACTTCAGCGATGGCAAACACCACGAAATGGTGGAAGTCGCCACTTTCTCGTTTTAGTTCCACTTTTATATGAGACAACGGTTTACACTTACATCGGAAATCATCATAATTTTTCAGTTCGATAGTGTCATCTTCAACTTGAGAACAGATCTACAAAATTAAAAAACGAAATTATCACTTGAATTTTGATGAGTGTTAAAATTCCAATCTTGCCTTCAAATACCTTATGAATATAAAAAGAAATGATAGGCAAATGTCGAAAAATGGGGAATTCTGGTGTCTAATAATATATATATAACTGCCGATGTCGAAACGTTTAACCGTAAACAAAGGACAGACATGTAAACAACTGCATGAGTTAACAACGAGAAACACCCATATAGGATGTTAAAAAATGCATCGTGGGTTCATCAATCTACATCTTTTGTTTTGTTTTAGCTTGAAATAGCTTTATTTCAATTACCATAATATTCCAAAGTATGTAAATAGTTATCAAAGGTACCAGGATTATGTAAAATATTTTCTGACTACAGAGGCGGATTTAGGGGGGGGGGGGGGGGGGGCTTTTAAGAAAGAAAATTGGTTGGTTATATAGGGAATCACTGAAGCGTGACGGGAGCGGGCCCCTGCTTAGGCAGCCAGTGGGCCCCCACTTATGAAAATTTCTAGATACACCACTGCACTACACATGTTTTGTATTACTTTTATTATGATTTACATGTCATGTCAAATATATTACATATGGTTTTATTTTTCTTGTTTCTCATTGGTTTATTTAGACTCGTGTTTTCCAAGATATATTTTGTATTTCTCTCTCTCTCACTATTTTGACATATTGACTCGACGTTACTATAAATACTTTTAGAAATGATATAGACTCCATGTTACTTAAAATAATTACATCGAGTCAATATCATTTCCAATAATAGTAAGATCGAGTCAAAATCATTCCCAAAAATAGTAACATGCAGTCAATATCATTTCCAAAAATAGTAACATCGAGTCAACATCATTTCCAAAAATAGTGACATCGGGTCAATATCATTTCCAAATATAGTAACATCGAGTCAATATCATTTCCAAAATTAGTAACATCGGCTTAATATCATTTCCAAAAATAGTGACATCGGGTCAATATCATTTCCAAATATAGTAACAGCGAGTCAATATCATTTCCGAATATAATAGCATCGAATCGATACCATGTTCGAACTTACACTTGTACATGTGTGATATATAAATTTAGGCATTTCACTCAGTAAATACATTATATATGGGCCTGTTAGATTTTATTCCACTGCATGCTGATTTTGATAGCGAAATCAACATTTGATTGGTTGAAACTATCCCACGTGATTTCGAACAAAACTTCATATTCCCCTCTGAACGTCGGGATTGGCTTTTTTTTACCCGCGGTTAATGTTTTAAAACGTTTTGAACGAATTTTTTTAGAGATAGACTAGTAATTATGTTTTTAAAGATATAAAAACAAACAGAAGAGAACAAATAATTAATGTTTAATCAGTAATGAGTAGTATTGTGTATGTTGACGATGTGTTAAGTAATAAAAAAAAAAAACGGATAAGAATTCTGAAAACTGAATCATGTAAATCAATAGCTTATGTCAAGAAGTAAAAAAAAATATAAAGGCAGTGGAATAAAACATTCATTCTCCGTAGCTTTGGGAGATATGAAGATTTGTTAACCCTCGAAAAATCATATTTTCCTCGGGCAAAGCCCTCGTGAAATAAGATTTGTCTTGGGTGAACAAATCTTCATATCTCCCTCAGACACGGGAAATAAATGAATATTATTCCATATTGATAAAATATTAGTAGGTTTTTCTATATGAATTGGATCTTGAATAAATAAGCATATTCACCTGCAGAAAAAGGATATTCACCGCGCAAAACGTCGCGTGCTTTTACTTGTATAATTTTGATAAAAAAACGTTTGATGTACAATTAGTTTTGGTAAATATTTTCCATTACATTCATTTCTTTCGGAATATGGAATAAAACATTTACTGTCTTTTGCTTCGGTAAATATGTGGTTTAATTGACTTTTGCCGTTTGCCTCAGTGAATATCAGTTTTTCAAAAGTCAATAAAACCACACATTTACCTCATCAAAAGACAGTAACTGTATAATATTGCACGTCGGATTTTGTCCTGGGTCGATATAATACGAAAAGTTTCACATATAACGTTTTGACCATATAACCAAAATTCCATAATTAATAAATAAATATATATAATATTTATATATATATAGTGGTGTACAAAAAAAATATTGACACCTTGTGTTTGTGGCATAACATCTTGACCACAAGTTTATCGTTTTCTGTTTAGTATTAAATTATATTAAGATCCATTTTGTTACATCTCGTGATCAATTTTATTTGGCAATCGCCAATGGCAGTCAGCAGGGTTTAAGAACATCAGTTGTTCGACCTGTTAGTCAAATGCGTTTTGTTTAAATATACTTTCTCACTTTTTTGGTCTTTTGGAAAATGTTGTTTGTGCTGTATTTAGACCCTTCTACAACGAAATTTGTTTTACATGCACACGTAAAAAAATTGCTTTTTTATCCAACGCAATCATAGGTTTGAACGTAGTTTTCAATTTAGACTCGTAGACTCGTATACATGTATATAGTATATATATATACAACTCGTCTAAATATATATATATATATATGAGTCTAAAAGATTGTGTAACAATACCGATAAATAGATGGAAAACAAAACACTAAAAAGTGTTGAATATCAAAGATGATATTCAACACTTTTTAGTGTTTTGTTTTCCATCTATTTATCGGTATTGTTACACAATCTTTTAGACTCATATCATTTTTCCTGTTTGTGTAGTATTGTCAATTTTGATGATCCAATACCTATTAAGTTTACAGGTTGGTAGATTCTTATAGACTCTATATATGTATGTGTAGTCAACTTTGATCGTATGGCAATGAGACTACTATAACACTGTGTACTATAACACTGTGTTATAGTAGTCTCTGTATGGCA
Organism: Mytilus trossulus; assembly: GCF_036588685.1. Taxonomy (NCBI): domain Eukaryota; kingdom Metazoa; phylum Mollusca; class Bivalvia; order Mytilida; family Mytilidae; genus Mytilus; species Mytilus trossulus. The sequence continues at coordinate 44,027,363 of NC_086375.1, read as the reverse complement.
GGAGTATTTGGTAATACAACAAAACCAAACACTAGAAACGAAAGATTTTCTTTATAATAAAACATTTTCGCAATTTAAAATGTAAGGAAAACATTCCGTAATTGTTTGTTCTTTATTTAAAAACACTTACTAATAGATTTACTAAACAACTTACCGCATTATAAAACGTCGTGGTTTTACTGTCTGCCATCGTTCTGATTAAAATCCAGATCTATCGGAGTAACTCGTCGTCTTAGAAAAATATGTATAAAAACCAGTTGAAAAAGGCTCAACTCGTCAGATGGATATAAATAGTAATTCATCAAACAAAAACAGAGTGGACGTAGGCGGGTCTTATAGTACATACACCTCAATATCAACAACCTTGTCAGATGAACGCGCACCTTAATTAAAAAAAATGAAAGTGATCATGTTAACGGTTTAATTACTTGCTAGGTATGCGATGTTCAGGTACTACTTTCGAATGAACAACTGAATACAATAAAAAATCCATTTCTTTTTTAAAATTTTCAGTTTTTAATTCCAGATAAAACAGAAAATTTAGCTGCTAGTACCAGTTGTTTTGAACAAACAACAAAACAGTAGTATTTGAAGGCAAAACACATAAAAAAAACATGAAATCGGTAGGTTTTATATTTTAATATATATAATCAATCTGACACAAAACCACAGCCTTTAACAAATGATAAGCATAACCCTCCATTACAAGCTGAGGTGTACATATCTTCCATAATTTTCAACACACTGTAACGTGTTTAATCTTATTCCATTTTTATGTTCTATTTCTAGTTATGTATGCATGAAATGATTTTTCTGCTATTTATTTTTTTAGTTAAAAATACTCCAAATATATTTTATTTCAGACATTTTTATTGTGTTTATGAATTTCACCATGAACATATAACAAATCATGGTTTACATATAATGTACAGAAAACATTTGTTTTTTTGTATAATTATCTCACATTTCAATGATGAAATGAATGACTATTTGTGTGTTAAATTTTCTGTCACCCAGTTCTACTAATACATTACAAACTCTATTGTTCCCTTTACATATTCCTTAACCGTTTATCACATTGTTTGGATGGAAGAATAGTACATATTTAGTTTTAATTTACATATTGAAGTACAATGTAGCAATGAAGACCGTACTTTGACCTATAATGGTTTACTTTTATATATTGTGACTTTGGTGGAGAATTGTCTCATTGGCACTCATACCACATCTTCTTATACCTATAAACATAAGAAAAGTTAAATTCACATGTGTGGATTCAATATTATTCCTTACATACCATTTTCGTAGAACTCATGGTTATAGGCAACCTTGAATTTGAATGTCCAATAAAGCACACATTTTCTATTTCACTAGGCAAGTCATTTTTGTCTACTAGTATATGTGTAAAATTCAAATTCTAAAAAAGATTTTAAAAAATTTACCTATCATCACACTAGGCTTTAAGGGTAAGGATCAGTCACTGTAAGGCCTTAAACAATGAGCAAACTACCTTTTTGAAAATCACTTACTTTCATGATTTCTTTAAAAAATAATCGAAGTTGTGTTAGGTCACATTTTATAACACAAATAAATCATTTTTTAAGGAAGCCTACAATGTATATATATTAAAACAAATTAAAAACAAACAAAAAAGGATCACAAGGATGTTTCATCAGAATCATAACTTGACTGCCAGACAACCATTACAGTGCATTCAAATATTACGTAATTTTTCAATAAAATGAATTATTTCTCCATGACAAAATTTCAACAACGCCTAGGCAGCATACAAAAAAAACTTCATTTAACGCCAAGGTAATAGCAAAGACATGTAAAGTAAGAACTAAATGTACCTTTATATATTTGTTAAAGGCAAGCATTCACTTTGTAAAGAGCTTCCATGCTTCATACAAAATTTGTTTCTTTCAACGATTTAAATGCCAATTAAAATTTAAAAAGAACCAGACAATCCTTTAAATAATCAGAAATTAAATATTATTCGCATATTATTTACTATAGAAACTTTGGTATTGATAGGGGTCAATTTTTGTGGAATGTGAAAACAAACTTGGTTCGATCGTTTTTTTCCAATTTATGTTTTTTAAATAGACATATTCGCACTCGATGGCAAATATGTAATTTATGCCTCGTTCACACGTACGTTTAATTAGAATTGAATTCGAATCGAATTCGCTAATCGCGTTCACACACTCTTCTTTTTTAATTCGAATTGATTCGCAATAGCTAATTCGAATTATCCAATTTGCATTAGAAATACGTTTTTGTTAATTCGAATTAAAAGCTAACGTCGTTAGGACAGTAAAGCGAATTTGACGCGCATTCCAATTCGAATTAGAATTTACGCTAGGACTTTAAACGTTTCGAATGCGAATTAAACTAATTCGAATTAGTTAATGCGAACGAATTCGAATTACGTGTGAACTCAATATTAGTATTGTAACTGAATGGACTTATGAAATCGTATGAAATGGTCTTGGAGTATAGATTCTAGGTACTGTCGTTATATATCATCTTACTTAGGTGCTATAGTCATGGTCATGTTTATTGTATTTGTATATTTTTAATTTTGACTGTTAAATCCTTTTGAGGTAATTTGTTGTATTCATACACTTTGCAATTGTTTTATTGTGCTATGCTCAAGTTTGTAATCCTGTCGTACATTTTGCCTATGAACTTTGCCCATTGATTGTCTATATGCAATTTTGTTTTAATGTTATTTGTTTTTATAGAGATTAAGGTTAAAGCACAGTGTAAACTGCTGTACTCCAATTTTCACTCTATAACGTCTGTTTGTTTTGCTCATGCAATGAATGTCCCTCTGGTATCTTTTGTCCATCTTTTGTTGTCCATATTATACAATTATATGTCACTATCATACAATACTAAGTGAGAGATTTAGCTAGCTAGCTATAAAAAGAGGTTTAATTCATTGTTTTCTACAGAAGGAAATATATGTACTAAGTCAGGAATATGATAAATATTTTCCATGCCGTTTGAGTATTGACTTTCCGTTTTGAATTTTCCTAACAATTCAGTATTTTTGTTATTTTACTTTTTTCGGCACTCGTTGAACAAAAACACTTTCAGAGAACATTTTTATCTAGATTACACACACTTAGAGACAAAAGCAAGGAATGATATAAACAGCAATATAATATACAATTTAGAAATTTTACAAACATTTGTTTAATAGTTTATCATTCAAGAAGTTAATGAGTATTATGAAATTCATTAAATGTTTGGTATGCTCACATTTTAATTTAACTTCCATGTCTTTTTTTGTTAACCAGATATACAAGTTTGTTTTATCATGTCATATGTATCCCCCTTTGACAAGACATCAGGAAAATTCAAACAGTCTTTACTCTAATTTTTCAGATGATTTTTTTCAAAGAAACACGTTTTCAAGCTAAAAAGTTTTGTTATTGATGTTAGCTTCATATAGTTATATCAGTATACTTAAAAAACCCAACATAAAGACCTGACCATAAACTGCAGAAAACATGGAAATTACGGTGAAAGTGAGCACCACACGCTATACAAATTGTTAAATTTCCTGCAAAACAAATCAATATGTTGCATATTACTCACCACAAGGATTTCATTGTTTAGACATAAAACACATAACATTCAGGTGGTTTCAAACAAACACACTCCAAGTCATAAGCCCAGTATTTCGATCACCAACTACAGGAGATCTTTTATAAGATATTAATTCTACTTCTATGTGTCTAATGTTACCGGGTTCTATACTTGCAGATATATTTTTATCAATTGAAAAGGGATTAATAATTCAGCCGAGTTTTAGCTAACGCAAAAGCCTAAAATTATTTACAGTAAATGTATTTGTATTCAAATAATTCTGATAAGATCTATTTCAAAATAATCTTTTTTTTTTTAAAATACAATGCTTATGTCCTAAAAGGTTGGACCCCTATCGCTCTTCCTTTCTTCAAACCTCATATAGCGACCTAAGCCCGTTGTTCAGTTTTACTAATCATCCCAGAAAACAATAATAACTAAAAATGCACCAACTAGAAAAATTACTGAAGATAGAAAAATAAAACAAACGGTGCTGAAATAACATTTATAGCATCTACATTGACAACTGGCCTCGTAACATTTACAACAGCTTGATTTATAACAGTCCCAGCAACACTTATGAAAGCAGACGGAAAAAATCATCCCTGCAATACAAGTCAATATATATCGAAATACAATACAACAGCCAAATACAATTCCAAAGAAAGACAATGCAGGACGATTAAAGTCTAAAAATGCGAAATATCCACAAACTACAGCAATTCCTATAGAGCCATATCCTGCAAATAGTTGCAGGAACAACATCCGACATAGATATTTAGCTTCCAAAGTTTTATTTCGTCTCCTTGAAATTAAATTGTTAAATACGAAAGACAAAAATACAATAGTTTCTATTCCTGTGGCGAAAGCAACAGTCGCCAAACACGTCGTCATAGCTGCTTCATAGATAAGTTTCTCTGCAATTTTACAAACAAAATTTGTATCAGTGTGATTCTTCACGTCTTCAAGGATAGCGATACTTGTGTTTTTTAAAGCACCATTGATATCGGGCAAATAAGAAGCCAAGTCTATTCTGATATCCGCTTCTTTGCGTAAATTACTTCCCCTTTTGTCTCCGCATTTAAGGATGCTACTTTCCACGGTAAGGCTGACAATAGCTGCAATAATTACCCTTACATAAGCTCGACGCACCAACGAACCAGCAACTGCACCAAGGGCAGCTACTAATAAAGCAGTTTTGAATCCTACTTCTTTACAATCTATTATCAAAATGTTGAACATATCATTAAAACATTTCCTCGAGAAAGTGATGGAGTCTGCGTCTGTTTGATCACTGACGCTCTCTCCGGTAAAAATATGGTTAATTACATGCTCACAATTGTTTGATAATAATTCGTACTTTCTCTCACCAATTCTACTGTTTAGACGATTAAAAGCTTCCTCAAATTTTTCTCCACTTGGATAGTTTTTATTCGTAACTAGATACAAACCCTCAACAAAGTCGAAATTTTTGTGTGTAACTTTTTCTCCGATAAAGACCGTCTGCTGTATAAATTTACCGATGCCATCACAACTTTCCATCCCAATTTCACCCGAGCTTGTGTATTCTCCGATGGTGACAGCATCTATAGCATTATCTACTTCAGAGATTGACGACACCACGAAATGGTGGAAGTAGCCACCTTTTCGTTTCACTTGTAAATGAGACATCGGTTTACACTTACACTTACGTCTGAAATCATCATAATTTTCCAGTTTAACTAGACCATTTAAAATATATCTAATTGCATGCTCACAATTATTTGATGATATATCATACTTTCTCTCACCAATTCTCTCGATGAGACGATTAGAAGCTTCTGCAATTTCTTTTCCTGTACTTGGATAGTTCTCCTTTTTAACTAAGAATACATCCTGCTCAAAGTTTAAAATAGCATGTTTAAGTGTTTGTTTTTTGATTTCGTCCATCAAAAACGTCTGCTGTACAAATTTACAGTCGCCATTACAATTCTCAATCCCAGTTTTAGACGAGCCTGTGCATTGTCCGATGGTTACAGCATCTATCCAATCAGATACTTCAGAAATTGCCAACACCACGAAATGGTGTAAGTAGCCACCTTCTCGTTCTACTTGTATATGAGACAACGGTTTACACTTACGTCGAAAATCATCATAATTTTCTAGTTTGATTAGATGATTTTCCTTTTGATCACTGACACTCTTTCTGGTTAAAATATAACTAATTGCATGCTCACAATTATTTGATGATACATCATACTTTCCCTCGCCTATCTTCTCGCTGAGACGATTAGAAGCTTTCTCAATGTCTTTTCTTGTACTTCGGTAGTTCTCCTGTTTAACTAAGTATACACCCTGCGTAAAGTTTAAAATAGCATGTTTAAGTGTTTGTTTGTCGATTTCTTCCATCAAAAACATATGCTGTACAAATTTACAGTCGCCATTACAATTCTCAATCCCATTTTTAGCCGAGCCTGTGCATTGTCCGATGGTTACAGCATCTATCCCATCAGATACTTCAGTAATTGCCAACACCACGAAATGATGAAAGTAGTCACCTTCTCGTCTCACTCTTATATGAGACAACGGTTTTTTTTTACACTTACATCGGAAATCATTATAATTTTCCAGTTTATTTGGATCTTTTTTCTGGCTAGGAGTTTCTGTATTTTTCTCTTTTAATTCTAAACTTTCAGTATCATCTTCAGCGTGACTAAAGCTCTACAAAATTAAAAAAAAATTTGTTTTTACAGTGATATTTTATGAGTGTTATATTACCAATATTGTGTTGAATTTTATTATGAATATTAACGGAGATGATAGACAAATGTCGAAAGGAAAAAAGTTCTGAAGTCGTAACTATAGAGCTACATGTATATATATATATATATATAAAAATATTAAAATTCAAAGGAAAAAATATTGAAAAAATAATTGACAAAATTCCATGTCATCGGCAAATAAATATTTTTTTAATTATAGAAAGCAATTCTGAAGCACTTCCGAAAATCGAAAAGCCCTCATTATTTACAGCATAACACTCCAGGATTTCAACTTTTCTCATTGGAGTATGCAAGTTATTCATGACATTTCATAAGCATGCTGGTGTTAAAATGTGAAAAACGTCAGTTTATCTGAATCTGATTTACGTAAAAAGACCTCCATAAAATGCCGGCTCCTTACACTTAAGAGAACCATTGTAACTTTTCGAGGATGAGGTGGTCTATTTAAAGGCAAACTTACTGCTTTTAGTTTCCGAGGGCAGTGCCAGTCTAAATTCAACGCATTGCAACCCCTTTGTAGAACCTACTTATTAGAGTTATGTTGATTTTTTCTCGTCCTGAATTGGGTGAAACATTTGCCGCTCGACCCAAACAAATAAAAATTAAAAAAAATATCATGTATATAAAATAATTCCCCAATGTGTTATAGCACTATAACCATCTCCTTACTTTGGATAGGTACATAAATAATGTGGCGAGTTTAAACATTATTAGCGAGTCATTGACACTACCTTTAATTTGGCTCTGCCATTTGAAAGTGCGCAGTTTCTTGACTGTTGTGGAATATACGTTTCACAGATGATATGGGTTATGTTCCTGATGTCGTAACTACAATCCGGTTCCTTCTGTGCGAATTTTACCTACCGAATTAGACTATTTACTTGTATTGTAATAACATGGGCAGCATGACCAGTTGCAACATGTGGAGCAGGATATGCTTACCCTTCTGGAGTGCCTGATATTACACTTGTTTTAGGTGGGGTCTGTGTTGCTTTGTCTTTAGTTTTCTATGTTGTGTTTTGTGTACTATTATTTGTGTGTATATTTTTTTTCTTTTTTAGTCATGGCAGTGTCAGTTTAATTTTGATCTATGAGTTTGACTGTCCTTCTGCTATCTTTCGCCCCTCGCGAGGTCAATAAGCAATGCAAAACTTTCAAATAAAAAGGAAATACTGTCAGAAATACAGACTGGTTTGTTAATTTGTCAAATAAATAAATAAAAGGAGAAAAATAAAGGCATGATGTTGTGCAATTAAAAAAAAGAAAATTAAAACATTGACATGCTGTATGGCTGCCGATGACGAAACGTTCAACCGTAAATCAAGGACAGATATGTAAACAACTGCATGGTGTCATCGTACAGCCTTAACCCTTTCACGTTCCGCCAAATTGGACGTAAACTTATGGAAAGACACTACCAAAGTTCAATCGCTTATAGCCGCAATGAAGTTCACACAAAGGTCGTTTTGGGTCCATTTGAGAGATAATTGATAAAATATTTCAAAATAATAACATATCAGAATTTTTTTCTTTTGAAGTCACGTGTTATCTGTCCAAAAGTCACGTGACTTGCGGGAAAAAAATGAAAAAATACAAAATTCTAGCGAAAAAGGTCGTGTGGAGACTTTTTTTTCTGGCTAAAAGGATATAGTTTTGGTGTCAAAGCAATGGCCTAAGTCTCATAGAAACAGAAAAGTTGCCATTATGGTATAGTTGGAGGAAATACCTGTTATATGCCTTCCATAAGTTGATGCCCGCAACATGCAAAATATCGGATTTCAGCCGTTTTTTCGACCAAAATCTTATCCTTGACACAAATTTTAGGCTAAATTGTGTTTATTCAAGCTGCACATAGAATTTTGACTTTAAAAGTAAAGATTCAATGAATTACCAATAATAAATTTGGTGTTTCGGGCCTATGATGTTTTAGTATCAGGGGGGTTGCAACTAGGACACACATTCTTTAAAAACATACAAACGTTGTTTTTAATTTGAGTTTTGTATGTATTCATGACTCTCTTTTTAAAATTGAAAGTAAAGTTAAGTTAAGTTAAGTTACACAAGTTATGTTAAGTCAAGTTAAGTTAAGTTAAGTTAAGTTACACAAGTTATGTTAAGTTACATTTAATATAGACTAGTAATTCATTTTTTCATCTCCGGCTTTGAGGTCCGAACATGCAATATTCCTGCTGTGGGCTAGTACAGCTTCCCACTGAACCACTGGAGTTCCAGTTAAAACTATCGAAATACTGAATCAGCCTGTTTTCGTTTAGAAATTAAGTCTCGATATATATAACACATAATTGTTGTAAATCCCATTATTTCGAGCAAATATAGGATGATATCATACTTTAGTCTGCCATTTTTTCTAAACTTTTACCGGTTCCTTAATTTCAACAAAAGTGTTTTCGGCATTTCCATAACCAGGCACTTCAGAAACAATGTTCTGTTACATCTATTTCAACTTCGAAAAAAATATCATGACTTTTTTTTTCTTTTTTGTCTCTTTTTCAATTAATTTGGTAAGAACTTACCACAAATTGAGAGTGCATTTCAAGTTAATGATTGCGTTGGTACACTTTAAATCACTTTTTTAACTTAAGTACAAGTTAAAATCCAACTATGAATAGTTTCCCTCAAAAATACACGGCGAAGTTAATAAAAAAAGAGTTATATTGCCCCAAAAATCAACAGTATATTTTCCCATACTCTACGAAAATATTGTGTTCAAATTTAATTAAAAACCCGGTTTTTACAGGAGAAAATGTTGTTTGTTAGGGGCGATTTGATACCAAACCGTACTCGGAAGAAGTCTAAGGCACCATGAATCACACAACTGTGATACAGGGGATTGATTTGAGCTCTCAACCACTTCTGTACGTCAACAAATGACAAAGATTCAATACTTTACGCAACTCGCAAGTTGCCCAAAAACATAGCCCATCGGTACCAGAGTACCGATGGGAACGTGAAGGGGTTAAACGAGTAATACCCATATCGAACGCCCGCCAAACAAAAAAATGCAGAGCAGATTCATCTATCTGCATCTTTATTTTAAGCTGGAAAATGACCATTTTATTCAGAAGTATGTAAATTATTCTCTTGTTTTACTTTTATTATTATTGACAATGTCATGTCAAATACATTACATATGTTTTCATTTTTCTTGTACATGTATCTCATTGGTTTATTTTTTTCCAAGATATATTTTGTATTTCAGTTTTTTTCACTATTTCCAAAAATAGTAATATCGAGTTAATATCCTTTCCAAAAAAAGTAACATCGAGTCAACATCATTTCCGAAAATAGTTACATCGGGTCGATATAATTTTCAAATTTACCGTTATTCATGTGTAATATCAAGGAATTGTATATTTAAATATAAAAAAAAGGTTTTTGAAATAAAACATTTTCGAAATTCAAAATGTGAGGAAAACTTTCCCTAGTTGTTTGTTCTTTAAAAAAACACTTACTAATAGATTTATTGAACAACTTACCCTATAAGCAATATTCGAATACCCCACGACCGCATTACTCTCCGCCATCGTTTTGATTAAAATCCAGATCTCACGGAATTACTCGTCGTCTTAGAAAAATATTCATTGTTCCAAAATCAAGGTCCTTGATTGACAGCATGACCTGATATATACTCACAAAACAATACACTACGATTTGTAACAAAAAAAACCCCTATTTCTTGCAGTAGAATGAGCATAACAATATCAGACATCTATATTTTCTAGGTCTGCAATCGGTCTGCGATCAAACTTTAAACACAAATACTAATGTAGTATGGAATGTTACGGTTCAAGTTCAAGCATTTACAAAAGGGATTATGTGACTGACATGGCATACCAATCTTTAGAAATTAAAGGTAGTAAACTGAACCTCAGAAATTACCGTCCTAGGCTATTACTATTTCTGTCTTGTCTTGGCATGATTTTTACATCTACTTTGAACACTAGATTATGTGATTATTTCGATAAGTATTCTATTTTACTAGAATATCAAGTCGGTTTCAGACATGGATATTCCACTACTGATAATTCACTTTCATTGTAAACGATATTTGAGTTACTTTATCTTTTTTATCTAAACTTTTAGAGAATAATATAAACGGTAATTTTTTCCAATTTATACAAAATATGTACGAAAATGTAAAATCGTGCATTATATTTAATGGTGAGAAATTCGAGTTGCTTGCTTGTGAAATACGTGAGAGATAGTGCGAAAATCTTCAAATGCTTTTTTGCAATATTTGTAAAAGATTTACAGCACTTGTTAGCTCTCTTAGTGATGACCCTGAACATGAGTTGACAGTATTTAAAAAAATATGTTTTTTTATAAGCAGAGGAGACTGTGATGTTTTCTGAGAGAAATGAAGATCAACAAAAACATGTTAAATGAATTTTGTGATGATTGTGGCAACTAAAAATAAATATAAAGAAGACCAAAGTTCATAATTGCTTCAAAGTGAGACAACCCAAATATATAAAATTACTTATACAAAGTAGAGATCGAACTAGAAATTGTAACTCTAATAAATACCATTGTATATGTTTTGCTATATGATTTCTAAGGACCCAAAAATATATTTGTGAACAAGCTACAAAATCAGTTAGTTTTATCAGATAGTTTTATGTTCTTCTTTATGTTTCGGCAATTTTGGGATTTGAACATTTTGATTTGATAAATCGTGTTGATTTAAAATTTTGTAATATAAGCTTGTTCTACACCTAAAACCGATGACACCTAGCTGTATTGTTAATGCAGAATTGGGAAGATATACTCTTATTATTAAAGGAGACCTGACACGATTTTTAAAATAAGCAAAAATCAATTAATTTTAACTCAATTATACTATATAAACATATTTCAAACAAAATATTCATTAAAAAACTCCAAATTAAACTAATAACACGTTTTGTAATCACAGAGTCCCCTGGCCTATGAATTTTAATTAGATAGAAAAAAAAAACTTTACACAAACATATTAGATAGAAAAAAAACTTTACACAAACATATTTCAAGCCAAAATATAGAAAATGAAGCAAAACCCCGATTCCGTGTCAGGTCTCCTTTAATGCTAAAGTACATATGGTCTGTTTCTTGTGTAAATTACTGTTGAAAAGAAAGTAATTTTTCATGTATTTTATATAATCTATTCTATATTAATTTTCTCAACTATGGTCTTGAATGTAAATGGATACAAATGATCAAAAAATGATTTTGATACTTAACTAGAGGCTCTAAAGAGCCTGTGTCGCTCACCTTGGTATATGTGAATATTAAACAAAGGACGCAGATGGATTCATGACAAAATTATGTTTTTGTGATGGTGAAGTGTTTGTACATCTTATTTTACTGAACATTCTTGCTTACAATTATTTCTATCTATATAGAACTTAGCCCAGTAGTTTCAGTGGAAAATGTTAGTAAAAATTTACAAATTTCATGAAAATTGTTAAAAATTGACTATAAAGGGCAATAACTCCTAAAGGGGTCAACTGACCATTTTGGTCATGTTGACTTATTTGTAGATCTTACTTTGCTGAACATTATTGCTGTTTACAGTTTATCTCTATCTTAGTAATATTCAAGATAATAAGTGAAAATGGACAAAATGTACCTAAAATTACCAATTCAGGGGCAGCAACCCAACAACGGGTTATCCGATTCATCTGAAAATTTCAGGGCAGATAGATCTTCACCTGATTAACAATTTTACCCCATGTCAGATTTGCTCTAAATGCTTTGGTTTTTGAGTTATAAGCCAAAAACTGCATTATACCCCTGTGTTCTATTTTTAGCCATGGCGGCCATCTTGGTTGGTTTGACGGGTCACGCCACACATTTTTTAAACTAGATACCCCAATGATGATTGTGTCCAAGTTTGATTTAATTTGGCCCAGTAGTTTTGGAGGAGAAGATTTTTGTACAAGTTAACGACGACGACAACGCCGGACGCCAAGTGATGAGAAAAGCTCACTTGGCCCTTCGGGCCAGGTGAGCTAAAAAGGAATGCCATGTATATGGTTGAACCAATCATTAGATAAATGGGTAATTAAAAGTATATTATATTTGTTATTCTCGTGGTGTTTTGTCTGATGCTTGGTCCGTTTCTGTGTGTGTTACGTTTCGGTGTTATGTCGTTGTTCTCCTCTGATATTTAATGCGTTTCCCTCGGTTTTAGTTTGATACCCCGATTTTGTTTTTTGTCCATGGATTTATGAGTTTTGAACAGCGGTATACTACTGTTGCCTTTATATAGGACTTAAACTTAAGAGATGTTTTTTTGCAGAATTGCCTAAGCGAATTAAACACTCCTACCTAAATGTTTAATTTGTATAAAAACTTCCAGACTGCAAGTTCAAATTATTGAAATAATAACCCTGTCACATTATCTGTATAAATAAAAACTTCTGAACTTTCAGTACGTGTTATCTTGATAACACATATTCCTGAATATGTGGACAGCCTTGCTTATGAAGTTCTTACTAAACATATCAAGAAAACTTTATGGCCTCAATGTGACTTTGAGTTGAAGAACAGCAAAACAGTACTGTTCCTTTTCTTTTTGTGTTTTTTGCTGTGCACATATTTTTTTTGGGGTCATGGATGGGTAACCTCATCTCCATTTTTTTCTTTTAGCTTTTGACATGCCAAGGTGACCCTTGATAGAATGACATGTAAGGTGACGGTACCCAAATTGCACCTATTTTGACGTTTTTTTCACATACATTTTTTTTTATGATAAAGACAAAATTTTCCACTTTGTGTTTATTTTGTAATCGTATCCTTCTTTATCATATAGGTACAACAATTTAGTTTTGAAACCCTATTGAGTGATAGAAAATTAACTCTGCACAAAAAAATTATGTAGACCAAATAAAGTTGACCTAATTATCATTTAATTGAAAACCAGATACAGCCAAAATGTTAATATTATTCAATGAATCCAGTTTATGTTACTCCTATAAAATTGTTAACTTTTTAACTCACAAATTAATTTAAATCTGAACTTTACATGAAAATTGGCATATATCATTGAACTGTAAAGTGAAGTTAAAAACAGATGGTAGATATGAAGGTATAATAATAGCTTTCTTAAACTGATTCTATAAGAATGGTTAACTAAAAATATCAAAATACCTCAAGATGGTCCTTTTGACAAAACATATAAATAAAGGCAACAGTAGTATACCGCTGTTCAAAACTCATAAATTGATGGAATAAAAACAAAATCAGGGTAACAAACTAAAACTGAGGGAAAGGCATTAAATATAAGAGGAGAACAAACATTAAAAATGTAACACACTCAGTAAAGGACTAAGCATTAGACAAAATCTGATGAGAATAACAAATATAAAAGATGAAATAAAACTTTTGAAAACCTTCATAATTACTGAATGCACATCTTAATAAAATGTTTTCATAGTGATCATGTTGAAATTTCAATACTTATTATTTATCAGAAAATAAAGTATTACTTTAAAGTGGAACATAAAATACTTAAAAAAAGAACACAGATTTTGTATAAATCCTTAAGAGTATTTTGTTGAAAATTTTCAATCCCAGATTCAAGACAGTTTGACTACTGGCATTAGTATTGTTGAACAAACATTATACTGGTTGCATTTTGAAGGCAAAACACACAAATAAATGAACTCAATAAGTGTTTATATCTTTTATGGATATATATCTTAAAGCTGACACAAAACAAACCAATGGATATCACAGCCTGTTACAAATGTTATACATACCCCCTCAATGACTAGCAGGGGTATAAATATCTTCAATTTCTTCAACACATAGTGTAATATTTTATCTAATTACATATGTGTTCTATCTCGAGATATGTGTATGGAAAAATGTCACAGCCATGTTATGTTTAAGTCATGCTGCTAATTATTTAAAAAGAAAAAAAAAGTATTTGTAGTTCAAAATACTCACAATATATTTATTTTGGTTATCACAATAAATTTATTTTGGTTAATGGGCTGTAACAATAAACATATGATGAAAAAAATCTCCAGGTGTACGTTAACATTTTGTACATTTTAAATTTTGCTCATTAATCCCATATCTAAATGATGAAATATATAAACTATTCATATTTCAAATCTACTTTTTATATATAACAAACTCTACTGACCTGTTCTATCACATTGTTTGAATGATATATTCACTAACATAAGCAGCTATAAATGTAAGAAAAACTAAATTCACATTTTATAATGAAATTGGCTGATCTAAACTCCTTTCGGTGTAAGTATCAGAAGCAGTTGCAAATGAAGCATCAGGACTATGGTCTAAATTAATGTACAGTAAACCATAAAACTGGTCAAGACTGCTTTTCAATCTAATTAAAACTGCATTCTTTAATTGCTTCAAATCTAATATTTCGCGCATCAAGGTGCGACATATCAGAACAGGAGCAATTGAAGAATTTAATTAGATTGACTCCTTTTTAAAAATCCTTTATCTGCAACTTTTTTTTAATAATAATATATATAGTTGTAAGCTGTGTTAGGTCACCAGTTTATTAAATAAATATTTGTTTAGGAAGACTACAATGTATATATATTAAAACATTAAAATATAATTAGATATTATGAACTTTCTGAAGACTCAATTATTTGACATGCAGACGACAAACACATGACATTTCAATACAATGTAATCTTTTAAATAAAATGATATAATTTCTGTATGACAACATTACAACAGTGCATAGGACAAAACTGTATATAACTTTATGGTAATATCATAGAAATGTAGTTCAAAGAATTGATCGAGTGCTTCTTTTCTCCATTTTAAAAGGTTGTCAAAGCTCAAACATATAAAGTGCCTTCATGTTTGATGAAAACTTGTTCCAGTCAATATTTTAACACACATCCCAATAAAATTATAAAAAGAACCATTCAATTCTTAAGTGAACAATAATTAGATATAATTCACACAAAGTTTAATTAAGAAGTTCTTGTCTTCATGGTATCAATTTTTGTGGATTGTGAAAACATATTTGGTTTGTTAGGTTTTCAATTCATGGTTTTAAGATAAACAGATTTGCACTCAATGAAAATATGAAATTTCTTAATGATCTCCCTTTAGTTGGTAAAAGGTTTGACCAAATAAAATTTGATTCAAAACTGCAAACAATACATTAGTTAATTGTTAGTAATGTTTTATCACTAAATTAAACCCAATAACAAGATTAAAATAGAACAAATGTAGTATACCTAAAGATAGACTAAATCCACTAATAATTTAGAAAGATACCCCAAGAACAATACTGGTCATTTTCCATACCTTTTAACTTAAATAAAGTAACAATTGTTTAAAACATATAACAAAAATCAACAAATAATGGAAAGTCTTCTGTATTAAATACATAAACATCAAAGTGTAGCTCTTTCATACAACAAAAAAACAACAACATAAAAAGATAATTGTCTTGCATATTATACAATATGTACTTTGTACCTTTTAATGTCACTTACAATATTAATCAGAGAGCTTGTGAGCACCTGAGGTTACAGATTTGCATTCATTTTGCAATGTGAATTTAGAACTCAACATTCATGTTTTGAGTTATGAAAGGCATTATTTTGAATTGGGAGTTATTTTCCTTTGTCAAAAATTAACTATGCCAAGAAAATAATGCTATATGGCCAGTGTCAAAGGAGTTTTGATTGTATTTCATTAAATCTTTAATCCAAAAACAAGTGTTGAACAAACAATTTCATTCTTCCCTTTCACTATGGTGTACATTGAATGAACTGTAACTAGAATTCAGTCAGATTGTGTCTTACAAAGACTAATGTGAATGTGCAACATATAAAATAAAATATTCATTCTATTAAAAAGCACTGGTTAAGTAAGTCATTTATTCCAAGCACAATATATCTACAACGCTCTTTCATTTCATAAATAAAAAAATACTATTTGTAAAAATAAAGGGCAGATAGCCACTTCTAGTCAACTTGGGCTTCATTTAAGTCACAAGAAGCTGTACCTTTACTAGATTTCTATATTTTACATTAAAAATCAAAGGTGCAAAAACAAAGAACAAAGAAATGGAGATGGCACGTTGTGTAAATCACACCCCAGACAGTCAAACTTTATACCCAATAAGAATGAAAATGCAAATAGAAATGCATCACAATCAGATTGAAAATAAAACTTGTGAAATGTGAGATATTGCAAACTAATGCTACCTGTAGTTCCTGAGAAAAAAAAACAACTAAAAATTGATGGGATGGACAGAAGGACAACAGATGTAAACCAATTTACTCACTGCTTTAGAGCTGTGGTAAAAAAAGAACTCTATTTGCTTTTACATATGTATGCATAAAAACACAATCCCACAATGAACATTTTAACATACAATAACAGACACTTATGCTGTAGATAACTTAACAAAGCCTTGTCAACTCATAATAATAGATGCCACACTGAGTTTGTATGTTCAACTTAGGTACATCTTTGACACATAGCCACTCCCCAACCTTAAAGAATCTCTAATTCCTATTAAATTGGTACTTAAGAGTATTTTTTTTTTTTTTATCTTTTTACTTAAAAACTATGACTGCAATAAATTTTGATTAAAAAGGATTATTAGTGGTTTCCATCTGGTTTATGTGGGAAACAATGGCTGCTCACCATAAAATAATCAATTATTAAGTTATTTTGGTTAGTTGTAGAGATGATCAAAAATAAATAACCCAAAACAGAAAAAAGACATAAAGCAATGGCAATAGCTCACACTTGTCTGCGTGGAAATCAGGTCAGAATACTGTACATAAATGCAGCTTACACAACCAAATTATTCTAATTTTACCACGGTAAAAAAAATAAATCATAAAACACAAATTTTCTACATTGTAGAATGATGCCCAATATTAAGAATTCTACTTGTAGCTGCTGTTTAATGGTCCAGAATTCTCAGATTTCCTGACACAATTTTATTTTCTAGTAAAGCTCCAGCTGGGATATCTATTCTGTCTCCATGATTAGCAATAATAATCACAGTTCCCTGTAAAACAACAAGAGCATTGTCAATTGTTTTGCTTCTCCATCATGAATTTGTAATTATTCACAATACTGTTAAACCAGACATGGTCCAGAAAGTAAACATCAAATAATTGTTTTTCTGTATATAAAGAAGAAGAAAGAAGATCATAGTTTTAATGAAGATCTAAGATTCTTGTTATCTCCCTTTAATTTGTATTGAACAAAGCCTTATCAACATTACACATTGCATACTCATGAAGATAGTATGAAAACATTATAGAATCATTTCCATAACACCGTGGACACCCGCAATAAAAAGAAATGGTCCTGTCCACACTGTTATGAAAATGATTCTATTGACATGCCCTGTTTGGTAATAGAGGACATAATGATTCTTCAAGACAAAAAGACATACCATCTTACTTAGACACATTTTTTCTACCCACAGCTGATCAGTCTTTTATACACCTTAATTTCATGTGCTTAGCAGAGAAACTGCATATTCTCTATAAGATTGCAAGTTGAAATGAAAATGATTGCCTATTTCCCAAGTAAGAAAAAAAAGTTTCACACACTGTAAAACGGACATAAAAGCAATGACAAAGTGTGAAACTGCTCACTGAATAAAATGAGATAAAAAAAGGTTGGAAAAGAAAGCTTTTAGAGGTTACAAGAACAGGGGGCAAATGTCCATTGACACATTTTATCAACTCATAGGTAAGTACTTGGAATTATAATATTTCAACAATAAAGCTTTTTCTGTTAGCTTCAAACAATAGGTAACATCAGTTTTTATGTTGATAATAAACAATAGGTAGTACCAGGTTTTATGTTGTAAATACTCTATAGTAATTGCAATTATCAAGTAGTAAAGTATAAAAGAGAAGAGACATTCCTACTGTTTTGAAGCTTAAACTTCTCATTCAAGATTAAATGAATTATTATACCTTTAAAGACACATTTTTGCCAAATGTCACATCTCCAGACACAGTCAAATGGTCTAATTCTAACATATCAGGTATGCTGGAAAATCTTGACAGGTAATCTTTCACCTGAAATGATATGTAAAACATTGTAAATGATTATTTTCCTCCTCCAAAAAAAAAAGATATCTAAATGAATTAGATTTTTTGAAATATGAGAACTTTCTCCATGGCCTAAGCTTTGTAAATGAAATCCTAATTTAAATATGTGGTCCCAATGAAATTGATTTATTAATTTTAAATGTATTACATGTACTACTATATCAAACTTGTGTATTATTTGAAAAGATGTTTCTATGGCAACTTCTTCGGATTCAATTCAAATTATATAATTATATTTGTACAATAGAAAGGGAACGTATTTTTAGAATATTTCCTTTAAAGAACTATTTTGTGCCATTTTGCATTGTGATATATCCTTTATAAAATTTGATTCTATTAGGCTACTTCTTCATATTTATTTTGAATAGTGATATAGACTTTGAACAAATAAATTAATTACCGGTATCAGTTATGGTTGTACCTTTGAGAAATGTGATCCTAGTTTGACTAGAGGTCCCTGTGGGAATGATCTCTTTGGGTTCATCTGTAATGCTCCAGTATGTAGACTGTATAAGTTAGACATCACAATGAGTAAATCAGATGTAGTCTTCACTGGCAAGAACCTTCTACGTGGAACATTGATTCCTACAAATAATGTTTGAGTTACAATTAGTCAAACAGACCTAACTTTTTCAAAAAATGTGTTTTTTTGTGGAATCAAAATTCAGTAAGACTTGTTTTGGGCATTATTGTAAATGTTGCAATTTGAATCTTTTTATTTGATTATTATACTTGTATAATATGTGACCTGCATTTGCATATTAAACTGTATTTGGTATTTTGATGATCCAGTTTGCCAAAAAAACATTGTCAGGTTTAATCTAGTTCTTGTTCATACTTTATCTAATGATTTTGGTGATGTCTTGGTAGCATCCTCAATTGCCGGAGATTGTGAGTTCCATTCCCCACAGGGTCAAACTAAATACTTTAAAATTGATATCTGAAGCTTTACAATAAGCACTTAGGAGTAAAAGTAAAGACAATCCTTTTCAGATTAATGTCCAAGTGGAATGTCACTACAAAGTAAACTAGCAAGCAGATTTAAAATCTGATTCAGCCCATCAGATAAGTGAACAGCAGGGTCCCTATTCTTATCACATTTACATGTTCTCATTCTGATATGTACAGAACATTTCACTAATATAATACTATTCTGTATCAACTTCCCTTACTCCATTAATATCATATAATATTTGTCTGTAATTTTTTTTTGTCATATGAAAATTGCAACTACTGCCTTGTACTTCCAGATGAAGAAAAGTTAGTAGAAAATGCATATAATAACAATACATATGGTTATGTAGACATAAGTTTACACTTGTTTTAATTGATATTTATGCTATTCTAAATAAATTGGTGTTTTTTTCCTCAAAACATAATTCATATACTGACCCATAGCACCCTCAAAACTTTTGATAGCAGCTCCAACAGCAGTTTCTAATTGAATAACATTTACACCATTGTCTAATGTCTGAAAAATAAGATTTCATTCTTAAATAACAAAAACCTTAGAACAGATCTTTTAATATTTTGAATTGGTAGCGTACTGTTTATATTGAACAGAGTTCTATCATCCATTACACAAGGTCAAACACTAGTGAGGGAGGGTAGGAGGAGTCCTGATTCCAAAATCCAGAGCTTAAAAACATGAAATCCGGAAATCCTGAGGTCCAGAAATTCAAAAAAAGAATTCCCCCCTCACAAGTGTTGTTCAAACATGTGTAACAATAATTTTTCTACAAAAACTACACAAATTATTACAATATATTTATTGGCATAGAGATAAATCTGAAATCAAATTATTCTTAATGTTAATTTAAAAGTTTGTTTTTTTTCAATATAAACAGTACATTTTTTGGTCTTTTGTGGATAGTTGTCTCATTGGCAATCATACCACATCTTCTTTTTCATATAAAATGTTATTAAAACTGAAATGACATCCTACTAATACAACATTGAACAATTGAAACTTTTTAATTGTCCTTTATGAAACACTAAACCATCTTTGTATGTAAACTGTTCCTACCTTAGGGTTGACAATGATCTCCATATGTAGTGACTGATCATCTGTAACTCTTTTGATTGCATCTAAACTTATCCATAAATTATTGGTATTGAAAATTCTGTAAAAAATATTAGTTAAAATTAAGAATTTTTATGCATGTAATTCCTTTAAATTCAAAAATTATTGCTATATCATAATTGCAAATCTTAAGACAACAGAAGATGAATGAGATAAAAAAAATTGGGGCTATTGCACATCAAGTCTGCTTATGAAATGTGAAAATATTTTTTGAGAGAATTTGATACCACTGCTACTTTTTAAAGAGGTCTTTTGTTGTTCTTGTCTTAGGTATTTTTGTGCAGTGTTTTATTGTCATATTTTCACTGTTTTGTTTTTTTATTTCTAATGTAAAAAGTTTTCTGACAAGTTCTGTTGTCCAGTGAATATCTCAGTTCTTGGATTATGTGTTGGTTCTTTTGATTACAATATCTTTGCTCACATTTATTTGGTAAACTATGCATTTATGACCTTCTTAGTAGTTAAGTGAAGATCACGCTTCATGCAATTTTTCAAGTTATAAAGGGGCATAACTCTAGAATGATAAATGACTCACTGCCAAAATTCAAATTCTGTCTGCAATTTTTTTTCTTAGCATCATATATGAGTTTAATAAAATATGGATGAGGAAAACTAAAGTAAGAGTGGGTAAAAGAAAATGGTATAAACAAGACAGACAGACAGAAGGAAGGAAAGACAGATGGTCCAGAATAACACTTCATGCCCCTTCCTCCTAGTAGCATGGGCATAAATACCACCTCAAAACAACAAAAGTAATGAATGCATACGCCTTAGTTTAAATGCTACTTACTTAAACTTTGATACACTTTTAAATTCATCAACCTGTAAAAACACAATATAATGTTACAATAGTTAATTTTAATGTCAATTTGTTTGCTTTTAACTACATGTATGTAAAGAATTAAATCAAGGTTAAATTTATTCAAAATTAAGAAAAAGATGAAAATGACTACTGTATCAAAACAGGAATATGACAGTTGTTGTCCATTAGTTAGGTGAGTTTTATTATTCTATTTTGCCATTTGATAGGGAATTTCTATTTTAGATTTTCTTCAGTGTTCAGTATTTTTGTGATTTTACTTTTTTTCTTGTACATTTATTCTTTGAAAAACATTTTTTTCCGAATACTGGTGGGAGGATCTGTGTATCATCCTTATCCTCTTCACTATGAGAAAAGAGGATGCTCTTTTATAAACTTTTACTGTGTCATATATTCTATTATAATCTCTTGTTTGGTATTTCATTATAATAACAATAACCAACACATAATCATTCTGATAAATGATGTAATAAAATAGACATCCTAAGATAATAGAAGTATGAATTATTTCTAAAGGATATATTAAATCCTAAATACACCTACAAGAAAAGCAAATTTTATTTTCGATAGGAAGTATTATTTTCTTTTTCCTTCTATAAGTCAGATTAAAATAACTAAATGTAAGTTAAATAGTTTATCCTTTTTAAGAAGTTTATATATATATACATGTAACAAATTCCTGTCTCTTCTCAACATTACATGTTAATATAATTACTTACATGTTCTTTTGGAACTTGAGCAATTTCTAACAACCGTAATTTGCCTTCATATTCCACAAGAGTACCACCCTGGAAAAGAAATAAAAAGTTCAAAATGTTATAAAACTGATAATCTCTAAGAAATCTTAAAAAAAAATGCAAACATTTACTACTTATATTCTATGAAACAAAAAAATCCAAAATACGTTGTTATGTATTTACCTAAAAATAAAACTTTTAAACCATACGGACATCCTGAACTGATATAATAAAAAACGGAAAAGCACGAAACATTTTGAGCTATATAATTATCATTCATGAACTTTAGCTTTTATTTGTTTCCCTGTATTTTCTGGGTAGCTGGTAATATATGATTATAGTCCATTCTTTCAACATTGAAAATGATTTGTAATATTTTATATTATCGGTGTCATTTGGTATTTTGAATCCCCTGAATAGTGAACTTAGGGTAAAATTATCACGTGGGTCATTACATGGCATTTTGAACCTGGGTTCTTTTTTCATGGTTTAAAAATACCATATGAAAACTGAACATTTATTTAGTCAAGAACAAACGTATAAACAATTACAATTTTCAAATCCTTGTTTTGTTCATTATAATTGTTGCCTCATGGAAAGTTCCCATTACTGTATAAATAACTGTATAAATAATGAATAGTGAAAAGCTGAGACTATGTAGCCTTACCTTGACATCAGCTCTAGTTTTATCTGTAACCTCCATTACAAATTCTGGTGGCTGTTCTTGTTCCATTAAAAAGTTTAAAATGTCTTACAATAATTAAGGAAGATTATTATATTTTTTAGATCGGCATAGCTCTACTTTTTATTACTTTCATTTTTTTGTGATCTATTTTGAAAAGATTTTCTGTACTTTCCTGTAATTTTTCTTCTACTTTTTTCAACATTCTTATTAGTTTTAATGAACCTTCAATTTGACTCAATATATTTTTATGCAACTAGGGTCAGATAAGATGCTGACCCTCATCCTTATGTGAAAATAGTTTAAGACACTTTGAAGCCAGACATTGTGGATGTAAAAATCAATGGAAATTTTAAGATTTACATTTTGAAAGGATACTCAAATCTACTGTGGCACCAAGATTGTCAATATTTGATATAAATACATATTTCTTCCCACTGTCCAGAAATTGTTTCAATAAACCAGAGTTGACTAGACTTTGATAAACATCTCCGTGACCAGGTGGGTACCAGCTGAAAGGAAGTACAAAAGTTTAATAAAGTAATTTACACTTATATATTTTCTAATTCCCCATTTGACTCTATTTACAGTATAGATGTATAACCAGATGAACTGTGACCTATTTATAACTCACTAATGATGAGTAAAGGGCTTTTCTACTCATTTTTATTTTTGTTCTTTTGTTGAATCGTAACACCACTGTCCAATTTGCAAGGTTTCTGGGAGGGTTTGGCACTAGGAAACATGTTAAACCCCGCCACATTCTGTATGAGACTGATATAGGAATGTTACTGTTGGAGAATTTTCTTATTGGCAATCATACCGTATCTTATTTTTATATGGAGTTGACACCCTCTTTATATTGTTTGTCTTTTTTATTGTTTTAGATGAGTCTGTGGTAAATAGTGAGTGATTTTATTGTGATGTTCACTATTTTGGTAATTGCTGATCTCTTTTAAACATTTTATATTACCTTTCAGAATGAACAGATGTAAAACTACTACCCATTGGCAACAGAGATTCTGTTAACTTTTTGATATCGATATACAGCTTGTCCAGCATTATTCTCCATTCAACTAACAATAACAGATACTACCTTTCAGTATTATCAGACGAAAACTGTTTCCTATAGGTAGCAGGGATTCTCTTTATATTCAGGTAAATTCTGTGATGTAACTTACCTTTCAGTATTATCAGATGTAAAACTGTTACCAATAGGTAGGAGGGATTCTCTGTTAATTCTAGGATATCTGGAAAAAGATATTAGCATTACAGTTGAATCATGACTGTGGTAACTTGTTAGAGCAATTTGAAATAAACCATTTCATTTCTAAGCACTTTAAATATAACAATACATGTTTTAAACATATTGATATCACAAATCTTTCTATATTTTATTTTTCAAATATTAGTTTTACATAAAACACAGAAATTATCTTCAGAAACTGATAAATGATTAGAAAAATAAATAATTGAGTTTTCTTTGGTTCAATAGTGCTATTTTCCAAATAAAGTACTTATTAGGGCTTGCGGGTCTAAATCATTTTTTTTTAATTTAATATAGGATTTCGCTATATTTTTCTAAAAACAAACTTTATCTTATACGTAATAAAAAAATGATTTAAAAAAATGGGGTCAACGTTCATTTACGCTCACAATATGCCGTCGGAAAAAGCATACATTTTTGTTAATGTCCTTTTTTCTGTTGAACTAATAGGAGAAATAGCGGTAATATCTAAATAACTAAATTACAGAAATCACTTAAATTTTACAATTAGTTAGTTTATGTACAGCTTATTCGAAAACAACAATAAAAAAATATATGTCACTGATGAGTTAAAAAAGATTTTTCAATGTCAATGCCAAAAATGGCATTTTTGCACCAAAGGGAGATAATTTGGAGTTTTTTATTGATTAGCCTGGGATCCGGCCCAATCTAGCTGTGCATCGTAATACTGGCAAGATTAGCCAGGACCCCAGGCTATTCATTGATATCTTCATTTTAAAAGTCACCTGGGGCCAACACGGAATTATTTTTTGGAATGATTTTTGTACCAAATGATAAAGTAACAACTACTAAAGGCAATTAATAAAATTTGTAATGAAAAATAAATGTTTATTTTTTTTTCGGAAAATCTTATACCTCCTTATAAAATTTAACCAAAACCAAATTGGTTAAATGTATAAAATTAATCTTGATCACATATCTTACCCAAAACATACCTACTGAACTTAAATGTATATATCTACATACCTGGTTTGGATAAATATAAAGATCCACCTACCTGCTTTGGTTAAATGTATGTATCTGTAGCTGTAGTTTTCCATATCTCTGTAAAACCTTGAGTGTATCCTCGTCAGTGTTGAAGGAATTCATCAATACAAGGGGAACATCTGTTCCATGGGTTCTGTTTAAATGCTACAATATATACAAGTTATCTTATTTCTAAAATCCTTCTTTTCTTCAAATTTGCCTCTGTATATAAGAAGAAAGAAATTTTTAGAAAAAAATAAAGATTGTAAATAGAAAATAGTAATGTACCGTTAAACTAAAATGTTGTATGATTTCCCATGAGACAACTTTTTATCCGAGACCAATGACATAGAAGTAACAAGTTACTGGAGTGACTGTTGCTTCATGTTTATTTTTCGTTGTTTTAAAGGTTTTAAAAAAGTATATTACTGGTACATTAATGATTGAAACATATATTTTCATCAATTTTTTGTCTAAATGATTTAATAAAAAAATGTAATCATTTGAAATGCTAGCTGTTTGCGTACTCAAGATTTGGTCTTACAAGTGCCTTGAATAATAATGTAAATGTGCGATTGTCTAGGTGGACAAACAAACGGCGAGTAAGGCCTACGATCTGATTAGCTTCATTGACAGCTATATTAAGTACTCAATTACATATTTATCTTTTTTTTACACATTGACATTCATAGCAAAAAATGCTTTTTCAGATAAATATTTATTTATTGGATATCTCAAGATTCTTCAGCTGTTTTCACCTTATTTTGAACCATATGACTTATAACGTAATCCTGACGTTTAATTAAAATCTTTTAGATAGGTCATTTTAATACAATATATCAATAAATGTATTATGTAACAGAATGTCATGAAACATCTGTATTCCCTATATAACATTACCTACATAATGATAAACTATGATTTTCAAATAATAAGAAAAAAAAATAAAAATAGAAACTTAAAATAACCCAATGTTTTCTTTCATCTAGAATCATTTTCATAACAGTGTGGACAATCACAATACTTTTGTTGATAACCAAACTGAATCATTATAAACCTTTAACTTGTTTGTCATCCGCTTCGATAACCTGAGCTCCCTAAGAAATGGTCTTGTCCATGCTGTTAAGAAAATTATTTTAACTATACATGCGTCAACAGACGCCTTTGTTATGAAATGATGTAATCTATTTTGTATATTTGTATTGATTCATGTCTGCAGATTATTTAAAGCAAACTCAAATTTTAAATTATATGACATAACAAGATATAAATGAACTGCATTGATAACCTTAATTAGATTTTTTTCTGAAAATTTTAGAATACTATATCCAAGATTTTGCTCTTTTAATTGGTTATGAACATATGTATTCTGAATTATTCTAAATATCAGCACTAATTTTAAATCTGCAGGATTCAAACTCATGCTTTGCAAATTTGCAGATAAAACATCCAGCATAACTTTCTCAAACAAGTGTAATTTCACATCTGATCATGAGTAAGGCTAAATGTGTAGTTTTTTTTAAGAATGTGTCTATTTAGCTTTTCTTACCTCTATTTGTTGTACTGTGAGATCTAAGAAGGTCAACTCATTTCTGACACTGATTGTACTCTTTGGTCCTTTACAGCCCATACTAGTCCCAAGACCTCCATTTAATTTGAGGACTACTAACTTGTCTAATAAGTCCTTAACCTTGGCTGTTTCAGGCCTTGCTAGATCATTATATGGTTTTGCCTATGGAGAATCATAATCATGAATTTTTATTTTTTTTTAGAATGAGACAAATTGAAAGATAAGCAGCAAGTACCACAACATTTTCATATGAAATTAGCTTTCACTGATTTTTTAATATGCAGAAGGTCCATTGATATTTGAGGGTACGCAGCCTTCATTTACCAAGAACAACTAGCTAATAGTTTTAGTATAGTTAGAGTGTTTAAAGTGGCATTAAAATCTAACTTTCAATCAAACAAAAATGTTTATGACTGCAAATTTTCTTGTTTAAAAGGTAAAAATCCTCAGATGAGTACACAAATGTATGTAACCCGCCCCCCTGATATATTATTCTGACTATGATATGAGCAGTTTTTGCTCTTACTACTAAATGCTTGGTACTGTGCTCAAAGCAGTAAATACAAATTCTAAAATATTTGATTTGACCAAAATCAGGACCAAACTCACAACATTTCACACTTTATCACAGGAACACCACCATGTTATGTGTATAGGCATTAACCATTTTATTTCTTGGTTTAGGAACGTTTGGTAAAAAAACATAAACCAGAGTTTAATATAATTGTTCAAGCCTTTGTTACTTTTATCAAATAAATGAATAGCAAGGTGCAGACTTGGATAATGGAATTTTATGAGAACCAAACAAACACTAAGAAAATCAATATAATATCTAACTTTGATAAAATTGCAACACAATTCTAGTATAATATGTTTTCTATATACCAACTGGTACTTACACCTCCTTCTGGTAACAGTTTAATTTTATCCCATAATACTGATGGTCCAGTTTCCTGTAGGTATCGACCAAATAACTGTTCAAATCCAGCTAACTCAGTTCTAGCTAACTAGAATGAAAAGTGAAAATATAATTATAAATCAGTTAATTTGCAAGAAAAATATTGTTAACCTATAAAGGTGGACAAGTTGACAGATAACTTTTTTTATGGTCATTAGGTTGACATTAGAGGTTTAAAATAGAACTTCTTATTATGGTCAACAGGTTCACAAGATGATGTAACCAAAATATTGTAGCCTCAACTGAAGTTCAGCAATATGTAGTTACCGTTATTAAAATGATATGTATCCATCTATTATGAAATTTGTAAACAATCTTTTGCCATGATTATAATGAATAAGCAGCAATAACCAATAAAAGGGCTTTTTACTGAACTAAATAATAAATGCAATGTTCAACACTGTGTAATACAATATGAATCCATTATAGTCCTCGTCTGTTAATTTGTAATTTAAATCTATTAATAATTTAGTAAACAGATGCACAACTTGACAGGGCAACAGATGTAAAATACAAAATAAATAATGTGTAAATAGTTGTAAACACATTTTACTTTTGTTTGTATAAATTTTGTTTCATCCACGAAACAGGTAACTTGTAAATGAACTAAGTCAATACTTGACATAAGTTTAATTATCAACAGCTAACAATTGGGTGCATACTGATAGGTATAGTAAAAAAAAGCTCAATAAAATCAAAATCCATAAACTTGATGAAATACAAATTCATATTTGGATAGTATGGAACATTTTGGGTGAAAAATACATTCTACATTCATAAGTTTAAAGATCATTCAGACATTCCCAGTAAACTTATTAAGTGCCCTAATACAACAATCAGATGCAGGACCTTATACAATCATACAAGGTACCAACCTTTCACCCCTTGTAAAATATAAATCAAAAGATTTTAATTCTTAAATTATTTTTTTTAATTATTTTTTTTATTTTCAATTTAATTTTTTTTTTATTGATACTTACATCTTGTTGTGCAGTAGGAGCAGTCAGAATTAATTTCTGAAGCTCCTTGCCCATGGACTGCTGAGCATCTTGTCGTGTTCTTTCTATGAACTGAACATCACTTCCAGTTCTTCTGTGTCCACGTACAAATGCTGTCTGTAAAACATGCAAACATCTCATAAAGCTGGTATTCAGACAAATCATTTATATTGAAACAGTGACAGTACACAATCTCATTCAGTGACTGCATGGGAATTGTTAAAAATCTGTTACTTTTAGGAACATTGCAAATGATATTTTGGGGTTACAAATAAGACAACAACAACAAAAAACACAAAATTCATAAGATTTTTTTCAGTGGAATTAAGTGTCAGAAGAATAATAAAAATTCTAATCTGTGAAACAAAAAATATTTCCACCTCTCTAAATGGTATCTCTATCTGTAAGTAAAAGTATACTGTTAGTAAGTTTAGAATTTAATGTGCATATTTATCTATGTCCAGCTTCTATAGCAATATCAGATTAATATTAAGTAAAGCATTTAAATTTTCTTACAAATCTTAGAAGGATTCATTGAAAATTTTAGATAACAGTTTATATCCTTACCTTAATTCATGTAAAGCAGATAAATTGTTTTAATATTAAAGTTTATTGACTTATATAACCTCATGCAAGTGAATATACCTCAAGTAATGTATAAAAAGATAGGCATTCTACATCTTCAGTTTCCATGATTGAAGTGGAACAATAATGGGATGAAATCATGTAATATCATATATGATTTAAAGTACTTATTTACATTAATTTATATATATATGTCTGAGGCAACATATGTTTGAATCTCTCAATGTTCTTTTAAAGACATCTTACTTTTAATGGTATACACAAAACAAATGTAAATGAAATTATCAATAAACTTCAATTGAATCATTACAGGACCTTATATGACAATAGCTTTGCAATTTTATCTATGGCTCTCCACACAATGACACATTGAGCTTAAACGAATGAACTCTGTACAGTACATGTAACTAAAAAGTACAGTGAAACCTGACTAAAACTAATGCTGCATAAACCGAAAACCTGTATAAACCAAACATGTTCTTAATCAAATTGTATACGTTGTGAACATATTAAAACCGAACACAACCTTAAGTCCCTAAGTGGTTCGGTTTACAGGGGCAGGTCCAGGTAAGGGCGTAATTGGCGT
The DNA here is from genome assembly GCF_036588685.1 of Mytilus trossulus. Taxonomy (NCBI): domain Eukaryota; kingdom Metazoa; phylum Mollusca; class Bivalvia; order Mytilida; family Mytilidae; genus Mytilus; species Mytilus trossulus. The sequence continues at coordinate 43,997,624 of NC_086375.1, read as the reverse complement.
ACCCCTTTATAAAAAAAAAAAAAAAAAAAAAAAAAAAAAACTACCGTTGTAATCTGCTAGTATTGTATTGAATAATAGTAATTTATCAACCTTAACTGATGTAAGGGCATGCTCGACATTATTTCCAAACATCATGAAAGTTCTCTTCTTACTTGCTTTGACGAGCGTCACGTCAAGCTCTACCGAAAGAGCTAACTCATCCCTTAAGATGATCAAGAATGATTTGAGAAGCACCATGAAGGAGGATCGCCTAAATGCTAGCTCTGCTTCTTTTATATGTTCACAGAGACATTAAACTTGATTTTGATATATTATTGCCGATTACGCCATGAGAAATCCACGTAAAATGGTTCTAATGAATCCACTCTAGTAATTCAAAATGAGAGTCCGTCAGTATTTTTCTGTGTTCATTTTAGGTTTTGCGTCAAGGTTCATGTATACTAGAAATATGTATATTTCCACATTAAAGCAATACTCAGAATGAAAGAACTTTATTCTTCAGTGTTTATTTGTCTTGTATCATGTGTGTCGTTCAATGAAACCCGAACTTAATCAAAAATAGAGGAATTACTTCATAATTTGATGCTAAATTGTTGAAATTCAGGAGCTTCTGAGCTTCCCCATGGACCCTCAACCGTAATAACGCCTCTCGTTCATAAAATCCTGGCCTAAGAATTGAAATGTTAAGTAACTCCTTATACCCTTGAGTTTGGAATTTCTCGTTATTGGTCTACTGCTTTTAAGATCCATCCAATCATTTTAATATACCATAGACAATTAATGGATAGAACTCGGCATAAAAAATGTCACACCCTGACACTTTAACTATAAAATATACATGCACCAAATCAGGAACCGTTACATTAGTGCAATTCTCTATTATTTTATGTTTTTAAGCCAAAAAAAGGTCCAAATTTTTTTTTTATTCTACGCCCCCCCTTTCAAATATCCTGGACACGCCCCTGGTTTAAACAGGTTTCATTGTATGTAACTTCGTTGAAACTGTTTACCTCTGCATATATTACTACATGTGAATTTACATATATTTCATGTTTTAATGAATATATGAAATTTTTTTGTGTTTTAGTGAAATTATTTTACAAAGTTGTAACATTTTCAAACCACAATCACCAGGGATGAACACACAGACAGAGGTGTATCATCACCTAATTATGTATAACAAAAACATTAAATTTAAGTTCATGAAATTTAAATTTATAAAAAGCTAATTTTACATGTAAAAGTTTATAATTCTTTAATTTTTTGTAAATCTTGTGGTATTTAAACCTTTCAGTGTTATATTGATATGTATGACATGTACAAATTTACCATGTAACAAGTTCATATTAACTTTTTTTTTTAAGAACATGTAAACTTTTAAGACTTATTCATTGGATTATGAATACATTTCCTTGGTAAGGTAGTGGAAAATTTCTGCAACTGTAGAAGTCTTTTCTGACTTTTGTTTTACCTCAAAGAAGATTTAAAAAAAAAAACAGAATTAGACATGTTGTTTACAGTATATGCTGCAGTTAGCTGGCTGTTTGCTGTAGTCTGGTGGGTCAACAATGTATTCGTTTTTGATTAGGTCAGTTTATCTTTAGTGGAAGGTCTGAATGATATGTGGCATGCCAATGTGATAACATTGTCATTTCCATGGTGATTATTTGGCCCTACCCACTCAGTCATGGTCTATTGAGTTAGAAAATTTTAAAAAGTTTACAGGTTATAATTTGTGATTATGTCAGTCTACTGGAAACCTAGTGGTATGCAAATGATATTTTGAAGGGGGTCTCATTGGGGGGGGTTCTGATCCCGGATCCCGCTTAGTGTTTTGTCAGATTCCCGCATCCCGCTTACACTGTGTACGTAAGCAATTATCATTTTTTTGTAATTTCCCATTTCCCGCTAGACTTCATTTCCCATTTTCACTGCACAATAATTTGACTTTCATGTGTCACGATTAGACCCCAATAAGACCCACTTTGAAAGCATTTGTATTAGCATTGGTGCATCTCATCTCATATAGCTTATTTTGCCCTGTCCCCTTAGTCATGGTTCATTGACTTCAAATGTTTTCCATAGTTTACATGTTAAAATATTGCCATTTTAATTTCAGCACTTGCATTATACCATTAGTACATGTATCAAAATTACATAAAGGTAAGATATATATTTGTGTCAACAATTTAGTAGTATAAAGTTTTTCTAATCTCTAGCTTCATATAGGCTATTTCCTCTATAAAATGTTTTATTGTTAATGTTTTATTGTATCAATGAAGCTATAAAAAATAAAGACTGAATAATGTTAATAGACCAATATCCCTGAACTGTGAAGGACACAAAAATTAAAATACTATGCTGTCAAAATTGGTTTTACTGATTCTAATAAATATCTGCTTCAGAAACACAAAAGCTTGGAAAGAAAAAAAACCAGGTTGAGAGCATAAAAAGAGAGTTGCAACCTAAGGTTTAAGTAAATTAATTAAACTTATTTAATGGAAATTAGCAAAGAAAATGTATCATTTATGTCATGCCAGTACCAATACACTGGTTACAGGGCACATGGTACACTCAGGCACTGAGTAAGTCCACCAGTAGTGGTAACAACCAAATGTTGGTAAAACAACTGTGATTCCTTTTTACTTGAGCGCAAGATATATATTTCTTATATAACCATGGTAACTATGGAAAGTCAAAATTCATTAAAAAAAAACATTGAGAGCAAAAAAAAACCCAAAAAACATTAACAAATAAAATACATGTAGAACAGCTAAAGTGAACTTATGGCATTGCTCATTGTTGAAGGCCATTTAGTTGCCTATAGATATTAACTCCTGTGTTATTCGTTCTCTTGTGAAGAATTGACTCATTTAAATATGCTGAGGAAGTTACAATCTGAGTTAAAACTCCATTGAAATAAGACATATCACTGTTCATTTCAACAACTGCAAGCCTAACAAATCCTGTTGAATCTGTGTGGTTTCTTTTGAAAAACTGATGGTTGCATAAGGAACTTCAAATGTTCTGACACCTGCCACAAAAATTGCTCATCCAGAATTAAACCCAATCTAAATCTGTAAATGTTTTAAGTATGTGTGACTCTATACCAAATGTGTAATCAAGTGATATTTTCTGTCAAATTAGTATAAAGTAACATAGTTATTATTCTTAACATAATAATTCCATACTTGAATCAATTTCTAGAATAGATACATTATGTTATGTTGACATTTGTTATTATCCCATAAGATGTGACATAAAGTTGGTAACAGAATTTCAGCAGCTACACTGATCACTTTCAATACAATTAAAACCATAAACTTCATACATTTATAGAAGATACCACTAATTTCAAAATTGAAACCTTAAAATTTTGAATCTTTTCAACTTTTCACTTTAGTAGCTTTAAATCTTACATAATCAAATTTCTATTTTCAATTCTGTTACTGAAATAATTCTCAAATCAACTTACCTCATATAAGTTAGTAAACAAGAGCCTCTCAAGAGCCTGAATCGCTCACCTTAATTTTTTTGGTTAAATCTCTCATCAATGATTATTTTGGCTTTTCAATTTATTTAAATGTTCTTTGAATCGTCCTATTTTCTTCAAAAGCAAAAAAAATAATCATTTTCGCCTATATTCTATTTTAGCCATAGGAGCTATGTTTCTTGACATACAAGGAAATAAAATATAAAATTTATACTAGATACTCTGAAACTCATTTAGCCTAAGTTTGGCTGAAATTGATACATCAGTTTCAAAGGAGAATATTTTTTAAAGTAAGTCAACATGATGAACAAATTGTGAAAAAACTCTTTAAAGGGCAATAACTCCTTAAGGGGTCAATTGACAATTTTGGTCAAATTGACTTATTTGTAGATCTTACTTTGCTTAACATTTTTGCTATTAACAGTTTATCTGTATCTATAATAATATTCAAGATAATAACCAAAAACTGCAAAATTTCTTAAAAATCATCAATTCAGGGGCATTATACCTGCAAAACCAGTTACCCGATTCGGCTGAAAATTTCAGGACAGGAAGACCGTGACCTAATAAATACTTTAACTTCTTGTGCTATTTGCTCTGAATGCTGGAATTTTGAGATATAAGCCAAAAACAGCATTTTAACCTGTGTTCTATTTTTAGCCATGATGGCCATGTTTTTTAACGAGATAGAAAATAAAACAAAATCTTTATTTTATACACCCTACTGATCATTCAGTTGAAGTTTGGTTGAATTTGGTTGAGTAGTTTTAGAGGAGAAGATTTTTTAAAGTTGGCAAATTTGATGAACAAATTGTGAAAAATTGTCATTAAAGGACAATAACCCCTTAAGGGGTCAATTGACAATTTTGGTCATATTAACTTATTTGTAGATCTTACTTTGCTGATCATTTTTGCTGTTTACAGTTTATCTTTATCTATAATAATATTCAAGATAATGACCAAAAACTGCAAAATTTCCTTAAAATTACCAATTCAGGGGCAGCAACCCAACAATGGATTGTTTGATTCATTTGAAAATTTCAGGGCTGATAGATCTGGACCTAATGAACATTTTTACTACATGTCAGATTTGCTCTAAATGCTTTCGTATTTGAGATATAAGCCAAAAGCTGCATTTGACCCCTATGTTCTATTTTTAGCAATGGCGACCATGTTTGTTGATAGATCAAAACTTCGGATACAATTTATAAACTAGATACCCTAAGGAACATTCAATTAAAGTTTGGAAGTATTTGGCCTAGTAGTTTCAGAGGAGAAGATTCTTGAAATAGTTTACGACGACGACAGACGACGACAGACGACGACAGACGACGACAGACGACGGACGACGACGGACGCCAAGTGATGGCATAAGCTCACATGGCTATGCCATGTGAGCTAAAAATGTATTTAAATTGAAACTGTTTTTTTCTGTTTTTAATAATATGATTTAAAAAGAAAAGAGTTAATTGGTGAAACAAGATATACAGCTTTTCACTTCTTTACAAAAGCAACCTTTCTTGTATAAATATATACATTTTGATAATATCAATAAATATACTGTATATTATTTCTAGCCTATGATATAGTAATGGTGTTCTTTTTTGTCAAACATAGAGTGTCTCCCATTTGCAAGTATATTTGTTTTCATAATTTCATAATCAGAAATGTATATAAATGTCATATTGCAAGTATAATTCATCATTAAAATTGTCCAAATCAATAAAATAAAGGTAACCTGCAAACAGTATCAATAATTTAAAAAAAAACATCCCGGAAAAAAAAAGATTTATCATTTTTCTCCTCAAATACAAACTTGAAGGTAAATAAGAAGTCTATGTATAAAAAAAATATTACCTTATTTTAAAATCCAAATATGTCATATATGAATATAGCACAGAATTCAAATCAAAGTTGAAAAATATAAAGATAAAACTTAAAAAGTAACAATTAGTTTTAAATAATTTTTTCTTTGATTTACTGAAGATTTCTTTACTTTTTTTCTGTTAAACTTTTATGAATCAAATAACTTTGTGTGAACAAAATACATTGCAAAATATATAGTAATAATAATCAAAATATCCCTTATATAATTACAAGTGGTTAAAATGTCTTGAGAATTTACTGGCCAAGAAATATATCGTTTATATTATTAAAATTGGTGAATCTCATTAAACAATGCCAAAGATTAACAATTTCCTAACCTGCATACAAGTGATGAATTATTTTCCTAAGAAGAAATTTATTAAAAATCGACAATTTACTCTTTAACATTTTTACTATTTCGACTATCTGTTTGTTTATAACCCTCTGAAATTACAACAAGTGAACAAGAAATCTATTTTCAAATTTTTAAATTGTCTTGCAAATGGAAGTATTGACCAACCAGAATCCCTTGCAAATGTGAGATAATCAATTTCTACTAAGCATAAAGCGTGTAAAAGTAGAGAGTCCTCACTTTTTAAGATCTGAAAAATAAAATGTACATAGCACCTACGCCCACACAATGACTTACCTCTGGCCACTGGAGCTGTTCAAAGAAACTTTTATTACTGTTCTTTATTTTACTCATACTTTTTTTATGAGGAGGAAGTATAACTAGAGGCTCCAAAGAGCCTGTGTCGCTCACCTTGGTCTATGTGAATATTAAACAAAGGAAGTAGATGGATTCATGACAAAATTGTGTTTTGGTGATGGTGATGTGTTTGTAAATCTTACTTTACTAGTCTTGCTGCTTACATTTATCTCTATCTATAATGAACTTGGCCCAGTAGTTTCAGTGGAAAATGTTAATAAAAATTTACAAATTTTATGAAAATTGTTAAAAATTGACTATAAAGATCAATAACTCCTTAGGGGGTCAATTGACAATTTCGGTCATGTTGACTTATTTGTAAATCTTACTTTGCTGAACATAATTGCTGTTTATAGTTTATCTCTATCTATAATAAAATTTAAGATAATAACCAAAAACAGCAAAATTTCCTTAAAATTACCGATTCAGGGGCAGCAACCCAACAATGGGTTGTCAGATTCATCTGAAAATTATAGAGCAGATAGATCTTGATCTGATTAATAATTTTACCCCATGTTGGATTTGCTCTAAATGCTTTGGTTTTTGAGTTATAAGCCAAAAACTGCATTTTACCCCTATGTTCTATTTTTAGCTGTGGTGGCCATCTTGATTTGATAGTCGGGTCACCGGACACATTTTTAAAACTAGATACCCCAAAGATGATTATTGCCAAGTCTGGATTAATTTGGCCCAGTATTTTCAGAGGAGAAGATTTTTGTAAAAGATAACTAAGATTTACGAAAAATGGTTAAAAATTGACTATAAAGGGCAATAACTCCTAAACGGGTCAACTGACCATTTCGGTCATGTTGACTTATTTGTAAATCCTACTTTACTTAACATTATTGCTGTTTACAGTTTATCTCTATCTATAATAATATTCAAGATAATAACCAAAAACTGCAAAATTTCCACAAAATTACCAATTCAGGGGCAGCAACCCAACAACGGGTTTACCGATTCATCTGAAAATTTCAGGGCAGATAGATCTTGACCTGATAAACATTTTTACCCCATGTCAGATTTCCTCTAAATGCTTTGGTTTTTGAGTTATAAGCCAAAAACTGCATTTTACCCCTATGTTCTATTTTTAGCCGTGGCGGCCATCTTGGTTGGTTGACCGGGTCACGCCACACATTTTTTAAACTAGATACCCCAATGATGATTGTGGCCAAGTTTGGTTCAATTTGGCCCAGTAGTTTCAGAGGAGAAGATTTTTGTAAAAGTTAACAACGACGACGGACGACGACGGACGCCGGACGCAAAGTGATGGGAAAAGCTCACTTGGCCCTTCGGGCCAGGTGAGCTAATAAAAAGTAACCTCACAAACTTAACTGCTAATAATCAACTGATCTAGAGTAATGAACAGTTTATAGTCTTAAGAAAAGTCAAACTATGTACAATTTAATCCTTAAATCATATTGATGATTAATTTGAAACAGGACTTATTATTATTTGTATGTTAGTTTTTGTGTCAGTTAGTAAAAACGACTGATTATGATATACTAAATAAGAACAAACATTAACACTTCCTTCAGCAATTTTATATGTAGTTCCCATCATTTTGCTCTATCACATTTGCAAAGGTGAATGTATTCATAAAATAATTTCTGAGAAAAATCTTGTGTGGCCTACTATGGTAAAAACAACTGTTTAACAGCTCTTAGTAAAAAAAGCCTTTTATGTTAACATACTTTTCTTTTTTTACTTTTAAACAAGTAGCGACTGTAGTGTGGGATAAAGTAAAACATATTTGACATTATATATAAACCAAATGTTCTCAACTTACAAATTAGATGACACTGAAATATGAAACTATGATGATAGGCCACAATAACATAATTCTTCGGCTTCTCAGTAGAAAACAATAAAGAAGAAAAATATTTTAACCATATTTCCTTTCATCATTCTTTTTCTCTTTAATTTTACCTGTCAGAGATAAAAAATATATGTGGCCTTACATTTTTTATTCAAAAAATAATCATTATAACTCTTTAGTTTGAAATAACATTTTTTTTAGTTAAGTTTAATATGGATCTTTTATAAATAGGTACCTTTTTTTAATAATTCAATAGCGATAAAATAGATGTTTAATGCAGATTTTAACGATTTTCACAATATTGAACAAAACATATTTGTTCACTTTGCTATCATATCACTCTGCCAATAAATATAAATGATGTAACAGATATATACTTATTAAAAATTCAAAGGTAATGATTGTACAAGGTGTGAGATGATACTAAACGTCTATAAGTCAATACACAAATTGATCCTGTTTTGCTTTTCTAACAAACATTTCATGCTATTTACTAAGGATGTCACAATCCATTTTGGTGGCTTCTTAGCAGTGTGTCTGCATCTAAGCAATGTTGATTTTTTGTTGGAAAGTTTGGGAATTTTAAAAGTGCAAAAACAATATACAAACAGTGTTGATAAAAAATATCAAATTTATTGGTACTCACTTTGAAACAGGGGTAAAGGTCCAAACCAAGCTGGCATTATATATATTCTTTATTGCCTCCAGGAGGAGAGTGAAAATAATGAACAAGTTTCTAAAGCTTGTACAAATATATTTGATATTTTCCAACAATATTCATCTAATGCATATGTATTTTTCAACAGTATGTGACTAATAAGCCACTAGTCCTATACCTGAGTAAAAATTGATGCCTGCCATTGGAAATTTCTGATTTGGGTTAGTAGCTGAAAAACTTTTTAGCAGACTGATACATAGTGCGCTGAATGGCAATTTAAAAAAAAAAAAAATGAACTCAGACAAATCAAAAGAAATGAGGAAGTTTTTATGAGACAAACAGGCTAAACTATTATCATGTTATTGAAACAATTTTCAGATATTTTCAGTGTTTTTATAGAAATTTGAAAACATCGCTACAAAGTATAATATACAACAAATTCAAACACTTACAATCAACGATGACATTGTTCATGGAAACGTCAGCATAAATATACTCCATTAACAGCTGTCTCTACTGTTACTTTTTTTTTAATGGTGAAAACATTTAAACAACTTATGTTTACCTTTGGATGACATTCACAGGGGGAAAAAGATGAGATAAGATAGAGTTTGAAAAAAAAAAACTGTCTGGCATTTTGTATTAATTCAGCAGTTTACATCAGTAAACAATGCATAGCCCATAGCCTAAGCCACTTGTCTCAAGATTTTTTCCCCCTTAAAACCATAATATAACATGTTAAGGTATATATATACTAAAAAAAGTTGGAGACAAGTGCCTGTGAAAGAGCCATTAAGAATATTTTTTTTTGGTTCACATGTACAGCTTGATATTTATATAATCCTCAAGCATCTCCTCATAATGTACCATCTAAATAGTTGGAAGAAGAAAATAAACTATCTGCTGTAAAATTTTGAATTATAATGTACTGCAAAGAAGATGATTGCTGTGGTCATAAATTCACACCTTTACAACAAGATTTTGACCTTTAACCTTCAACTAAACACAACCTTTAACCTTCAACTAAGCACAACCGTTTAGCCTTAAATCAAAAGGTGATATCCCTCTAACCATGCAGTCTAAACAATGAACTTAAAATCTACAGGCTAGGAAATCAACTTTTGGAAAATTTGATTTAGATTCTGTTGATCTGTAGATATGATAATTATAGGCCTGAGAGCAATTTAACAAGCCTGAGCTGCTGGGCTTGTGAGTTTCAGGAGGAGACTGTGCATTGGGAGTCCCAAAACTATACATTCATCATGAAGAATGTGAAAGTTGTTTATGTGTATGAAATGTACAGCTAAACTCCTATCAATGAGACAACAACCAAACAGCACAAAGGTTTACACAGCCCCTGGTATATCCTACTTTGTATATACATCAAATGCTTCCATGGAGTGCAATTTCAAGGAGGTAAAATGTAAATGGATAGTTATACATATGTCAATTGGACAATTTTTTTCAACTTCTGGTTAACAAAATGTAAATATAACTGATCAAAATAAATATATCAATAATCCAATAATGATAACACCTATCATCTGCTGGATTTTTCATTATTTGTCAGTTAAATAAAGGCTATAGATATAATTAAAATGTGACAGATTGTTGGATACCTGAGAAATATATGAGTGTTATAATTTTGCTATGAAATACGTGGACAATGATTTCACAACAAAATTTTAAGATATGAATTGAGAGCTTGGTTTTTCCCCTTGCTCACAGCTCATGTCTGTACACAATTTTAATTTAAACATTGAGAACTGTAGTCTTCAAAATAAGCAAAGGACAACAGGATATGTCCTGTAAAAATATTTTTCAATCCTGTCTTTTTTTTGTTAATTTTGTAGTACATTTCTAAGAAAAAATTGAAGAGTAATCAGTTTGATCCTGAAAGTACAATTTCTATGACTGAACCCCCTCATTTGACCTAGTGATTGGTTCTTAACATAAATCAACTGAATTATGCCCGTGTCATAAATTGGTGCAAAATTGCAATACATGTATAAATATGTTAGAAAGTTGTGTGAAATTTAATGTTTACCACTTATTCCTACTATTAACAGATTAAATTACAAACTTTTCTTTAATTCACTGCATTCGATCACTACTTTAAAAAAAAAAAAAAATAATAATTGAAGATTGATTTTTCTTTGTGACAGAACAATTATACGTTTTCACCTTATATTAGGTTTAATAGTTTCTTGGAAAGATTTGTATGCTAATAATTTTCACAAAAGAAATTCATATTATGATGAAATAAATTTTCCAGGAAATGGCTATACAAAAGAGATGCTTTGTAACTGTAGTGGTGCGATTTAAAACTCATTGAAAATGAATTCAAATGAAATCAGTTTTCAAAATGTACACAGGCTTTTTACAATATTTATTTAGAAGATTTTCCTGTTAATATCATACATGATTACATGAAGGACATCTCCACTTCTTTATGATAACTGGTACATTTCTAATTATGTAAAATGAAGAAAACTCAGTAAAGTATTGTGGTAGACCCCTTTCACACTAGGACATTTAGACCAATTGGAAATAGATCTGTTTGCTTTAAATCGATTTAAGGGCTAATGTGAACTCTTTGATTCAATCTATAATCTGTCTAAAACAGAGAGGAAATTAGTTAACCACCTGCATACATGTATGTACATGTGCTTTTTCTTATACCCAATCAGTGGTTGCATGATGTCATATCATATTGTTTTATGTTATTAGGAGACTTTGGTGTCAAGCACAGATCTTAGATAGTCCCTGATTAATTTAATCACAACTCTTTTTAGACAGGGACAATTAATAGCCTTGATATACTGTATAGTGTATAGATACATCATACCCGTCTATTGTTGAAAATAACTGGGTATGTGTTGACCTTGACCATTTGAGACAGTGCGTTCCTACCACTTTATTGATATGTATACATAGGTCTCCTTTTATTCATTCAGTTAAAACTGTTCATATATGTTACTTCAAAGAGGGTGATATCTAATTTACACCATGGTACTACCACAGCTAATGTAAAACGATAGCTTTCAATAAGTACAGAGGGTGACTAACACTCGTATATACTAGTATATGGTGGTTTATTTTAACTCAATGATCGTGAGAGCTGACATGAAGGTTATAATCAGTATGTGTACAATTTTGACAACAACAAGAATGTGTCCTCAGTACACGAATGCCCCACTCGCATAATCATTTTCTATGTTCAGTGGACCGTGAAATTGGGGTAAAATCTCTAATTTGGCATTAAAATTAGAAAGATCATATCATAGGCAACATGTGTACTAAGTTTGAAGTCGATTGGACTTCAACTTCATCAAAAACTACCTTGACCAAAAACCTTAACCTGAGGCGGGACAGACAGACGGACAAACGGACGCACAGACCAGAAAACATAATGCCCCTCTACTATCGTAGGTGGGGCATAAAAATATAAATCAAAACAAATACATGTTTGCAAGACCAATTAAGGGAATACAATTAATAAGCTCTGCTGACATGATCAAAATTAAATTCAAGTCAGTAACGAAAAAGATCATCTTCAACTACTTTTGTTTGCTAGCTGTAAAGCTTTCTTTAGTTGCATACTAAAATTAATATATTAGATTTGGTAAGAATGGGAAACACTTTAAAATCAGTGAGATATAGGCAATATCAGATCTTAAAATTTAAGTTAAATATTTAAAATTTATGTGAGTTGCATTGAATATTCAGTATAATGTATTCACTTTTTTTTCAGCTAGTGTGGATAATTGGTTAATTTCAATTTTAGAGCTAGGATATTGATGCATGTTTCAGTTATTACATTACAGTTAAATAAATTACATCATACATAATATTGCTGACGACATGGGTATAACAATTAATTTAATTCAATGCTTTTAAATTTGAAGTCATAAAAAAATTTGATTTTGTTTGAAGGGACAACACCTTGGTTCATCCATAGTCCAAATATTTAATGAAAAGTTTAAAATAGAATCAAATTACAATATAAATCACAAACAGCCATTTAAGAATTATCCACCAATCCATTAATAGCTTGAAATAATAAACATTAGGAACAAGGATTTTACATGGATTAATACAGGATATTGTTTGCTTTTCAAATTAAATTGCTTCTTGAAAAAAAAATCCTTTATACAAGACAGTGTATATCGTCAGATCATATGTTTTTGTACGTCATATGAATTTATATGAATTCGTATACGTATCATGCATACTTTTTCAATGGAAATTCTGACGTCACAATGAATTCTTAATAGCATGAAAACCCAAAATACGATGATAATATTAACCCTATGTTTAAACATATGTAAATGCTATTATAAATTAAATAAAAATGAAATGGAATATGAAGTTCATAAATAATATTACACATTTTACAAGGACACAATCTCACATTTAGTGATTTTAAATAGCAAAACAATTAAAAGGAAGATAATTATAAAAGCCAACAATTATTTTGAAAAGGTCAAATATTCAAGTCATATAATAATACATGTACATGGCAGGAAAATCTCATTTCACTGTCTTATTAACCTCCCCTCACAGACGTCTTTGGTGCCACTACATTATATATGTGCCCTCTTGAGCCAGGAGCCTGTGGTTAAGAGGTTGTTGGTAGCTGTCTAACATATTTTTTTGCCACTTAAAGTTATAGCTTATTAAAGCCTTCTCTTTCTTGTTTTGACTATTTTACCTTTTGTCATGTGGGGAAAGAGGGGGGGGGGGGGGGGGGGATTACCAATATACCAAAATATATGGTCAAGCATTTAACCTGTCACAGAAAACATATAGTGACAAACAGTTACATAATTCAGCACCCTTCGGTCTCTGGTGGATATCTATTTCATTGATAATTATGCAGGCGCTGATCCAGAGGGGGTTCGGGGGTTGGAACCCCCCTTTTTTTGGGACAATCAATGCATTTGAATAGGGACATGTAGTTGGAACACCCCCCCCCCCCCTTTTGTCCTAGGTTAGGACCCCCCCCCCTTTTTTTTAAATGGGTGGATCCACCCCTGTTATGCCACAGTGCCTTATCACTGTACTTGTATTTAACAGTCAAACAGTCAAAAGATAAGAACAAGGGAACATCTTTAAGAGGGGCATCAAAATGATATTTCTATTTACAATTACATGTTTTACATTGTATATCTTCTCAAAATAAGTGCCTTTAGTCTGTCACCAAAAATACACAAAACACATCTTTTATATGAAATAGCTAGTTGTTGTGCATTTTAAATATTAGGGTATGTAGTGCATTATAATATTATCATTTCACAGAAATTAAAACTCTCTTTGATATTAACTTTCAAAATCATGCATGACTTGTAAATACTAGTTTTACATTTAACATGTTTAAAAACAAAAATCAATTAAATGCTTTAAAATTTTACTTGTTATTTAAATTACATGTAATTTTATATTTATTATTATTTTCTTACCCAATTCTCAGTCATGTTCTTATCATTCATAGTTCTCTCCTACTCCTAACTCCTTACTTAGTTCATGATATGTCGAGAAAAAACCCAAATAAAAGTACTTGTTATTCATTAAACAATCTGACGAGTACACATAGTAATCTTGTCTCAGGTGTTCATTGATTGTTTTGCAATATGGAGTTCAATTTCTATAGTCTTTGTGAGTTTAAATAGCCAAATGGTTTAAAAAATATACCGTAATTCTAGAAATCTGTAGAATATACTAAAATATTCATAAGAATTGTTTATGTACTAAATTGCTGAAGACAAATTTCAGATTTGTATTTTTCTGACTTTTATAAAGCACATATACAGGTAAGTGATGTCAAAGTTGTCATTTGTGAAAATTATGCAAATTAATAATAACAAATGCCTTTTCAAATTTTATTGCTTTTTCTTTTTTTACGTTTTTAAACAAGGAAGAACAAAGATTTTGAAACCTTATCCTTCAAGCATATAAGATAAACAAGAAAAGATGGGGTTGTCTGACCATAAATTACTATTGAAAATAAGAAAAAAAATTAAATTAAAAAATACTGTTCCAGTGTTGGTTTAATTTGTATAATGATTCTAAAAAAACATGCGTCAACATTTAGTTTGAGGTCCAAAGACTTATGATTAAAAAAAGATGTGGGTTACTAGGTATAGTTTGTCAAACACTGTAACCAAATGACAAAACAATCCAAAACATCTTTAAGTCAACAGATCAGACCTACCCTAATCATTAATTCATTGAGAATTTGTTTTACATGTATTCTTCAATACACTTTTTTTCTAAAATGCTCATGCCCATGTCTTAATTCAGCTAATGCAGCAACAGTACTTTATTCACTTTTTTATTTGACATATAATGAAAACAGGTAATATTTACCTATGTAAAAAACTTCAGTGGATGTGACCCATGTGTGAATGATTGGTAGGTGTTATTACTTGCATGACAATAAAGAGTATCACAAGTCATAAACACAAGCATTTGTCCCTGAAAAAATACCTTTCTACTTTAATTTCAGAGACAAGTACCTGTGGTTATATAAATATTAGAAAGCATTGTTGACCAACAGCTATCAGAAATAAGCCATCCTCTAACAAAATAATTTAGGCTTCCATTCAAATAACAGTTCAGCAAGACTCTGTGGTGACAACAACATGTCAAATATGCAGGTATGACAAATATTCTGCATCTTTCCAGAGAAAAAAAGATAAATAATTGATAACAGAAGATAAGGGGAGATAACCTTCGAGTTTATAAAAAAAACCATAAGTTCAGCATTTTAAAAATATGCACATGTATAGTAAATGAACAATTTTATGGAATATCATAAAAGACAAAACCAATACATAACACTCATAAAATGTTTTGGCTGAGCGCAGCCTGATACAATCTCAGATGTCGAACCCTGAACAGTTGGGGCAAATTTGGACACAATATTCAAGCTTTGATTGTGATCAGATTTTGACAAAATATAGGTTTCTGACACAAAATATGAGATCCATACACTTACACACAAGATTTTGTCTGGAAACTAGAACAAGAGTGCACACACTGAAATGTAACGCCTTCTTTACTAATCATTGCATTTTTTGATATTATGTTGATAGTCCTAAGTACATGTATAAAGCTTTATTACAACTGTCACATAAACTTAACATTAACCAAGATAGATAAACAAAGACCAATGAACCATGAAAATGAGGTCAAGGTCAGATGAACCATGTCAGGCAGAAATGTACAGCTAACAATGCTTCAGCACATTAAATATAGTTGCCGTATTACTTATAGTTAAAGAAAAATAGACCAAAACACAAAAACTTAACACTGTGCATTGAACCGTGAAATAAAGATCATGGTCAAATAAAACGTGCGGGACTGACATATAGATCATAAAATATTTCCATACACCAAATATAGTTGACCATCTGCCCGCTAGACATATACACCTTACAATCATTCCATACAACAAATATAGTAGACCTATTGCATAAAGTATAAGAAAAACAGACCAAAACACAATAACTTAACTTTAACCACTGAACCATGAAAATGAGGTGAAGGTCAAATGACATCTGCCCGCTAGACAAAAACACCTTACAATCATTCCATACAACAAATATAGTAGACCTATTGCATAAAGTATAAGAAAAACAGACCAAAACACAAAAACTTAACTATAACCACTGAACCATGAAAATGAGGTCAAGGTCAAATGACATCTGCCTGCTAGACATATACACCTTACAATCATTCCATACAACAAATATAGTAGACCTATTGCATAAAGTATAAGAGAAACAGGTCAAAACACAAAATCTTAACTATAACCACTGAACCATGAAAATGAGGTTAAGGTCAGATGACACCTGCCAGTTGGACATGTACACCTTACAGCCCTTCCATACACCTGATATACTAGCCCTATTGCTTATATAGTATCTGAGATATGGACTTGACCAACAAAACTTAACCTTGTTCACTGATCCATGAAATGAGGTCGAGGTCAAGTGGAAACTGTCTGACAGGTATGAGGACCTTGCAAGGTACGCACATACCAAATATAATAATCCTATTACTTAAAATAAGAGAGAATTCAACATTACAAAAAATCTGAAACTTTTTTTCAAGTGGTCACTGACCCATGAAAATGAGGTCAAGGACATTGGACATTTGACTGACGGAAACTTTGTAACATGAGGCATCTATATTCAAAGTATGAAGCTTCCATATCTTCCAGCTTCCATAATATAAAGCTTTAAAGAAGTTAGCCAATGCCGCCGGATCACTATCCCTATGTCAAACTTTCTGCAACAAAAGTTGCAGGCTCAACAAAAATGTTTGTTTTTGGCCCTTTTTGTGTCCTAATTTCTAATCCGTTGTGACAATCATCCCCAAAATAAGTCTCATTCGTTCTTTTGTGGTATTGAACCTTCTACAATAATTTATAGAGATCCATTCACTAAAACTAAAGTTATGGTCTGGGAACAAAATGTGTCTTTAAACGACGAAGCAGATGATGCTGACTATGCAGACAACAACATGATGACCATCATCATAGCATTATATGAACAAAAAAAATGCTTGCAGTCTTATAAAAATATGTATAAAATAAGACTAATACAACAAGACTGTGTCCATAGTACATGGATGCCCCACTCCCATTATCTTTTCTATGTTCAGTGGACCGTGAAATTGGGATAAAAAATAAAATTTGGCATTTAAATTAAAAAGATCATAACCTAAGGAACATGTGTTCAAAGTTTCAAGTTGATTGGACTTCAGCTAAATCAAAAACTACCTTGACTAAAAACTTTAACCTGAAGGACGGAGGGACGGAAGGACAGACGGACGCACAGACCAGAAAACATAATGCCCCTCTACTATCGTAGGTGGGGCATAATAAAATGTATACTATTTTACTTTAATTTTTCAGGCAAAAAAGAAGAATACTTCAGACAGCCAAATAATAGATATGAGGATGATTTATCAAGGACAAAAATAAAGAAAAGAAAAGAACAGTTCTAATGTCCCCTGTGTTGCACTTTTTTTTTATAGAGTAACAAGGTACGAGAGCAATAATACACTATTTTTTTGTTATTTTAATTTTTTTGTAAATATCTTAGAGAAATGAATGCTTTTGAGTTAGTTCTCCGTGATTTCCATAATAATTATTTTTTCTAGACATAGCTTGTTTTAAACAACATTTGATCAGCACTTGTTTTTCAAAAGTGTCAAACTCATTACTGATATAAAGGTGCAATACCACCATTAATTTTCCCTTATTAGTCTTTGCACTTTTGAAATTTACACTTTTCAAAAAATTATGTAGAATTTATCTTTGTTTCAAATAAAGAAATACTAAGTCTTGGCATGAGTGCAGTTTTATCCTGTCTAGTACTAAAGAAAAAAAATTCACATAATGCTTCATTTCATATCAAACTTTCTGTATAAAGGGAAATAACTCAATCACATAATTACAACCACTTTTGGTAACTAGAAAAGGCTTTAAGTCAACAATGAGAAAAGCTTAAATCCTGAACAATGAACTCTACTGTAATTAAGTCACAGGAAATATCAACATAGCATATTCATGTTAATGAATGGACACTGTTGGTCTATTTGTGGTGTATATAAAAAAAATACAGTTTCAAGTAATTGTCTGATCCAAATTAAAAAAAAGAAAAAAAAGTCTTGAATTCCAGTGAAAAATAAAGGCCCCATTCTGAATTACCACAGACATATAATTTTATCCTGAAGTCCATTAAAAGTATCTTCTATCCCTCATACACCAAAAAACTGATTATTCCTAACCTGTTATTCCCCCTAATTTGATCTTAAATTTGTTTACAACAGTTCATATGCTTGATTTGAGATTAAAAAGTAATTAAAAGACTAAAACATATATATACAACAATATTTACAATAATACATGTACTATTGTTGCAATTTATACTATTGTTTCAGAAAAAGGGAGAAGGTTACCTACCATTAAAACGTTTAATTCCACTAAAAATGTTTTCACCTGTCCTAAGTCAGGAATCTGATCATGATGAACAGTAGTTGTAATTTTGTTTATATAATATACATGTTTCTCAGGTTTTTATATAGATAAGACTGTTGGTTTTCCTGTTTAAATGGTTTTACACTAGTAATTTTGGGGCCCTTAATAGCTTGTTGTTTGGTGTGAGCAAATTCTCCATGTTGAAGGCCATACAGTTATGGTAACCCACAGCTTAAATGTAGCCCACATGTATAGTCCTATACAAAAAAAGCAGAAATTTAAGTAGCCCACTGGCCACACAAAATTTTAGGGGTCATTGGACTGTGGGCCCCTGCTAATTTCATATCCTGCATGATTGATCTATAATAGTTTACTTTTATAAATTGTTATTTGGATGGAGAGTTGTCGCATTGGCATTCATACCACCATGTATCTCAGTCCGAGATTACTCTGACGTCCGACGGCTGTTTTGCCAGATGGCCCCAATCATGCAGGATGTTCAATGTGTCCTGCAATGCACATTAATTCACGCAGTATCTATGTACTGTAGTAATAAATTTGTAATTGATTAAGTTTGTTTTTGATAAAAGGCCATGCATGCAATAGTAAATAATCAGGTTTCATAACTTCAAAACTTATAAAAGAAGAAAGAAGAGTATTACCAAGGATTTTTCAGTTTGTATACAAATCTAAGAATTTGACATCTGCGTTGCACAGACTTTGCTAGTGTTGACTTTCATGACTGTCGTGGACTTTAAATAAATCAAATTTGAATGCAAAAACCAAAATAAAGAAAAAATCTTACAGTTGTAGGCACAGCAGTCCCTGTATTTGTTGTCATCCTTTCTGTACGAAGATTTACACAATATTTATAAGCAGATTAATGTATCCTTGAAAATTGGATTTTCTGGAATTTCGGATATTCTTTAGAGTATTCAGTATAAATCGTTTCCGAATGTATAAAATATAAATGTTGAATCAGGTCGGTACATTTCCGCAATTTTTGCCCAAGGTCATCCATCTAAGACCTCAGAACGAATTACTAATATTATTGTTCAAAGTAAAATAATAATGTAAAAAAATAAACAACTCTAATGGCAACTCTGTCTTATGCAGATGTGGCTCTTGCAGATCTAATTTAAAAAAGAAGACTTGATATTTTTAATTAGACGAATATACGAATATTTTATTTCTCATATTACTACAATATTACATAGTTATAGAGAACATAAACAAATGTAACTATAAGACACAATTTTATACAAGCATGTGTGAACAATACAATGAAATTATCTTGGAGGACTGACTTTCACATCTATAACTTTGATAACTTTACATAGTTTTTTTCTAATATTACACATGTACAATATAACATCAATTAAACAGTTGATCAAGTTTATAGATATTAGGGTTTGAAACAGTATGTAGGTATTAATATTTCTTTGTTTCAAACTTCAAAGATCCACAATTCATAATATAATGGTACGCGTCACCAATGCCGTTTGATTCAGTCACAGAGACGGCAGATTCTGTCTTCTCTCGGCGGTAAACCCTGCCACCTTCCAGACTCAATCGATAAGTCAGTGGTAGTCAGTCAGTGGTGACTACCACATCTATATTTGCATAATGCATAAATGAAATTTGGAGTAGACTGTTTTAAATGTAAAATCCTTTTACAAAATTGTAAATGTACACGTTTAAGTATATCTATATTTTCAAAACCCAATAAGCCTGGTCCATATATTAATAATTATTTATATTTGTAAAACTATTTTGTCAAATAAATCAAGTTGGCATACTATTAAAAAATTGTTATGTCTACCTTTTTTAAAACACTATACATAACTTTTGCGGCTTGTTCTTATAAATATTTTTTATTTGATAAAAAAGGGTCCACTTTAGACTGAAATAAAATAACTAAATATTTGTATTCTTTTACAATTTCAATGTCATTACAATATTAGATGTGAACTTGAGATTTGCTAGCATGTTTTCACCCCTGGTCATGTATAGATAATTTAAAAATTGTGTAATATACTTTATGTATGATTGACTATTGTAATAAAAACTACATCTCAACATTTTCAATTTTTTTGCTTTTGTCAGATTTTCCTAGCTCTTACTACATGCAGCGATTTTTTTTTATCCCTCTTTCCTATTTTAGCCATGTTGGTTGGCATGCAGGTGTAGTTTTCGGTCACCTTTTTTTAAAACGAAATGCCAGAAATGTGAGTCAAGTTTTGGTTATGTTTTGGTCAGTAATTTCAGAGTAGAAGATTTTTGTAAAAGTTAACAGACGACGGAAGCGGCTCACGGTGACGGACAAACGACGGCCGCCTAGTGATATCAATATCTCACACTAGACCTTTGGTGAGCTGGTACATATATTTGCATGAGTATTTAGTGTCACTCCGTGGGACACACAAATAAATATATTCATTGATATGTTATAGTGTGTCTTTCTAAGTTGTGATGTTGCACTATTGTTACAGGTAAGGGTGGAGGTTGGTACTTATTTAAATGTTTAAACCCGCTGCATTTGTTTGCACCTGCAGTTGTCCGAAGTCAGGAACATGATGTTCAGTGGTTGTCGTTTGTTGGCGTGGTAAATAAATGTTTCTCGTTTTGCTTTTTTCATATATAGATATATTTCCGTTTGAATGGTATATAATTACACTAGTCATTTTGGGGCTTTTTACAGCTTGCCTATTTTCCCGTTTGAATGGTTTATAATTACACTAGTCATTTTGGGGGCTTTTATAGCTTGCTGTTCGGTGCACGAGAGCCAAGGCTAGAGGTGTTGAAGACCGTACTTTGACTTTAATGGTTTACTTTTACAAATTATGACTTGGATGGAGAGTTGTCGCATTGGCAGTCATACCACATTTTTTTTTATATCTATAGGTTGTATTTGTGAAACAAGTATATATTTTCGGCATTGCATGTCCAGATGGAAAAGGACTGTGTGTCAAGTTGGTTTACCCTCTGTAATCTGCAATTTCTGAATTGAAACAAACAAACGAAATGAAATTTTAGAATGAATGACTTTTAAGTCTTTTAAAAAGTATAGCATGTTTGAGACTGATATATGCATTATCTCCGGGTGTGCAGGTTTTCGCTTCTTCCATTAGTTTAAAACTGTTCACCACAATGTAGCCATACTCAATCAACAAGTGGCATTGAATACAATTATCAATCTGCAACTCTAAAATTTGATTGTCAAAATGTATATGCACTATACTACTACAATGAACATAGAATCCATAATAAGTGGGGTTTAAAATTAACTATTTGTAGAAACACCACAGTCTTCTTTCCTTCTCTAGCATTAAACCCGTTACATCTTCTATCTTCACTGAGCGCCGTTCTTTAAATCTTCAACGCTGAACTTTAGCGCTAGAGTATACATCCAAGCGCTAGAATATATATTTAAGTGCTAGTTGTCATTCTCTATAAATAGCGGCTACACGTTACATCCTCGTTGTTTAACTTTACGTGTATCTTTAACACAAGAGGATACATTTTCGGTTCTTAACTTTAAATCTCTTGCGCTGGAATAATATCTCACGGCGCTTTGACTTTCATGTGTCTACTACTGGGCTTTATATTTTTAGCGCATAATTTTATACAGTGCTGATTTTTTTTTCATATTCAGTTAGTGGTAGATTTTTTTTACAAATATCTGGTGATATACTTTACATACACAGTAAGACACTAGAGTTAACATCCCGCTGCGGAGCAGTGTTGACTTTACATCTCCGTATAGTTTTTATCTTCAGCTCTAAAAGGAACACTTGAACGCTTAAGCTTTAAAAACCACAAATTATCTGTTGTTAGAGAGAACAAAAACTCATACTTAGAATACATGTTATTGTATCTTGTATGGAGGTCGGTAGGAGTGAAGTCCGCCTAGGATTATTTCTGGTTTCAGCAAGAAAGATGAGAAATATTTTGTATAGACAAGGTTTTGATTTTACAAGGCTCAAGCGTTTCCAACATTACTGGACACCACAGATGATGGATTGGTTTGTTGGTGTTTAATGCACTTTCAAAAAATACTGTCCTTTTTGTGATGGTCAGTTTTTAATAATTGGTGAAGAAGCCGAAGTGCATTTTTGGAGATAACCTCCAACCTCCGGTAGGAAATGTAACAATCCTAGTAAATTAAGATTGGAATCGAACGCACCTGTCCCGTGTGGGCCGGATTCGAACTCGAAACCTCATGCAGTTTTGACAGGCTAATGATACAGTATTTGCACTACTTTTTTCTTTTGATATGAACCGAGATTCCCATCATCACAACAATTTCCATAAATTATAAAAAAGAAGATGTGGAATGATTGCCAATGAGACAACTATCCACAAAAGACCAAAATGACACACAAAAAAACATGTTACAAGACAAAATGAACAAAATAAACAAAGCTGAAGCTGAATCAAGAATAAAGGACTTTCAATTGTGTATGAGTTTCAGACGAGCTTGTTGAAAGTATTAAATGAACCGATATAAAACGATTTTTTTTTTCGATAAAAGGGAGACCACTCTAAATGACTTGTGATAAAAGTCATCACCAGGATAATATAAAAAAAGAAGATGTGTTATGATTACCAATGAGACAACTGCCCGGCCACAAGAGACCAAAATGACACAGACATTAACAACTATAGGTCACCGTACGGTCTTCAACAATGAGCAAAGCCCATACCGCATAGGCAGCTGTAAAAGGCCCCGATAAGACAATGTAAAACAATTCAAACGAGAAAAACTAATTTCGGCGGCCTTATTTATATAAAAAAATGAACGGAAAAAAATATGTAACACATAAACAAACGACAACCACTGAATATTAAGTCTTTATTTGTGTGTAAAAATGATAAGGTGAAAAATGTTTACAATAAATTTAAATATACAACAAGAGGTGACAGTAACTTTGGAGAAGCAAGCAATTGTTTTTATATAATTCAATCCCTTAAATCTATTTTTACTGCAATATGCCATTCTTTCCATCTAAATCTTTATGACATATGACGAAGATGAACTATATAGCAAGGTCAATGATTAAATCTAAGTAGTTGCAACTTATCAAATGATAATTCGGTTTTTACCACTGTCAAAATTGCATAACAAATCACAACATGCACACACCAAGAATTTAGGAAGAAATTAAGTGTACTCAATTTCGCGATAATATATATGTCAATATAATGACAAACAAATCGTAAATAAAAACGACACAAAGATAAAGTCAGCTTAATGTCCAGAAATGAAAATAGAAGTGGGAAATGTGTCAAAGAGACAACAACCCGACCAAAGAGCAGAAAACAGCTCATGAAAACTATTATGAATTTAACAAATAGTGAAGTTTTAAATCAATTACAAAATGTAGTGACATAAATTACCGTAACAAAACTTCCCACTTAAGATAAACATTAAGACATGCTACATTTAATTTACCATAACTGATATCAGGGTGATATAAATGGTTTAAATAAGTGACAATGTACCAAAAGATTTTAATCATATAAGTACTTGCGGTCATCAAACCTGGTGATAAATCAATGTCCTTCTGAATAAGAGTATTATTTATTATACCTGGTCAGTTGTTAAGTGATAATAAACCTATTTATTTTGTGAATATTAATATAGGACACCGAAATAAACATCGACAACAACAAGTTAACAACGAACGTAAGGTGCAATCTTCATAAAATAGAACGTAATAAAATTCTACACGATTAGCGAAGTATGTACAATGTTGAAACAACCTTATGATATTTTATATTTATTATTTTATACATATAAGAAGATGTGGTATGAGTGCCAATGCGACAACTCTCCATCCATGTCACAATTTGTAAAAGTAAACCATAATAGGCTCAGTCTGGATCATACGAATAATGCAAGGATTCGGTAAGAATAAGGGCACATTTGGTTCCCATAAGAATGTCGACTGCCTTCTGTAATAAAACCCCCACATCTACCATAATCTATATGAAAATATTTCAAATGCTCTGTCAGGATATCAAGGCAATGATTTTGGAGATGAATTGGAGTTTTTGTTGACATGGTGGCTTTCGAAATTGCTGTTTTCAGTACCATTAGAACTTGTCATCAACTACAAATTATAACAACTGTTAGGAAGTGGGTAGCAAAACTAATCAATAAAAGTCTGTGTGTGCCACATGCATTCTCACTTGAAGTCGCTGTCTGATTTTGGGAAACTTCATGAACGTGAACTAGCTGTAGTTCATATATATGAGTATTCAAACGGATTTACAACTGATTTTACAGTTTGCTCTTATGTTGTGCTGCAACGCCATCGTGAAAGTCCCTGTCTAGGAAAGGGTTGACAGGTCATTAACAAGTTTAACCCTAGTCACAATATTAATTCTTTACATTAATATGGGCTTTTGTCCATGGTCGGCGTTAACAACTAAAATAATCAAGCGAGGTTTATTTTTTATATGACAAGACAACAAAAGCAAATTCTACTTATTCAAAATACATGGGATAAGAACACTAAAGGCATATTAAACATATGTATTTAAATATCTAAATTCGAAAACTTTACATTAAATATCTCAAATAAATATTTATTTATTTCTTCAAATACAAACAGAAACCATAATAGTTTAATACCGTTTAAAAAAGTTCAATGAAATATAACAAAAGAAGATGTGGTATGATTGCCAATGAGACAACTCTCCACCAAATGTCGCATAACTTAACAAGTTCGAATTGATCTATAGGGTTGGGGTAGGGGTGGGGCTGGGGGCAACCCCTGGATCCGCGCCTGTATAGCTCACCGTTCAGTCTTGAAGAATGATCAAAGCCGGTATCGCATAGTAAGCTATACAAGACGTGTACCCCGAAATGACAAATGTAAAACAATTCAAACAAAAACAAACGACCTAATTCATGTACACAAAAATGGACGAAAAGCAAACTATGTAGCACGTCAACAAACGACAACCACTGAATTAGAGGCTCATGACTTGGGACAGGCATATACATACAGAATGTTGCGGGATTTAAAATGTATGCGGGATCCCAACCCTCCCCTTACATCAGACAGTGGTGAAACAGTACAACATACGAACGAACTATAAAAATATATGGCTTAACTCAATAGATGGATACCAGAGGCGGATCTAGAACTTGTCATAAAAGGGGGAGGCTGAATAACCTAAAACAAAAAGGGAGGGGTCGTAATTCTTATGTGATCCCTGCTATAATCAACTCAGTAAAGGTCCCCCATCGAAGCCCCCCTTCCTGCATGGATCCGCCTATGAATATAAATAAATTTACATCTAACAAAAACACAGAGTGGAAGTGGCCGGGTACTTGTATATCCTAACAATAAATTAGACACCAAGTAGACCTACTGATCTTATAGTACTAACAGTTGCTGGCAGCTTGTTTCAAAGCCACTAACAACTTATAAAAAAAAATAATGCATCTAAGACTAAATGTTCATTTTTCTTGTTTTTCTTGAATTATTATAATATCTTTGATGCAACCCACGCATTTCATCGGTAAACCATAGTCCGTATGTGTATCTTTAATGACGTTTCTGTAATATCTTTACAAATATTGTTTTATGTAGACCGGGATGTCGATCTTGACAGATTTTGAAATAGCCGACATTTAGTTTTTTATTTAAAGACCCCTCTTTAAAGAAATATTCACAATTTTCCTTTTTTTTCAGAGGTTATAATTTATTTGTAAAAATTATTACAGAACGAAAAACTTTTTATCTTATCGTTTCTATTTCGACTGTTTTTACAAGTCCAAAATGTAGATATTTGTTTGATATGTTTTTTGTAAATCTGATAATCTTTTTCTTTCATACAAAAAATGTAGAGTCTATGCCGGTGAATCAGTAAATATACTAACTGACACAGATATACGACTGCTTCTATTCAACCTTTCCGGGCTGACCCGCTATCAGTAGAGTGGGGCGCTCATATTCGCCATGGACACAGTTTCCCGTTTTATGATTTTGAGGTGTAAAAACTTCAAAGGATGATTGAAATGGAATAAATATGTAGGACTCAAATCTATGGCGGGTTCCAAATCTGTGGCAGATTCCTAATCTATGGCAAATGTGACGTTACAAACGCCAAACAACTCAAATCTATGGCAGATTTTTGTTTACTCCAAATCTATGGCAGATCTTGTGGAAAGGGTACCGTATAACGTCACAATTGAATATACCGCCATATTACATCTTCGCCGCAGATAACGATGGCGGAACCCATAGATTTGAACACCATTCAAGATAAAGATATTATCCTGGCAACAATTTGCGGGTGGTTTAAAGGAAGATGTGACATATTATCCCGAAGATGGACCAAATGCGCTGTACTGGCCGAGTCCCGCGATGAATTATGGCGCCGCTATTTTGAGTAACGCATATTTTAGAAAAAGGATTTTTAGATCCTTTTATAGTTTGCTGTTCAGTGTGAGCAAAGGCTGCGTGTTGAAGGCCGTACCTTGACCTATAATGGTTTACTTATAAATTGTAACTTGCATAGACAGTTGTCTCATTGGCACTCATACCACATCTTCCTATATTTAGTTTGTAGTAGTTTACTGTCTACGGCTGGCAAAGTTTCTATGATATATAAAATTACCGGATACAAATTTGATTTAAATCGTCAGCAAATAAAAAAAAAGATGTATTAAAGATATCGCTGAAATAATATTATTTGAAAAATTCAAACTGGTTATTTTTCTTGGCCGTTACTTTTTTTATTTATTTTTTTATAATTAGCGGCCTCCTGGTTTGTTATTATTCTGACTTTGTTTTATTAATTTGTTTAATGAATTCGTTAAACAGGTACCATGCACAGATTAAAGAATGTTAATTTTTTACAGAGCACATCATTTTAATCTTGAAGTCTGTATTAAGGCATATGCTTTTATCATTTATGATTTTTTTTGGTTGACCATTATGAAATGTTTATTTCACAAATATTTATAGACATGCTCCCGTTGTCGTATTTTTTCCGCTTGCTTATGACAAGTCATTGGTAAACAATGTACTGCATTGTTTTTCATTTGCACAAAACTTGCCATAAATTTGGAAACAACATGAATCCGCCATAGATTAGGAAATTACAAAACTTGCCATAGATTTGGGATGGCATGACATCACATTTACCATAGATTAGGAATCTGCCATAGATTTGGAACCCACCATAGATTTGAGTCCTACAAATATGCCGTTAAATTATATTTTTATAACAAATATGATTATTTTTGAAAATTATTCTAAATTTCGGCACTTACGGCAAAGGACCGAAAAATGTTTAAAGCTGCAGTTATTTGGTTTTAAATAGATATGTAAAAACGGCGAATATGTGTCCCCCCTTGACAAAAAATTAGGAAATTTCAAACATCCTTTAATCCAACTTAATTTTCAGATGATTTTACTCAAAACAAACACGTTTTCAAGCTAAGAATATTTTGCATTTGAAGTTATCTTCATATAGAAATGTTAGTATACTTCAAAAACATAAAGACCTGAACATAAACTGAAGAAAACATTGAAAGATATGGCGAAAATGAGCACCCCACTCTATATGATATATTTCACATATGATCAATACTGATCGAGAGCTTTTTTGTCATGTTTAAAAATTATATTCTATATAAAGGTATTTTCTATTGTTAACGAAATTAATTGTTTTTTTTATAAAAAGTAACTACTAAAAATCATTTTATCTATCGGAGACTCATAGCGGTAGATAAAAAAATCACTTAGTCTAATATGATTTCTAATATCTATATTTTTGCATGATACATTTAAAAAGTCATTTCAATTTAGATATAATTATATTGCCATTTACTTGATAGATCCTGACATTGATAAAGAAAAATCTCAGTCATTACACAGAGGTCAGAGTCTGACTTTCGGTCATTACATTATCATAAACACTTTTTTGAAACAAACTTTACTACAAAATATTGTAAGTTTTACGGGTATAATAATATTATCCAATCATAATGTTTGTAACTAACAGGCTTAAATATCAACCAATCAGAATACAGCCCGCCAAACAATTGGTCGCGTCTGTCAAGAAGAAAGGGTGAAGAAGGTAAATAAACAATATTTCAAATTAATATAGCATGCTAAATTTAAAATTAATTAATAAAATAGTGAAAAGTTCTCCCAATGTATGTGCCAAATAGGTTACAGTAGATATAGCTACGGGGAATTGTCATTCTCGGACAATAAATCAGCTTTTTTTCAAATGAATGAATGACAACTGCTGTTGGTTGTGTCGCTGAACATTTACGACATTTACTGTAATTTCTTTCTTTCCAAACTCTAAAAGAATGAAAATGTTAACTGCACATCTTTTTGTATATTATAAATTAATGTTAACGAGATTTTATTTAGTTGTACGCTTAATATTTAGTCCACGTGTCTTTGTTTACTTTTAGAAATGTAAATTTCGTGAGAACTCGGCATCCAACAAATTTTGTGTTGTGGTTCGTTTGGTACGATATGACCTACATGTATTGACGAAATTCAAATCGGGTATTAATTTCTCTCGTCTGTAAATAAGTCCGTCCATTTCACTTTGATAACGTTACATGAAAAGTACAAGGATCGTCCTTGCACAATTTTCGCAACACTGTCAGAACAGAAATTGATAACTTTCGACTCATCTTTTGGGATCTTGTATATGCATACATACATTTGAACATAAGTGGACACTTCCATATATTTTACATATATACATGTAAATACAGGGAAATGTTTTATTGAAATTCAAATTTATATGGAGCATTTTTAGGAATTTTACTAGACAAACATCAAATATTGAAATAATTCAAATAAACTTTCTATTTTCAGTCCCAATAAAATTATTTAAAAATGAAACAAAGAAGTTTCATTTGATATTTCAAATTTTATCAATGCTTTAATTTGCAATACAGATATGAACACAATTAAGAATAAAACTAAAATAAGGAGATGTAGTATGATTGTCAATAGGACAAATATCCACCGAAGTTCAAATAATTATTGGTAACAGGATGGCTTTTTTTCATTGAAAAATAACGCATTATGCCATACTATATACATTGTAGATAGTTCTAAAAGGCCTGAACATGAAACAAATTCAATTGTGAAAAGAAATACATGTACCATTATTTAAATATAACAAAACGATTTTATAAAAAAACAAATTACCAATCACGAACCACTGACATCTACAGCCAGGTGAGATCTACATGACAGGCTAAGCATACTCTATACTCTAATAGTATATCTATAACTGGAAACAAACATAACTTTCCATTAACAGGTGAAAAACTGAAAGAATAGAAGATGGCATCACCAAGAAAGGTAAGCAAAGGCTTCATTTATTCCCTTTTCTTTCCCCCTGAAAGCCCTGTGACACTTCAAATAAAACAATGGTGGAATATTTTTTGCATACTTAGAAGGCAAATTTTACTTTAAAACAGATGGTATAGAGAAGGATTTGTATAGTGACACTACAAATCCTTGGTATAGACTTAGAGTATTGGTAAGCTATTACTTATATTATTAAATTCAAACCTACTAAAATTATGTAAACATGTGTTATGACTGCAAAAATTATGAAAAGTAATGTTTTTTAAATTTATTTATTTTCCTATATTAGTTTGTAAAAACATGATTTTCAACGTCTTCATGTTCTGAAAAAATGACTTATTTATAAAGTCTGGTATGATAATTATCTATTAATAACTGGTCAAGCAATAAAATGTATTTAATTTTATAATATGATTAAATTCACAATTCATTTTTGCATCACTGAATATACCTTTTATTTATGCTAAAAATAATACCTGTGGCCTAGATAAAACAAAATGTCTTTCTTCGACTCCCTAGTTAATTGTTTAGCAGTGGGTTGATTTTCAACCTTTCAAATAATTTGATTGAATATTTGTTTTAAAAAGTCTTTTCTGTTTTTTCTTTACCTCATGTGAGAAATGCTGAAATTGAAAAAAATAAAAACGTCTAATAACTTGTATCTTTAAATTTAATACATATAGAGATAAATACATCATTTAAAATACGGGTAAAATATGTACACTTATCATATTTGAAAAAATATTTAAACTTTAGTTAGGTCACATAAAGTTAAATAACTGAACTTTGGTCACATGATATGCCTTGAGTTCAGAGGTGTACATGAATCAAACCATAGGTATAGTCCATCAAAGGTTGACAGGTAAATTAAATTGTATTGTTATTTTAAATTTAAAAAGAAATGTATGGACCATAATCCTTAACTGATGATTATCTAAAAAAATGTAATTCTTATATTTTATAGTCTGTTTCTAAATTATTATCATGTTTCATAACTTCACATTGTTTGGCATGCTGCTGGAATAATAATGTATCATCCTGGGTCTGGTGTATACATGTACAGTGAAAGACCGAAAGTTTTTTTAAATGAATTTTTCAATTTCCTGTTTCAATCTTCCTAGGTCTTGACATTATTTATTCATTACTTATACATGATTATTCCTTTGCCACTGGAGGTTAGAAAATTTAGAAACAAAGTAAATGATCTGCAGGAATCTACATGCTAGATAAGGGTTGAGTTCCTGCATCTCATTAACATTCAGACTATGTGAGAACAATTTGAAAATGAACCAATGTCAGGGTCTTAGTCTGCCTATTTAAATTACACGTACAAAGATGATCAAACACATACGAAACATGTTCTCCCAGACTTGGAAGTAAGCATTACTAAATGTGGCTGGATAGCCTACACCAATAGGCAAAAACCAAATCCTATTGCAAGCAATAAGCCTTTTAGTGCTCCACAATGATAAAATGTAAAACAATGCAAATTTTTCCATTATACAATACTTTTTTTCTTAAACATCAAACAATTTAAATTCAATTTTCTGTTATACGAATGTTGTATACAAATTTATGATTTAAACATGTTGTATTTGTAAAAAAAATATACAAGTGAACTTGATTGTGTCATTCCAGACTAGATCATCAAAATCACCTTCTAGAAGGAGATCTACAAGTTCCTCTAGAAGTACGAGGTCAAGAAGTCGCAGTAGAAGTCGTAGCCGTGGAAGATCTGTACGCTCTAAAAGATCAATTTCCCCAGCAAAATCTACTCCAGCAAAAACTTCTCCACCAAAGTCTACAAAGAGACCAGCAACACCAGCTGCTGGGAAAGTGAAAAGGGAAGATAGAGCAGTAACTCCTACTAGGAGGTCTACTAGACTTGAAAATAAGGTATTCTTTAGTTTCATTTTATAATTTTGACAAGTAATTGAAAGCTAAAATGCTTTCATACTTATGAATATGATATAGTTTACAGATTTCAATATTTAATATCTGTTTATCTTCAAGTTCAAGAATTGTAGCTTCATGTACAGTATAACTGGAATATAAAAAAGAATTGAAATATGTATATGTACATGCATGTAGCTTGAAAACTACATGTACAAATGTAACCAAGACAATAAAAATGTCAGAATAAAATTGAGTCAGTCTTTTTGTATAAGTTTTATACATGCTAAACAGATTATACAAACAAATTTAATCTATTGGAGTTGTTGATGCATGATTGCTACAACACTCCAAAATAAATAGTAAATATCTGTTAAACAGCTTAAATTGAAAAAGTAATAAACACATCATTTCATTAGATACCAATTATTTTTACAATGCTTGAGAATGGAAAAGTAATTATGTATTGATATTTACAGCTAAAAAGTTATAATATAATTGGCATTCAATGATCTCATCTTTCCACAGACACTTCCAAAAGAAGATAAAAAGCCTGTTGAGTTTCAGATGATGGAAGAACCTGAGAAAGTACGAATTGGAATGACGAGGTCCCGAGAGTTTGGTGGGGCTATAGGATCATTCTTTATGGTCTTAGGATTACCTGTTGGAGTACTTGGGTTGAATATCTTGTGTTCTCAGGTATGTTTTTTTTTAATTGGTAAAGTACACTCATCAGGAATTAGTTCAATACCTTGTGTTCCCTGGTATGTATTTTTTAATTGTTAATGAAATAATTTGTCAATCAGTAAAGTACACTCAACAGGATTCAGTTCAATATCTCGTATTTCCAGATACAATATATATAGGGGTTGTGGGCCTGAAGGCACTTAAGTTGTTTTTGTACAGGTGGTGCCAGGTCATGAAGTTCCAATTGTGTGGTTGTGTACATGTATGCAAAGTTAAACGCATTGTATGGGTGATGGCCATTTTGTTATAGTTATTATGATCATGAAAGGGTAATAGCTCTTTTAATCAATCAAATATTATGAAACTAATACACACTTTTTATTACCACAAAACATAGATCTGACAAGTACATTTTGTGTAGCAGCACTTTTACCGTTCCTCCATTATGTCCCTTTATAACTTTAAATGATATGCAAGTGGGGGCTTATTGGACACATTTCCCATTGTTCATCTTTTATAATGAAAAAAATACAAAAGCCTACCCACTTAAAATGTTTATATAGCAGTGATGAAATTGCAGGGGTCATGAACTCAGTCATAATATGTTGACTGTATCCGTGACGACATTAGACTCATCTACATGTGGTAGATTTGTTGCTTGTTGTTGTGGATGAAACCGCAGTATTCTGAGCTATAAACATCAAGAATATCAACATTATAGACAAACTAACTCCTTAAAAACAAGAAGACATTAAAATTTATACATGTATAAGGCATACATATATTTTCCATTCCCTCGTTAATTTTCATTCTGCATAGGTTTGAGGAAGGGATGAATTTGGCAAGTTATTATCCTGCAGGTGTGATATTTACAGATTTGCAATTTTTACATTCAATATAAATGGGAGGGTTCTTTTATCTAAATTATAAAGTGTGCTTCCTAAAATTTGTGACAAAATACACAATCACAAGTTCACAACAATTTGTATGTGTCAAAGGTCAGTAATTTTATTTTGTCTAAAAAGGTGAAAAATAGTTCATGTGAAA
Source organism: Mytilus trossulus (assembly GCF_036588685.1). Classification (NCBI taxonomy): domain Eukaryota; kingdom Metazoa; phylum Mollusca; class Bivalvia; order Mytilida; family Mytilidae; genus Mytilus; species Mytilus trossulus. The sequence goes on along the minus strand of NC_086375.1, from coordinate 43,964,089 downwards.
AAAAGGTTATCAGTAGATATAGGTGTTCTGATTCAGGATAAAACAGGTTTTAGTTTTTGATGAAGTCCAATCAATTTGAAACTTAGTATACATATTCCTTATAAAATAATCTTTCTTATTTTAAGGCCAAATAAGAGTTTTGATCCCAATTTTATGGTCAACTAAACATAGAAAATGTTAACTTAGTGCGAGTAGGGCCTCCATGTACTATTGACACATTCGTGTTTATTATTATTTTAATGCATTAATTTCAGAATAAATGTGGAGTGCAAATGCCAAAAATTTCTACAAACTGGAAGCATTATTTGGACAAGGAAGCTGCATTAATATATGTTGGTTGGTTCCTGTTCCAAGCTTTTCTTTACATGTTACCAATAGGGAAAGTTGTCAATGGACAGCCACTTAAATCTGGACAGAAACTTCAGTACAGATGTAATGGTAATATATTATTTTGCAATATTTGTAAAAATGTAAAAACAGCAGACTGCTGCATTAGCAGTAAAATTACTTTTTCATGCTCATTGAAAGTGAAGAAAATAAAAGTATTAAAAAAAAGATGTGGTATGATTGCCAACTAGACAACTCTTCTCAAGAGATCAAATGACACAAAAATTAACAGCTATAGTGTCTTTTATAAAGAAAAAAATCAAGATGAAATTAAAAAATTTAAAGGTGGTGTATAAAAAGAAATAAAACTATGTTAGCTGTGGCAATTGAAACTAAATGCTATTTCATCAAGCTATCTGCATTTCAAACAGTTTTGTTAAAAAAAATGTAGACAACAGAAAAAAAAGTTGTCATGTTATGCATGATTTGCACATATTTAATTATTGTCTTCACTTAAGTTCACTGGGTGTTGGTGTATTTTTATGAGAAATTATTCCATGGCAGTTGGACAAATGTTTTTTATCTGATTGTCAATTGCAATGAATATATAGCTTGTTGGAATATGATTTAGAATAAATCTTAATTTTGAGCACCAAAAAATAAAATGAGCAATATTTTCTTTGCATGATCATATAAAACAATTTTCCTGATTCTAAAGATAAACCTCATTTTTATCCATTTGACTTGGATATGAGTTAAAGTGATGCATGTTTTAATTTCAGGATTCTTTGCCTTGATAGTCAGTTTACTGGCTTTTGCTGGAGCAGTTTACATGAAGTATCCTATTCAGATAGTCCACACTAAATTTATACAGTTGATTACCAGTGGAATTATATTCAGCTTTGTTTTGAGTCTATTGTTGTACATTAAAGCTCGTCGTGGACCAAATGCCAGTTTAGCTCCTGGTGGAAATACAGGTAAGAAATATTTTTTATAAAACTATAAAAAAAAAAAGACAAACTTTAACTGAATTATGTTTTATATATCCTGAACAAGTTGAATGTTCATGGTGAAAAAAGGTTTGCAGAGTGAACATGGCTTTTTACCTTTAAGTTTAAACAAAGATTATTTTTATTCCTTTTTCATTGGAAAATAATATACCTTAAAAAAGACGGCCAATGTTTAAGATACATGTGATTACAGTATGCAACTTGGTTTTGCATTCAGTTACAGAGAAAAGTCTATATCTTTGTGCAAATTGTTTCATACATAAATATTTAATAAACTTGGTTTTGCTTTATGTTACAGGCAACTTTTTGTACGACTTCTTCATTGGCCATGAACTTAATCCTAGAATTGGAAGCTTTGACCTGAAGTTTTTCTGTGAACTTCGACCAGGTCTTATTGGTTGGTTAATGATCAACTTAGTATTTTTGACTGAAGCTTACCAAAAGAACAATGGTGTTCTCCCTCCTGGCCTTACAATGGTGGTTGTGTTCCAGGCACTCTATGTTGCTGATGCTCTTTGGTTTGAGGTAATTAAAAGACTCAATATCTGGATATCTGTTTTAATATTTACAGAAAAATGCAACGAGTGTGTAGATAAAGGTAATATTTTTGGTTAGCTTGCTTGCTAGCTGAAACATGAAGTAATGATTAGGTTACGTTAACTATCCTCTTTAAAAATTAGACTAGTCTGATACTTAACCAATCTGTCTGTTTGTAGGACTAGACTACTCAAAAAGGAGGGTAGACTACCTAACCTATAATGACTTCGAGGTTAAGCTAACAAGCAAGCTAACCAAAGATTATACCTTTACCTACACACTCAATGTATTCAACTGTAACATATGGAGCTGTTCAATTTTGAGGTATTCATATTATGTCAGAGAGAGCATATTCTGTAAAATACGAAAGTTTAGATACAGTGAAGAACACAATTTAAAAAAAGGATTCATCAAAGGTATAACACCATTATAGGAAGATATCATTATTATTTTTTAATTAGTAACTAAAAAGGCAAGGTTTACCGAAGCCTATGGTCCAGAGTAAACATAACATATTGCTTGTTGAATTCTGCATCATTGTGAAAATTATTTTAGATTATAATATAGATTTGAACATGATTTTATTTCATATTTTTAGGATGCCATCCTGACTACAATGGATATTATACATGATGGATTTGGATTCATGTTAGTATTCGGAGATCTTGTTTGGGTGCCATTCTTATACTGTCTACAGACTAAATTTCTGGCAGAGAATAATGTCCATTTATTTTGGTATTGTTTGGCAGCTATTGGAGTCTTAAATTGTAAGTATTATTACAACCTCCTGTCAGAGGTCAGACATTAACAGCCATCTGAGTATTTCCACTAAGTTTATGTGAAACACCATTATGAATACAATATTATTTTAGAATTTAAAGCCATGCCACTGTTGACAGATAAAGAAATTTGGTATAAAAAAATAAAAACCAATCTCAAAACATAGTTAAAATTTTAAAAGTTGTGTAAACTGTTTGGAATATTAAGGATGAATCGAAAAACTGAATATGAATTAAAAAATAATATGTCTGAACCTAGCAATAAAAGGTACTAGAATCCACATTTGAAAATTTTGTCATAAGAAATAAATGATTAATTTTGAAATTGTCATTATATACAGGTGTTCCTCTATAAAATGGTTGTTGTTATATCTATTTTAGTCATTGGTTATTTCATGTTCAGAGGAAGCAATTCACAGAAAAATGAGTTTAGGAAAAATCCATATAATCCAACATTATCACGTAAGTATTGACAATAGACAATTCTAACATGACGTCCTTCAAATGCTTTGATTACACACCTGTGATAAAATATGAATATATTGTTTGGGCTCTTCTCATCGTACTCCCATGTCATATGCTTTTTTATGAATGAGCTATCCGACATCATAGAACAATGACATCAGAATAAAAGCATTTGTATGGGAAAATATATGCTTGTGAAACCAAACATCATCACATAAAGTTAATGTAAACAAATGATGCTAAAATGTAGTAAAAGCAATTTTTATTAACATATAAGACACACAAGTAAATTATCATTTAAAGGAGTAGGGGCAATAAGGCCCTTATTTGGTCCAAAAATTACTGCAAATGTAAAAGTTATCATACATATTCTTAAACTACTGAAAACTTGACTAAGTAATAAGGTACTAAGAAAAACAACACAAATTTGACATCGAACAAGTTACCATGGCAACAAATCATGACTTAATTTGCATATTTTGTTAAATTTCGTGATTTTCCTTGTTTTTTCATCAAATTTGAAGTATATTTTAGATTGATAAAGTATGTGCGCACTCAAGAAACAAGTTTATATTTGGTGACATTATGCCAATAGTTATAATAAAGCTTCTGTTAAATTATTTTGTTGTTTCTCGGCTGCGCACGATGTTTCCTCAACGGAAATAAAAATAAAGAAAGAAAACTGCATAAATTCTGTATTTTCATCGTTTTTGTGAAAATAGTATACATTATGACGTAATTGTGACATCATCAGATAAAAATCTTAATGTTTTTCATTTATATTTCTTGACCCTATGCATTTCTAAAAATTATGTGCCAATTTGAAATAGTTATCAAACATTTTATTTTCTTGGGCCAAAATTGGGCCTTAATGCCCCTACTCCTTTGTCAAAAACTATTGATTGCCAATAAGACAACTTTTCAAAGGAGATCAAATGATAAACTTGTTTGAAAATATGGGTCACTGTAAGGTCTTCAAAAATGAGCAAACCTCACTGCATAGCAAGCTGTAGTTATTTGAACATTGCAAAAATTAACATATTAATACAAAAGATATTTTCTAGTGATGTCAATTGTTTTCTTATAACTTCATTCAATTTGATTTATATTCTTATTTGCAGATTTGGAAACAATTCCAACGACAACTGGGAATAGATTATTGGTATCTGGATGGTGGGGATTATGTAGGAAACCAAACTACCTTGGTGATATAATCATGTCTATAGCTTGGTCATTACCATGTGGTAGGTATTCTTCATTAAGTGTTTGATAGTGTCAATACTAAGGGCTTTTGATAGTGTCAATACTAAGGGCTATTCCAGAAAAAAATGTATGGGGGGTTGGAAGGCACATTATATTAATAATACATGGGTGATGGGTATCAGAACAACTTTTCACACTATAATGCACTATAATTCTCAATTACAATTGTCTGGGTGGCGGGTGCTGACAAAAACTGCCTTTCAACCCCCCCATACATTTTTTTTCTGGAATAGCCCTAAAGTGAAAAAAACTTTCTCTCTTAGGCATAACAGAAAAATACCCATCCAAGTCTAAACTTACACATTAGTCAGGAAAATCAAGACAATATGTTCACAGGAAAAGACACCTATATATATTATATATATAGGTTCAACTAATTGTATTATCCAAAGATTGTTGAATCCCAATTAAGCGTACCTCTTTCAAACTCAATTGTACAGGTAATACTACTGGATGGTAGTTCAGCTTTCGTACTATTATGGCAATTTGAAGATAAAAATGTTTTCAAATAATCATTTTCCCTTGCATAGGCAAATTAACTATCACATACTTTTAGTATTGCAAAAATGATTCCCTTTGCTTTGCAAATAGTGTGCTGTTTAGGCCGAGAAAAAAAAGATCTGTGTTTCAGGTAACCAGACCGACCCTGTTTTTTTAGCCCCGACCCTAACTTTTTTATTGGATCTTCCAAAAAAAAATCAAAAAAAATTATCAAACGACCCTGTTTTTGACACAGGCTTCTGATAAATTACATAATATTTTTTCTCTCTTGCTTCCTCTTGCATAGAAAGCCAGTAAAACATTTTATTAATGTCTAAAGGTATTCCAAATAGGTTAAAATCCAAGAAATTTGCACAGCAAGTGCTTCAAAAACATTGCAAATGGCACACTTCCAGTTTTTGAAACTAATTACGGATCCGGACTTGGATAAAACATGATAATTTTCCGGATTTTATTTACGATGTCAAAAAAAAAGAATTCTGACCTACCGACCCTATTTTTCAAAATGATGTTACCGGAAACACATATCTTTTTTTTTTTTATGCCTTACGGAACATCCTATTCTAGTGCTAACATTTTTACAAGTAATTAACTTGTCATGCCTACAGATTTTTTTTTATTCAAACTATAAATTGACAACATCCACTCATCATATATTTATTTTTCAGGGTTTTCCACACCAATTGTATGGTTTTATCCAATATACTTCACAATTCTGCTCATTCATCGTCAGAGAAGAGATGAAGAAGTCTGTGCAAAGAAGTACAAAGGCAGCTGGGATCGTTACTGTGAGAGGGTACCATACAGAATATTCCCAAAAATCTACTAGTGCAAATCTGACTAATCCAGGGCAACATTCTCTTATATTTTGTTATTAATCATGTCCATTGATATGTTGTATTATTTTTATTTTGAAGCTAATTTCCTTTTTCATTATGTTTGACTTGAAAATTTATTGCTCAAATTATTTTTTGAAGATTTTAATTATTTTTTAAAATTAAACTAATTACAACTAATTTTATTAAATTTAATTAATCTACTTTTATTATATTTTTTTTTAAAACTATTTTGTTTAAATGTCTAGGGTAAACATAATTGAACAGAATGGAATACATGTATTAATATCTGCTAAGATGAGAGAATACTCAAGTTCTTAATGATCTCACCTTTAATGATAGCACTGCCTATGAGATAACATTAACTCTTTTGAATTGAAGTTTTGTTCCGTAATATATGCAAAACCTTGTGAATTAGTTTTTATTGGCACTTGTTTCTCTATGATACTTAGTTTGTTATTTGAAAACAAGAAAGTACTAATCACCAAAACCTTTTTTAAGTTTTTTTTTAAATCAATTGGAATACTATTTTATTTGTTCGGAACACAGTGCCATTGTTAATATATTAAGATAGAATAATATTTTCATATACATGCATGTTTCAAATTGACTTCTATATTTTTCTATTATATAAATGAAAAAAAAAAACCCAAAAGTACAAGCAGTGTAATTTATTTATTCATATTTTAACATTTACATGTAATTGCTTTTTCATTTTAAGAAGATGGCAAAATGTTTATGTAAATATGTACATACTGTAAAACACTGATCCACCAGATTCCTAGTTGTCAAATCATGTATATTTTTATGAGTTTTATATAATTTTATGTATAAGACTTTGTAAATAGTAGTGTATATAATGTAAATAGCTTTGTAAATATGTGTAGCTATGTTGAAAGAACAGAAAGAGAAATTGAAAAACAAACAACCAAATTTTTTTTTGTATTAAATTTAAGAGTTGCCCCAAATTTATTTAAAAAAAAATACAAAACTAATGGATTTATTTTACCTAAAAAAGTCGAACAAAACTAATAGGATTTTGCATTTTAGTAGCTGATAACTTTTTACCAAGTCACAATTATTAAAATATTAAGACATATTAAAATGTTTAAAAATTGTAAAAGTTTATATAGTGAGTGGAAAAATATCTGTAAAGTCAAGAAAATGTAATAATTCTTTGTGTCCTAAATAAGACATGATACATCTAAAAATGGCTTCTACAGGCATTATCATGATGTCATTGAGGAAATCCTGAAGATTTAGTTGCAACAATTTTCTTTCATAAATAATTCCAAGTAGAACAGTGCTGTATAAAGGTCATTAATTTATGAAAACTATAGTCGGATACAGATGATCTTTCTTTTTCAAGAAGTTTAAATGTTGTTATCATAACATTGTTGTACTTTTTGATAAATCAATTAAAACAAATTATAATACTATTGGATTTTGATGATTATTTAGCAGCTGCATGTTGAATGTATTTGAACACAAAGTCGTTGTCATTTATTGTGGATTCATTTATGGTGGGGATTCCAACTCTTCTAGACATTGCAAACAAAAAAAGAAGCAAATTAAAAAGTAAATGCTGACAACAAAATATCTTACCAAGATTTTTATGTCTCATTTATGGGCATTATGTTTTCTGGTCTGTTCGCTCATCCGTCTGTCCCACTTCAAGTTTAAGTTTTTTGTCACTAAAGTTTGTTTTTGATTAAGTTGAAGCTAAATCAACTTTAAACTTAGTACACATATTCCCTATGATAGAGTTTTGACCCCAATTTCATGAACATAGAAAACGGTAGTGCACTTTGGGCATCAATGTACTATGAACACATTCTTGTTTGTACAATTATGGGCATATGTACACAAAGTAAAAGGGAACTTGTTTTGACCATTGCTGTTTAGTTCTTATTCGAATGTGTGCTGTATGAACAGAAGTGAAGGGATGTTTCAGGAATTGCCAATGTCTATCTTTTTATGAATTATCCATATCAGAAATCATTTTGGTGTACAAAATAAAGATTTGTAGGATTAAGAAATGGGTCCGTCAAGGTAAATGCCAAATTTAGCATGACAACACATGCAAAATTCTTGGTGGTTTGCTATGTAACAAGCAAATTGGGAAACCATCAGTCACTTGAACAATTTCCCTTTTTATATGACTGCTAAAAAAAAGGGTCCCAAAGCATTTTTCTAGTTTCCAGACAATAACTTCTGGAACAATGTTTGTCTCTAAAATTATACCACAAATTTCCATACAACAAAGGGATTTTTAGGATTGGTTTTTGTGGGTTATGGCTCAAACCATTAAGAATTTAGGCGCTAAAAACGACATAATGAATTGCACATAAGTTAAAAAAAAAGGGGAGGTCAATTCACCGGTGTGTAATGCACAATAGCAAAAATTGAATATAAATTCAAATCAAATAACTAATTCTAAGTTCTTTGACTACAGCTATTCTGCAATCGTTTTAAGCTGCGCCTTGTGGAGCACCAGGTTGTATCATCGGATAAAAATGTTTATTGATGAGTATCTACAAAAATTTCACAAACTAACAGTTGTATTGGTAGGATGAAAGCAATGGGCTGATGAGTGACTCATCTGGTGTATAAAACAAATAATAAAAACACATGTAAAGCAGATATATAAACAAATTGAAAGCAATGAGACCGTTGTATGAACAAATCAATGCAATGACAAATGTTATGACTTGAAAGCTATAAGACCAGTGTAAAGCAGAAATCAATAGCAACGAGACAGGAATTACATTATGGAAAAGAAACAAGACATGATACAGGTATATTGATAATCATAAGCAGTGAGACAGTCCAAGAGATAAAAAAAAAACCAGAACCCCAGATGTATTAAAATAAAATACAAATGACATTGTATAGACAAATCAAAAACAACAGCATAAGTGTTTCGACAATTGAAGAGCAACGAGACAGTTGTTTGTCTAAATCAAAAGCAACAAGACAGTTGTACAGACAAATTAAGTTTATTGAATAATCAAATCTGGTCATGAAACATACCAGTATGTGATATGTGTTGAGAAATCAGTCAAAATCAACGAGACAAGCAATGAATCAGGCAAATTAAAAAAAAACAGGACACCAGTTGTATCAACAAAATAGGTAGATAAAAAGCAATGAGACAGTTGTATGAACAAATAAAAATGAGACAATTGTTACCACGAATCAAAATCAATGAATTTGACAATTTCATGAACAAATAAAAAACTTCAGTGTGTAAGCAATTATATCGGTATATGGACAAAAAAACTACAGTTTGTATGCACAATGATTTCGGTGTATGAAAAAAATAAAAATTCAGTGTGTAAGCAATGGAATCGGTGTATGGCCAAATCAAAAACTTCAATAAGTAAGCAATGATATCGGTGTATGGACGAATCAAGAAACTTCAGAGTAAGCAATGACATATGTGAATGGACAAATCAAAAACCTTGAGTGTGTAAGCGAAGATATCGGTGTATGGACAAATAAAAAAATTCACCGTGTAAGCAATGACATTGGTGTATGGACAAATACAAATTTCAGTGTGTAAGCCATGAAATTGGTGCATGATTGGACAAATAAATAACTTTAATGTGTAAGCAATGAAATCGGTGTATGGACAAATCAAAAACTTTAGTGTGTAAGCAATGAAATCTGTGTATTTGACATTTGACAGTTTTCGGTGGAACGATGACTTAAAAGAACAGTGTTACGAATCCTTAATTTTGAATAGTGGGTTTCTCAGCCAAATAGTTTTTTGTGATGCTAAAAAATCACAAGATGGTATTGACAATTATATTGAAAATTTTACTACTCAGTTAACGGATATCGTTGCTCAATTTTTTAGAAGTACCCATAATAAATCAATTGACTCTCGAGCTCAACGTACTAGCCGAAAATTTGTATGTAAAACTACTGAAAAGCCATGGTTCAATTGTGAGTGTAGAAGGCTTCGTCATGTTTATAACTTAAGTGCGTTGAATATGTTTAATAAGAACAAAATAGCAGAAAATCATCTACGAAGAGACAATACAAAGTGATAGAAAATAAGTTAAAACGGCAGTATAAACGTCAAGAAGGTGACATGCTTGAGCATCTATGTAAAAGCGACCATAAAAAGTTTTATAGAATGTTCCAAAAGAAGCGCGCTAAAAATATAGAAGTCCCCCTTTCGTCATTTTTTGAACATTTTAAACAGTTATCATCAAGTAACACTCCGTTAGTCAATGCCACACATAGTACACAAGACACTACATAAGAAGAACTTGACAGTGTTATCACGCAGGACGAAATTTTGAAATGTATTTCCAAATTGAAACGTGGGAAAAGTCATGGAATTGACGGGATTCTGAATGAAATGTTGATTGAATATAAGGATGTGCTGATTCCGTTTTTAGAGGAAATGTTCAACAGGGTATTGTCTTCTGGTTACTTTCCGACATCATGGACAGTTTTTAAAAAAGGCGATCCGTCTGATCCTGTAAACTATCGCGGCATAAGTTTGGTTAGTAATCTGGCCAAATTGTTCACGTCCATTATGAATATGAGATTATTACTTTGGTCCGATACCTATGACATTAAAACCGATGCACAGTTTGGATTTCGGCCGGGCAGCAGTACAGTTGATGCGATGTTTAGTTTATTAACTGTCATCCAAAAAACACTCTCTAGTAAGAATCGTTTGTATTGCTGTTTTGTAGACTACACACAGGCGTTTAATACAATATGTAGACTGAATTTATGGTTGAAATTGCCAAAAATTGGTATAACTGGGAAACTTTTATCATTACTAAAATCAATGTATTCAAATGTGAAGTCATGTGTACGAATTGATGGTTTTTATTCAGAGCAGTTCACGAGTACAGTTGGCTTAATGCAAGGGGAAGTACTCTCTCCAATCCTTTTTTTTTTTATTATATGTGAACGATTTTGAAATGGAATTTTTAAATAACGGTAATGTACCGTATGAAGTACAGGAGTTGTCTCTAATTTTGCTTATGTATGCCGATGATATGATACTATTTTCTGATTTTGTAAAAGGTTTACAAGATATGTTAGACACACATTTATTGTACACTCAAAAATGGGGTTTAACTGTGAACGATGCTAAAACAAAAAATATGGTATTTAGAAATGGTGGTAAAGCTATATACAATTGAAGTCAAAATAATTCAGAGATTAATAATGATAAAGTGCAATGGGTCGTTACCAGTGACACAATGTTCATGTATGTATGAAGTGAACTTTTGAGGTTTATTAAATAGATGAAGTTTGAATTATCATTTTATAATATAGCAAACACAATACTTTCTAAAAAAAGCTATAGTTATATATTTAGCATTTATTCATTCACATCATGCAAAATGTATTTTTTTTGAATTCATTGTAATCAGATGTAATCATGATTACTTTGCCAATGTAATCATTAATTTAATCAGACACTTTCACAAATGATGTACTCATTAATTTTATGTAATCGTACAAATGACAAAGTAATTGTAATTTAATCAATTACATTGAAAGTAACCGGACCCATCTCTGGTGTGCATGCAATGACGTCGGTGTATGGACAAATAAAAAAACTTCCGTGTGTAAGCAATGAAATCGGTGTATGGACAAATCAAAAACTTCAGTGTGTAAGCAGAGATACCGGTTTAAGGACAAAAAACTCCAGTGTATATGCAAGAATATCGGTGTATTGACAAATACAAAAACTACAGTGTGAATGCAATGATATCGGTGTACGGACAAATAAAAAAACTTTGTGTAGGCATTGAAATCTGTATGGACAAATAAGAAACTTCAGAGTGTAAGTAATGATATCGGTATATGGACACCAAAATAATATAGTGTGTAAGCAATGACATCGGTGTATAAACAAATAAAAACTTTAAAGTGTGTATGCAATGATATCGGTTTATGGACAAATCAAAAACGTCAGTGTGTATGCAAAGATATCGGTATATGGGCATTCAAAAACTTCAGTGTGTAGGCAATGAAATCTGTATGGACAAATAAAAAACTTCAGAGTGTAATTAATGATATCAGTGTATGGACAGAAAAAAACCTACGGTGTGTATGCAATAACATCTGTGTATAAACAAATAAAAACTTTGAAGTGTGTAAGCAATGATATCGGTATATAAACAAATTAGAAACTTCAGTGTGTAAGCAATGACATCGGTATATGGACAAATAAAGAACTTCAGTGTTTAAGCAATGATATCGGTGTATTGACAAATCAAAAACGTCAGTGTGTATGCAAAGATATCGGTATATGGGCATTCAAAAACTACAGTGTGTTAGCAATGATATCGGTGTATTGGCAAATAAAAAACTACAGTGTGTATGCAATGATATCGGTGTACGGACAATAAAAAAACTTCAGTGTGTAGTCAATGAAATCTGTATGGACAAATAAAAAACTTCAGAGTGTAAGTAATGATATCGGTTGATGAACAGAAAAAAACCTACAGTGTGTATGCAATAACATCTGTGTATAAACAAATAAAAACTTTGAAGTGTGTAAGCAATGATATCGGTATATAAACAAATTAGAAACTTCAGTGTGTAAGCAATGACATCGGTATATGGACAAATAAAAGACTTCAGTGTTTAAGCAATGATATCGGTGTATTGACAAAACAAAACTACAGTGTGTATGCAATGACAGCGGTGTATAAACAAATAAAAACTTTGAAGTGTGTAAGCAATGATATCGGTATATAAACAAATTAGAAACTTCAGTGTGTAAGCAATGACATCGGTATATGGACAAATAAAAGACTTCAGTGTTTAAGCAATGATATCGGTGTATTGACAAAACAAAACTACAGTGTGTATGCAATGACAGCGATGTATAAACAAATACAAACTTTGAAGTGTGTAAGCAATGATATCGGTATATAAACAAATCAGAAACTTCAATGTGTAAGGAATGCCATCGGTATATGGACAAATAAAAAACTTCAGTGTTTAAGCAATGATATCGGTGTATTGACAAATAGAAAACTTCAGTGTGTAAGCAATGGTATCGTTGTATGGACACTAAACAAAACTACAGTGTGTATGCAATGACATCGGTGTATAAACAAATAAAAACTTTGAAGTGTGTAAGCAATGATATCGGTATATAAACAAATCAGAAACTTATCTATATCTATACAAAAAGGCTGAAAGGATGGCATTGACAAATCCATTTTGTATTATCATTTACTAATAGAAAGCATGCCTGAAAATATCCTTAGATATGTGATTTTTTTTTTGCAGGAATATCAAATTTTACTGAAAAAAATGCGTTTTGAAGAACTATATAACCAAGATATGTCAACAAAATCACTTTTTAATAATTCAAATAAAAGTTGTTCTGTACCTAGAAATTGTTAATTTCAAAAGGTACTTTAAAAATGGTCTTTGAAAAATAGCATACAACTTGTAACTCGACACGACGATCTGTAAAACACAGTTGACAATTTTTTTCAAAAAATAATATTATTTTGACTGATTTAAAATCAGACACGTCATCTCCTAACGTGTTTTTTCCTCTTGGATATCTCAGTCAGATTCATGCATTTTCTGCTTGCTTTGCACCTTCAATCATAATGGGGATATCTGACATATATTTATTGGAAGTAAGTTTCTTCCTCTAACAAGTTTATGGTTATATTTTGCAATAGTCGGGAAATTATCCCATGCAGCGGTTTTGATCGTTTTTTCCCCTCCCATTAACTTTCCAATAAGAGTGTTATTGTTTTATCCAACTGTGTCATACCATTATTTATATTGAGGATGATATATTTTACATCTAAATAAATCTTTATGTTTTTGTTTCATTTTATTTTGCGAGTATCTCTAATAGTTATGAATTTATGGTTGAAAAATTAACAATATTGAACATTTTCTTTTAGGTGAAACTGTGAAGATTCTTGCAGTGTCTAAGATTTATTATTTTTTGTTCTTTAATCAATTTTAGTCTATAAGTATGGTGTCAGCAGATAACTCAAACCACAAAAAGCCGGGGGATCATCCCGATGGTCCTAATAGTGTGTTATATTTTTATGCCGGCAATTAAGGATCAAAGAGATCAAGTTATTTTAAAATTTGAGATATAAAAGAAATTCACACGTGCCACACATCAAATTGAAATAAAGATCCATCGTAACTTGTGTCATATGAGAATAACGAAATCTCTGATGAGAGATTTATATTATGATTAGATTGATATGTGCCACATCTGAAAAAAAACCAACAAAAAAAAAAAAAAACCAATCAAACTTACAAGTTAATGTCTCTCGAATGGTTTAAAAAAAAAAGCCAACATTTGTGAGCATATAAAGTAAAAGGAACTTTGACCAAATTCAATTAATTAAAATAATGTGTATTTTGAAATTAATGTTACTTAGTAAAAAAAATCATAGGAATGGCAAGATTATTAAAACCCATGTTTTATCGTAATCTCAGTTGGAATGTGAACATGTCTGTACTTTCTTTTACTTAATGAGACAAAAAAGTAACTTGTATCATATTCAAGTTGGTAACCAAGCTATTAAAATCAAAACTGTTTTTCGGAACACGATCGTCTCCTTATACATGACGACTCATATTTTATTACTGTAATCACATAAATGTTTGATAAAACGTGCGATTTTTCCTACCAAATATCAACATTGACAGAGATTTTTGTAAACAAATCCACGTGGACAATGGGCAGCAAAAGAACGGTTACTTCTCAGGTAGGTGTTTACTTAATCGTGCATGTTAAAGTAGGATGAGATTCCAGACGCATAAACTACGAGATGGAAACCTGACTGCATACAATTTAAATCGTTTGAACATTCAGTTCTGTCCGCACAGTTTGGCGTGTTGACCACTGACCAGACCAGTGGATGAAAAACAAATTTCCAGAAGGGGTGCCCACTGATTGCCTATAAGGGACCCGCGCCTGTCATGCTTCAGTCATTTCCTAAACAGTAATCGACCAAATGTGTCATACTAAAAGGGGTGGGTCTGACGCCTCACAATCCCGGCCTCCTAAGGTCAATAATTGACACGACTTGTCTCTCTTGTACTGAAAATTCCTCATACGGTGCACCATTTCTCCTGGTAATTTCTCGTGAGTACTTAGAAAATCTCTGAAACAATTTAAAATGAAATTGGAATCCAGCTAGTTGTCTTTATTTAACTGTAAAATTTGCTACAACTGCCCTGGTAGTTGAAATATTAATTGAAACTTTAATGTGATTAGAGCAAAATACGTTTAAAACATGTATACATATTATATATATTCAAAAATATTGATTTTCGTAAACATTTGAATAGTCTAGAGGCTGCATGTATTCAGATAAAAATACAAACAGGTAGGTATTGGGTTACTCTGTAAGAAAACCGAATCTACTGCTTGTGTACATGTACCTTACTGGTATTGTTACTCTGAAATACTCTGAAATGGAAAAAAACCCTGAAAGTTCCTTTAGCTTTTTTTCTGTCACATCAAGTTGTCTGTTTGTTTATGTATAAACGTAACTTGAAATGGTTAGTATTTGTTATGATATTAGATGTTAAACCGAATCTTACAGGCTTTAATTGTACACCAATCTGATACTAGGGCTAAGCTGTACTGAAAATAGTGATTCACCTTAATTGCTCCGACATAAAATATGGCAGAACCCAGGAGCCTGCAGCTTCATGGACATTGGTGGTCTTCTTTTTGTTGTTTTTCGATTTATGTCATTTTCCTTTTACTGCCATGATAAATGGTATCAATGACAACCAAGGTTGACAGGGCATGCTTTATCTGTATAAAAATTAAACAGTCAACGAATGAGAGAATGATAACCGATTATAACAAATTGATATAAATGTAGAAAAAATTGCTTTTATATATATATTAATTATAATAAAATTCAGATCAATCAGAACTCTTTATTGTACCCAATACCAACATGACCAATAGGATCAAGATCCCACTACGATCTCAGAAATTATGAAAAAATGTGAAACTCGTAGAAAGATCGTGGTTGTCTTGGTAAGGTCGTATTAAGAAGGCCTGGAAGTGCCAAATCTTCGTAATAGTGGAGGTCCACGACCAACTTTGAACATGTTCAGAACATTCAAAGTGCAGTCGTGGCCAAAAACCTAGTCGTATTAGAAGCATAGGAAGGACGTAGTAAGATCGGGATGGACGTAGAATCATCGTATTGGAAACGTGGTGCAATCAGGAAATACAATAGAAAATATTATGCTGTGATCTTACCACGCCGATATAACTCAGACTATCCCGATTTCAATATGTCTAACTCTTCTACTGCGACATTGGTACGATTATTCTACGAAGAGGAAGACACTATTTAGTACGCTGCTATAATGGGTTTGTTGTCCTCAGTTACGATTTTACTAAATGTATGTCCTAGCCACGCTAATTGCACGACCTCATACTGTTTATACCTCTGCTGTTACTTGAGATCGTATTGCGATCGGAAAGGTCTTGCTACAAGGAAATCTAGTAGCGTATAGATATTGTGTAATTCGTGGTAAGGTCTTTGACGTAGAAAGAGCGTGACACGATCGTGACTAGAACGTGTTACTATCGAAGCGAAATCGTAACAGGATCTTATCAGGATCATAGAAAGGTCGTGATACGAACATGCAAATTATGAAATATTGAAATTCAGCCAGACCATACCACGATCTCACCACGATCTAATTCTGTATACTAGTATATCGAAGTGGGATCTTCATGGTCTTTGTCTAGTGCAAAAAAATCTCATCGGAGACCAATCTACACGAAACAATAATATTATAGGGTACATGTACTTTGAAATTAAACTAAATCAACGTGTGACTTCTGGCGTCAAATTTCAAAATTATGTAAGATATTACACAAACCAAAACATGGTTTCCAATATAAGAAGTAAACACCAGTAATGCTATGCACAAAAAACATATTTTTTAACTTTTGATATATACACAGATGCCGGATTGTCCTTTATATGATTTTGGCTTCTTAAAATTGTGTTCGGGGAGACTCAGAAGGTTACGATTCAAACCCAAATTTCAGTGACCATGTCGCTTAAGGTTGTTTATAATTTTCATCATTGATCTTCCAACAAATCTTGTTTCTAAGACAGGTTCGCCCTGGATTGATTTGACTTGTTATTTTTCGGTTGGTTTTGATAACAAAGCTCTTTATGTGTTCAGATACTTATGCATTTGGGGTTTAAGCAGTCTGATGAAAATAAAATAACAAAAAAACTTTGGGCGTGTTCATGCATAACGTGTTGATTTCATTTTGTACCGTGACACCTTATTTGATCCTTGTCTGAATTGGTGAGCTGGAAGATGCATCATTTTTATATAAACTGAGCTCAGTTAAACTTAAATCATTTTATAGCAAACGTAAACCCCAAAAAGTTAACGTATTTACTCTATTACCTACTAACCGGCCTACACCATATCGTACATAAACACTATGTACGTTTACCATAATTAATATACAAATTAAGAACAATATTAATTTTGCCGACTAGCCCGTCAAGTACGCTGGACGCCGGATTTTATTTTAGATATACAACATGTAATAAATATGATAAACATTGTTTAAGTAAACATCCATTCATTTTATAATCATTGATCATTACAACTAACTTAAGAAAGTTCTTCCCCGTACCAACGGCCAAGACACGCCCAGGAAAAACCAGAGATAAAACCATACATTCTTTGATGGTCATAAAAGCTCTGGAAACCTGTGTTCTACAGCAAAAATATCTTTCGACAGACCGTCTCATAGGGACAACACGAGAACCTGCATTGATAATGAACTTTCATTCCTAATCAAAAACTACACTTATAATCTATATAACATTTCGAAATTGAAAATTCAAAAAATTAAAAATATACACTACTCCCACAACTTTGAGATATTGATAACTATTATCAAAAATGTAATTTTGATGTGTACACTTCAAAGGACGGCTAGAAAGTGAGATACATTTACATGTATACCTTTTACCTGTAATCAATTTTGATTACAAACAAATCCTGATTGGACAATACCTTATTTACAAACCGTTAATACAGACATTTTCCCGCTATTACTAGTCGAAACGCGGGAAAATTCATTTTCTTGCGTAATTACGTCATTCTACTGCTGGTTTCATAGTGGCATAAAATGGCGAGCACCAGGGACTGGTATACAAAACCTTCAGTAAAAAGACCAAAATTTCAAGTATCTTTTTTATTTTGACCTATGATAAGTCAAACGCCTTTGTGTCCATTTATATCAAAATATTTTTACACTTCATAAATAATACCATCAACATGGAAAAATAGGACAAAGGATTAGATTTGAAGTAAGATTATTAAGAACGTAAGAATCCATCAATCTTTATGCTCTGTTGAAAATATTAATATTATGTATTTCGTGCAAAATAAACACGTGACTAAAATGGTGCTATCTTAATATATGATTTAGATTTGTTCAGCTAGTCCTGAACCTGAATGAAATATTTGTCCTAAACCTGAATGAAATATTTGCCATTGGACTTAAAAGTAAATCACAATCACATTTAATCAACGTTTAAAATTCACATTTTTAATGAGTACATCCTCTTTTGTGCTTTTTAAAATCAGAATGCTTCGCAAATTTCTTTCCGCATTTTTTACACTGATAACGAGGTTCACCAGAGTGCACGTGCATATGAAACTTCATTGTTGACAGTTGTGTAAACGATTTGTCACACAGACTACAAGTGTATGGTTTTTCTTTTGTATGAATTCTTCGATGACAAGTATAAGCAGCATGATAAGTAAAACTTCGGTCACAAGTATCACATTTATAGGGTTTTTCACCAGTATGTAGGCGAGCGTGTCGTACGAGATGATGCTTTTCGGTGAACTCTTTTGGACAGTAGTCGCATTTGTATTCTTTCTTGGTAGGGGGATAGTGACATTTCATATGACGAATAAGTTGATGGTTTTGTCCAAAATTTCGTCCACATATATCACACTGGATTATCTTCCCCTTGTATAAGGCAGATTCTCCAGTGTGAACGCGACTGTGACGTCTCATGTGACTCTTCTGTTTGAAGGAGCGGTCACATATATCACAGTTATAAGGCCGTGCGTCTGTATGGACTCGCATGTGGTTTTCAAAATCACGTTTATCCTTTTTATATCAGAGTTGTGAGTTTGAGTATGACTTTCATATCGACTGAACTTTCCAAACGTTTTACCACAGATCTGACACTTGAATGTTCTATTGTAAACTGGTTCCCTTAAATGAACGTCCATGTGTCTTTCTAAATTGCTTTTACTTGAAAGGGTTCTGAAGCATATGTCGCATTCCAAAGTTTTATCTCTTTTTGTTTTTTTAATTTTTGGACCTATCTTATGGTTATTTTTCTTTTTATTTTCTGACTTTTTCTGTTTTTGTTTTGCTCTTTCACCATCATGTGACATGCGGTGTTGAATCATTGTGCGCCTGTCCGGAAAGTTTCCGAGACAAATGTCACACCTAACACGCTTTCTTCGATACGATTTCACATCTTTCCTTTTGGTCTTGATTAAATCTCTGTGATAATCATCTTGGTGAATTTGGTTATCAATGTCGTCCATGTCTGGCTCTTCAGATGCCTGGACTGTATGTACGATATATTTTCCATTAATATACTCTTGTTTGACATGATAAAATAACCTTGCACAATTTTCATTTGTGGTTATTTCGTCTTCTATCGGTATCTCGTCCTCATTTATTTCATAAAACTCAGGATCTTTTATAACGTAATTTCCATCGTCTTTAATGCAAGCCATAATTCATGTGTTTCAAAACATCCTGTGAAATGAGAATAGCATAAAATTACAATTAAGATTCGGGAAAACCAACGTATAAGATTTGCTGTGTTCCTCGGAAGCCATTTCAATTATTTTTTTTATTGAACAATAAAAAAGGACAAAAATATGAAGTATTGATAGCATAGGTTCCATTTATTATTGTTGAAATTGGTTATTGAACTTACTTTCAATAATTGCAAGTACTTTTTAAGATCGTTATACGTTGTGTGGTTGTGTCATTTGTTTTTGTGGCTTATACCAATGTATATTAGTATTTTGTAAATGGGTTTTAGTTTATTCTTGCGTTGTGTTATTATGTACCACAGCCACAAATAAATTCGAGGGTTGAAATCCTGCCCCGTGAGTCTAATCATTCACATGTTTTGCGTTGGGCAGTCTTTATGGATAGTTGTCCCACTGGTATGCAACCATATCAAATCTTTTCCTTATTTCTATCTAATATATAATACTAGTAAAGTTAAAACGGTTGATATCATGTTGTTTTTATATAAACACTAATGAAGTACAGCTTACTACTAAAGTTATACCACGTACTATATTTATTTTAGTTTTTGATAAACATCTATAAACCCTCTTGAATCTATCGTCATCTTGGCGTCTCGACCCAAACATTTCCGCCTTAATAACATATGCTATGTAAATTATGTTGCTTAGTGGAACCGGGTTATATAATGATGACTTTTCGGTATTTCTTTGCAATCGGTGGTGGTAGTGAATTTAATATCGCCCCACATTGCTAAGCTATACTCTTAACCTTTTAGGATGTCATTATTTTGTAAATTTGTATTGCATGCAAATAGATATAGAGACTGATTAATACTGCCTTTCGTTAAAAGATAAATACATACCTTAATCGTGTTGATAAGATACACTTATTTCTCCTCCACCATACTGTAGCACTTGATATCTACACACTCAGAAACATTCCACACATCAATCAATATGTTATATTAATTAACCAACTGCATTCAAGATTCGTAAGTGAATCAATTTATAGAGTATTGATGGTATCCTTCGAAGTCTGCTATTCTTAGATTGTTTGTCTTTAATCAACTATTCATCTGTACGTGCTGTAGATGGGTTGTGTACTGATGATGTGTATAGGATTACAATCGGAAGCTAGATAAAATGCTGACATTCAGATATTGAAAGATTCCAGCAGTAGTGATATATTATCCTGGGCTCATCGTTTACCAAGAAGTCTGATATACTATAAACCACCTAAATATCTAAGTTGTTTATTGTGTATTTGCTCTATTGATATTATTGTTTTAGGTGTAAAATGACATTTGAGTCTTTGGTCTAATTTAAATTTGTTCTATACATAACGTTGTCAGTTTGTCTGCGATTATGGATTTGAATATACCTTTGGTATAAAAAGCCTGTTGGGAACCAACATTACTGATTTTGTTCTTAAGTGTTTGAATATACCTTTGGCATTAATTAGCCTGTCAGTTGGGAACCAACATTAATGATTGACACAAAGCTCTTTATCTTTAGTAATGTGCTTTTCTCTTTAAAATGTTCATGGTCCTTGAAAAAAACGTTTTCCAAATTTTTTTTGTCATGCTTGAAGATATATTGAGTTGATATTTGTTTGTTTACATGACAAGTCATAGATAAAGTAAGCATTTTGTTGAGTACAGCTAATCTTTAACCGGTATGGGACTATGTAGCCATGCAATACTCTCGGATTCTTGTCTATTCTGTTATCTTAAAACTTTTGTATTAATACATATTAATAACTGACAACTGATGATAAGTCTGTAATGACAAAGCTAAGAAAAGTGAAAGGTTACTATCGCATTTTAATGCGCGGATGAAACTAGTATACAGCGAATTCTAAGTAACAACACTTAGCTAAAATTTGCTTTAAAATACATAAATCTTCAATGATTTAATTGTAGTTTGTGCTTTTTCAGACGATGGTGCTGACCAAATTTTTCTCCACATACTTTACACTTATAACGAGGTTCGCCAGAGTGCACATGCATGTGAAAGTTCAATGTTGACCTTTGTGTAAATGATTTATCACACAAACCACACGTATAAGGTTTCTCTTTCGTGTGAATCCTTCGATGACAAGTATAAGCAGCGTGAAAAGTAAATCGTTTGTCGCAAAAATCACATTTATAGGGTTTTTCACCAGTATGTAGGCGAGCGTGTCGTACGAGATGATGCTTTTCACTGAACTCTTTTGGACAGTGGTCACATTTGTATTCTCTCGTAGGTGACGGGTTGTGATATTTCATATGGCGTTTTAACTGCTGGTTTTGTCCAAAAAAACGTCCACATATTTCACACTGGATAGGCTTCCCTTTGTATAAAAATTCCCCAGTGTGAACGTTATTGTGTCGTCGTAGACCACTCTTTTGTTTAAAGGTGAGATGACACAGCTCACACTGAAAAGGTCGTTCGCCTGTATGAACCCTCATATGGTTGGCAAAATTTCTCTTACTCGACTCCTGTTTTCCACAAAGTTTACATCTGAACTTCTTCAGATCCTCTTTTATTTTATGATTGTGAGTTTTTGCACTTTGATAATTGCTTCTCTCCCCAAATTTTTTGCCAGAAATCT
Organism: Mytilus trossulus; assembly: GCF_036588685.1. Lineage (NCBI taxonomy): Eukaryota > Metazoa > Mollusca > Bivalvia > Mytilida > Mytilidae > Mytilus > Mytilus trossulus. Next base: position 43,941,930 of record NC_086375.1, on the reverse strand, counting down.
TATTCTTAAATGTTCTAATGGAAACCGGATCATTTGCATGGACAGCCATGTGTCTTTTTAAGTTGCTTCTTTTCAAAAAAGTCCTGAAGCAAATTTGACATTCCCTCGTTTTATCTTCTGTTGGTTGTTTTATTTTAGTACCAAGCTCATAATATTTTTCAATTTTGTGTTCGGACATTTTCTTTTTTTGTTTTACTGATTCCGCAGCATGTGACGGCTGGTTTTGTATCATAGTGTGTTTGTCCGAAAACTTCCGGAAACTATGCCGTCTCCGATACTTTAATTTTTTCACTTGTTTCCTATAGGTCGCAATAAAATCTCTGTGATCATAATCAGGCGGTGTTTGATTGTCAATGTCATATACGTCGGGCTCTTCAGATTCCTGGACTGTATAAACGACATGTTTCCCATTAATATTCTCTTGTTTGATATTATAAAATAACCTTTTGCAATTTTCGTTTACGGGCATTTCGTCCTCTATTGGTATTTCATCCTCAATTATTTCATAATACTCAGGATCTTTTATGGTGTAACTTTCACAGTCCTTACTGAACGTCATTCTGTCCTGTAAAATAATAAAAGCACAAAATAACAATCAAAATTCAGATGATTAGCCATATAGGAGTAGGTAATGAATGGAAACAAAACCATAAAATACAAGATTTTAAAATTAGAGCGACACTCCAAAAGTTACAGTAGGTTTGCTGCCTAGGTTAATGACGGATACTAGTAGTCAACTTTCCTTTTACAGGAATGGCTAGGCTATTTGCTTGTTATGTTCTTCATAATGTGCAGTCCTTTATATACATAACTTTTTTTTTACGTGCAGCATAATTCTTGTTTTTGTCAAATATATATGGTACATGTTACTTAAATAATGCCTTATCAGTAAAGGTCTTTTAACTTTATAATAAAGCTTGTAAACTTACTTACCAGTATACAGGTCTATTTACCTTACAAACAAAGTAAATACATCTTATCAGGGGCCGAGTAATGGCAAATTTAAGCTTGACCAGCGATCAAACCGATATACAATATACAATATTTACTGATAATGTAAAGAAGATTATGTAATAAATAATTGTTCATGGGATTTTTAATACTCTTGCGACATGTCCAGGTTTAAAAGTAAAGTTATATATATATCTCAAAAGTGTGAATTTTAATGAGACATCAACCCAATGACACACTAAAAACTAGTAGCGTGAACACATTACCATGATTACAGTTTTACCAAGAAAACATTCATATATACTAGTTATATCCCCAAAATGTTTGTACGAAATCTAAATGCATTTTTCTAAAACTTACCAGTATGTCAGTTCATCCGTTTATGATACACATGTTTTCTCTCTCTCCGAAAAATTGCCCCTACTCAACTAACGGTCTAATTAGGTAATTATGACACATCTATGTTTATTTAACGTTTCATATATCCAATTAAAACGGATTCACAGGTGTGTTCGGCGATTTTAATTAAATCAATAATTTGACCGTAAATAATTCTTTTATTTTGGTAGATCCTGGCGGCTTACTAAATTTAAGAGTGTCTGTTGTATGTTTCATCGTTTTCTTCTTTGTTGTTCGAAGATTCAGTCATAATAAACAACGGCATGTGTCTCTAATGTTTTTAACCTATTTACACTTTGTTTATTTTTTGTATCTAACAACACATCTATAAAAACAAGAAATATATTGATATTCGTGTACTGTAACATGTTCTGTTTACTGTTTTTGTCCCTCAGACTATCGACTATATCTGTGAGAGCTGATATTGGGATCTTTACATGTTGGATGGAAAATTAGCGGAGACAATGCCTACGATGTTGCATGGCATTGCTGTCGATATAGAGGCAGGCCGGGATCGACTGACACCTAGAATATCAAGAAACTCGCTATTCATTTAATAAACAAAACATCAAAGTAATTGCAATTTAATTTCAAAGTACAATTTAAAAGATTAAATAAATTGAAAACAATAATAAAATACTACGAACAATTATTATTAGATATTAAATAATAACAATAATAGTTACTGTTAAGTTAAAACTTTTAATTAAAATATTAGTTACTTATTAACTGTATTTATTTTTTTCAAAATAAAAGAAAAAGAAAACAATTTAAATCTAAATTATTTTCAAAACCAAGTTACTCACCTAGAATATCAAGAAACTCGCTATTAATATTATAGCGACTTGATTAGTTTATATACTAAGTTCTGAATATCATAGTAACCCTGAAGTTAAATAACTGACTGTTACAAACAAAATAATTTATGATTTATGGGTTATCAATAAAATTTAGAATGCTCAAATATAGTTATGGTCTAAAACCGGGTCAAAATTACAAGTCGTAGGTTGACCGTTGTCCGAACTTTCAAGATTTTTGATTAAACTTTGCTAGACATATAATCGAAAGTCAATTTAGCCACAGCTGACGTTATAATTGCACAGATACGTTCAATAGTTTATTAAAGTACTTATTTGCATTATTTGATATAGCATACGCTTTGAAAATGTACAGAACAGTTAAACAATAATTGCATATAAAATAGTTTACACAGTAGAACTTACATACATTATCTTATAAACTATATGGAAGAAACATAAACAGCATTTTTCTAATTACAATACATCCTTTTTTTCTTTCTTTTTCATCTTTGGAGAGTATCCTTGAGTAGCACCAATCAACCGTATCAAAATTATAGATAAATCAATTGTAAATAAATCTCCTATACAACAAGCGCAAATGTACAGTGAAAAAAAAGCGTATTGCGAAGTATGGCACGCCTGAACCACTTTTATAGATAATCCTAAATTATCTCAGATAAACCAAGATTTTCTCAGATAAACTAGGATTATCTCAATTTTTTACATTAAGCTCAAATAAACCGGGATTATCTCGATTTTTTCCAGATAATGCCGGTTTATCGCAGAATTTTCAGATAAACCGGGATTTTCTCCAGATAATGAATTTTCTTTATTTTCTCAGATAAACTAGAATTTTTTCGAATTTGAATTAAGCTGAGATAATCTTAGTTTATCTGAGATAAACCGGGATTATCTGAGAAAATCCGGGATTATCTGAAAATTCTGAGAAAATTGATTATCTGAAAATTCTGAGAAAATTGATTATCTGAAAAAAGGAGCCAATAGAAAGTCACGACACATTGGAAGAAAATTTCATGGTCATAAGGGATAAGATATAGAGACCATGGAGCATCTATACAGACAGAATAATGAAAGATAAGGCTCTTACGGGAAAAGTTTTAGAACGTTTATTTTTTTCTAAATTTTATAAAAATTAACAATTGATTTATTCAGGATGTACATGTATTACAAGTATTTCGATATTAATGAAGATCAGAGGGAAGTTGTCTTGAACGTTTCTTTTAAGATAATTTGAATGTAATATCCGTTTTTTATTTTTCCTTATGAAGAAAGTGAAATGTGTTACATAAATCTGACATCCGCACTATTAACTAGGACAAATAACTTTAATGTTGAAACAAGTTTAGCACAGTTGAAATACACCATTTAGAAGTCACAAAGAGTTTCCTTTAAGAAAGTGATAATCTTAATTAAAAAAGATACCACGCTCCATTTTCTTTTCGTAATTTTCTCTATTAAAACAGTGAAATATGGTATCATACATTTTATTGCTTAAATACACATTTTAGTACTTACATTTTGTGTTTAGTAAATTGAAATTTAAAATTTTAAGTGTTTTTGTCAATTAGATAATCTTATCATGATGATGGCAAATGCCCAATACCTGAAATATTTATTACCTTACAACTTTATTATATTGTTTATTGGTTTGTTATTTACGACACGTGCGACTGCCCAGTGCAATGTTAACCATTAAACAAACGCTGTTTATCTGTTTATTCGGGTGTTTGATCGGTTCATTCTCATTTATCCAACTTTTTAAAAATTATATGTAGTTGGATAGATGAGATCAAAGGTAATCAAGAACAAATTTTTTTCTAATTAGAATTTGGGTTGAAAAATAAGAGTCTAAGAGTAAAAATTATACCCGGATTAAATTTTCTGCAGTATTATTTAGCCGGCGTTTTACGTTTCCGAAAATTGGCATAACTTTTCCGGAAAAAAAAGATGACGTTTCCGGAAAAAAAAGTTTACGTTTCTGCAAATAAATATCTTACTTTTCCAGAAAAAAGTAACTATTCCGCAAAAAATAAATTATTACTTTTCCGCATATAATTATAGAATACCTGTTGATCGAAAGCAAATCCATAATAAAAAAAAATCAAAATTTATTAAGTTAAAGGTCATCAAAACATGCAAGTAAAATTCATCATTAAAATGGATGAAAACGTATGTTCAAAAGTCGGCACTAATTCGCCATATCTTGATATGAATTCATAAGTCAGTTCTGGCAGAATATTTGTAACCAAAACGTCGTACAAAGTCCAGAGTAGTACATTCACCGTTTACAAGTTTTGTATTTTCTTCAAGAAGAAGTCCATCTTCTCCTTTTCATATTTCCGAACGGCTACTTTTACAGTTAGAGTTCACATCTTAATGCAAGATGTTGTACATGCATTTTCGATAACTGACTCATAACTCATCGACACAAACACAAATAATAGGATGGCTTGAGTCACTCTGCTCTTTCGGGTGGGCATGAAAAGACTCGGCACCATTCGTTGTTCTCTTTTGGTCGGGGTCAGGAGGTGATGTCCAAATGGTTTGTGGAAATCTCGAATTGATATCTGTATAAAACTCCAAGATGTAATCCGCAAACTGTATGCATCTACCGTCAGATGGAGAATCGGCTATCCATTCAACAAAGCATGCTTTAATCATGTCATTGGCAAGTAAGCCAAACCAAAAAAATGTGATAGCCATTTACGAAAATCCTTACCAGGCCTTGAAGGCATAACACTTTGCTCAGTGCTCGGAGCACAAAAATCATGCTCGAAACATGAAATCCAGCAATTTGATTGGTTGATTTTCGAGTCTGAGTACAAAAATCTTGCTCGAAAGTTTTATAACCGTAAGACCAGAGTCAACTAGTTATATCTTATATAGACTATAGACAATAGACAATATTTTATTGCACACACACATTTACATTAAATGGTTATGGCATACAAAATTAAGGCAATAAACTTACAATAGTTAAATTGATTCTAATAATTATATTAGAGTGACAGTGGTATTCACAGCGAAGAAGAAAAAGGCTGTAAATATCAACAGTTAACACATTATTTATGTCCATGATCAATTAAAAAAAAAGAATACAAACAAAAAATAGGTTGCATATTAAAAGAAACACAAGTTATACAGATGTTCTAAAAAAAAACAATCATTAATATACTTTATGGTGATTGTTATAATGACTGGTAGACTGCTATTTAAAAGTACAGTCAAATGCTTCAATGGTATTTATATAAATTGAAATTAAGATTTTTATTAATATTTTGTATATAGGTATCTCTCAATGATGTATTATAGCATGGACAGATTGAGAAGAAATGGTATTCATCCTCAATTTCTTGTCTGTCACAGGATAAGCAAATGCGTTTACTTCTTTCAATGTTAGTATAACGCCCTCTTTCAATTGCTAGGGAATGGGCACTTAGTTTAAATTTACTGAGAACTGATCGGTCAGTTTTGAATTTACATATATCAATATATGGGGGCCTTTTTCTAATTCTATTAGTATGACAAAAGAAATTTAATTTTTCACATTTATTGATAGAACAATTCATAATTTGATAAGCCTGGTCATAGATTCTTTGTTGGATACTATTTATGTGATATTTTAAATTAAAGGTATCAAAAGTGAGATGACCAAAACCTAATTTATTTAACCAGTCTTTTACATTGTTAACCCATTTACTTGTTTTTTCTATATTAATATATATTTTATGGACTAAAGTGTTAGGCGAGTTTACAATGTGGTTTAGAAATTGTATAGCTGAAATCTGAATTTTAAAGTACAGGGGTTCTGTTTGTCTCAGTTGCACAGGCTACATTTGTTGTTTTGCACTGTACTCCTAAAATTATATTAAAGATATAAGATCTGAACCCTTTCTAAATGAAAATATTAAATAAAATATTTATCTGATATAATTGTATTCAAATATTTATAAATTACCGGGTAAATTTCCGGAAAAGTAATAAATACAAATTGCGGAAACGTATACTTTAAATTTGCGGAAACGTAGTATTGGGACTTAGAAAAATTAGCGGAAATGCAATACGCCCTATTTAGCATAGCATGTTAAACTGTGCAACTGACATTTAATTTTCATCCTCGTTTAAGTAGGGGGAATACTGCATCAGTGAAGACTAGTGATATACGTTGATGGTGATAGGTGTACAGAGTGGTAATATATATACAGAGTGGTGATAGATATACATAGTGGTGATAGATATACAGAGTGGTGATAGATATTCAGAGAGGTGATAGATATTCAGAGGGGTGATATATATACACAGTGGTGATATACATACAGAGTGGGGATAGATATACAGAGTGGTGACAGATGTACAGAGTGGTGATAGATATTCAGATTGGTGATAGATACACAGAGTGGTGATAGATATTCAGAGGGTCGATAGATATACAGAGTGGTGATAGGTGTACAGAGAGGTGATAGCTGTACAGAGTGGTGATAAATATTCAGATTGGTGATAGATATATAGAGTGGTGATAGATATACAGAGTGGTGATAGATATACATAGTGGTGATACATATACAGAGTGGTGATAGATATTCAGATAGGTGATATATATACACAGTGGTGATATACATACAGAGTGGTGATAGATATACATAGTGGTGATACATATACAGAGTGGTGATAGATATTCTGATAGGTGATATATATACACAGTGGTGATATACATACAGAGTGGGGATAGATATACAGAGTGGTGATAGGTGTACATAGTGGTGATAGATATTCAGATTGGTGATAGATACACAGAGTGGTGATAAATATTCAGAGGGTCGATAGCTATACAGAGTGGTGATAGGTGTACAGAGAGGTGATAGATGTACAGAGTGGCGATAAATATTCAGATTGGTGATAGATATATAGAGTGGTGATAGATATACAGAGTGGTGATATTTGTACAGAGTGGTAATATATGTACGGAGTGATGATAGATGTACAGAGTGGTGATATGTGTACATAGTGGTGATATATATACAGAGTAGTGATATATATTTAGATGGGAGATAGATATTCAGAGGGGGTGATAGATATACACAGTGGTGATAGACAAACAGAGTGGTGTTGGATATTCAGAGGGGTGATAGATATTCAGAGGGTCGATAGATATACAGAGTGGTGAAAGGTGTAAAGAGAGGTGATAGAGGTACAGAGTGGTGTTAATTATACAGAGTGATGTAGATATACAGAATAGTGATAGATATTCAGAGAGGTGATATATGTTCAGAGGGGTGATAGATGTACAGGGTGGTTGATAATAGACAAAGTTAGATAGATATTCAGAGCAGAGGTAGATAAACAGAGTGTTGGTAGATATACAGAGTGGTGATAGATAAACAGAGTGGTGATATATATATATACAGAGTGGTGATATATATACAGAGTAGTAATAGATATACAGAGTGGTGTAAGATATTCAGAGGGGTGATATATATACACATTGGTGATACACATATAGAGTGGGGATAGATATACAGAGTGGTGATAGATTTACAGAGTGGTTATAGATATTCAGATTGGTGATAGATATACAGAGTGGTGTTAGATATTCAGAGGGGTACTATATGTACAGAGTGGTGATAGATTTACAGGGTGGTTGATAATAGACAAAGTTGTAATAGATAGATATTTAGAGGGTCGATAGATATACAGAGTGGTGATATGTGTACAGAGTGGTGATAAATATACAAAGTGATGATATATGTACAGAGTGGTGATATATATATAGAGTGGTGATATATATTCAGAGGGGTGATAGTTATTCAGAGATGTGATAGATATTCAGAGGGATGATAGATATATAAGTGGTGATAGATATACAGAGTGGTGATGGATGTGCATAGTGGTGATAGATATTCAGATTGGTGATAGATATACAAAGTGGTGATAGATATACAGAGTGGTGTTAAATATGCAGAGTGGTGATAGATATACAGAATGGTAATAGATATTCAGAGAGGTGATAAATATTCAGAGGGGTGATAGATATACAGGGTGGTTGATAATAAACAAAGTTAGATAGATATTCAGATCAGAGGTAGATAAACAGAGTGTTGGTAGATATACAGAGTGGTGATAGATATACAGAGTGGTGATATACCTACAGAGTGGTGATAGATATACAGAGTGGTGATAGATGTACAGAGTGGTATTAGATATACAGAGACGTGATAGATATACAGAGTAGTTATAGATATACACAGTGATGATATATATATATACAAAGTGGTGACAGATATAGAGAAACTCCGACCCACTGACAAAACTAGACAATCCGCCAGACAAACTTATACTCGACAATAAATACTGTTTCAAATGACTGCTTCCTTGGGTTAACTCATTCCTGTAATCCAATAGGTATATTTAAAGATGCAGAAGATGTTTCAGAAGACAGAAATAAATAATTCGTTTCAAATAAATGATTAAATGAAGTGTCCAGTTATAGATATGTAATGCAGACAATTTCAATATCGTATATTGACAAAAAGTCACAGGATATAAACTAAATTGTCACAAATTTGATAGGACAAAAATCAAAGGACAAAAAGTCACAATTAATTTGTTAACAATTATTTGAATATATAAGAGTAAGATCTTAAAATATTTTCTTTTCGGTACATATTTTCATTTCTAGGCTTTGAATATTTGTTCATAATAGATATAGGTAGATGTGGTGTGAGTGCAAATGAGACAACTCTCCATAAGCCTTGATAAATTAAAATTCATTAAATTTTGATCATGCAAATGATATATTCCTTAGTACATAACAATTATTTTATCATTATTATATTTATTCAATACATTTAAATAACAAAGTTGTTTGTATAGAATACTTCAAGTAAAACTGAAAAAAATGCTTTTAAAATTAGTGTTTTTCTTATTCAAAGACTTTTTTTCTAAAAAAAAATGTATTTTGACCTTTTTGTTTGCGATTTTTTGTCCTGTGACTTTCTACATTCGTTTTAAATACATTTAAACAGAGTCTCAGAGGATTATCAACTTCCTTAGTTTACTATTGTCATGTCAATTGACTGTCTGGAAAAAATAAATAATTAAAACTTGAAGAATGAAATTAAAAAACATGTTATTTATTTACCTTCAAAAGAAACAAAGTGAAAGTGAGATTTTTTTCAAATAAAAATCTTGACTTTTAATTTTGTAACGAGTACCTAAGTTTTAATACATTATCTTGTCTTGTCGGTAAACGGACAGAAAGTCACACAACATAAAGTCACAAATTTGATAGGACAAAAAGTCACAAATATTTTTTTGACAATTGTTCAAATATATTTTGAAATATTTTCTTTAAGTTTTTATTACATATAATCCTTTTTAAGTTAAGAAAAAAGCTCATACACCTTGATAATTGAAGATGTATTAAATTTTAATCATGCAAAGGATATTTATATTGGCAAAATGAAGCCATTTAGGTTCCAAGTCACTTTGACATTTTATTTTCATAACAATAACTTGTTCGTTATTGATATTTATTAAGAAGATTTTTATTACAAAGTTGCTTGAAACATAAAACTTCAAGAAAAATGTGAAAAGAATATTTTCAAAATAAATGTGTTCTTGTTCAAACAAAAGTAATCTCAAAACTGAATTGTGACTTTTTGTTCTGTGACTTTTTGTCTGTGACTTTTTGTCCTGTGACTTTCTGTCATACGTTCGCCTTGTCTTACAAGATTGGTGAATTTATCTTGTCTTGCCAATTTTATGAAATCATTTATTTTTACTTATAAATCGACTAAATAATTGAATTCTCTCCATTTTTCATGCTTAGGACCAGCATTTTACAACTTGGTAGAGTTATTTTAATTATGTACAAAATATGCTGAAACATCTGTGTTTGTTACAACACAGAGACAATACCAATATCATCAAGAGGTATGTGAAATTCAGATGGATTTTTGGTTGAACTGGATAAAGTTCCATTCTTTCTTTGTACACGGATTGACGAACACATTTTAGATTTCTTTTCTTTCTTTTCTATATGTTCTTCGTCAATTTCGAAGATCTCTGAATTAATTATTATAGAAGGATATTTCCTGTGAGAAGGATCTAATTCAAGAAATAAAATTCATATCACGGGATTGTGATTTTGTGTCTTGTGTGTTAAAATATGCTAGTTTTCGAGTCAAGATTCTTTATTTCTTAAACACCATAAAGATACAATGGTACAAAGAAGTTCATCAAAAGTCATATATCATAACACAAACACACATGACAAGATGAGATGAAAATAACAAATAATATATAATAAACAGTATAGTAAAGAAGAGTGGTGATTAACCAGGAAGACTCACTTGAAAAGTTATAACCCTGATAAATTTGCACAGCTTTTTCAACTTATTTTTTATTTTTAACTGAAATAGTTTTTCAAATTTTAGTATTTTACATCTGTGTAAGAAAAAGTATCCAAATATTTTGCTCGAAAATTTGCCAAAGAACTACACTGCAAAGTGTAATGAAATTCATCACCAATCTCGTTACAATGACATAAGTTACAATATCTAAGGTTTCGCTCAATCTTATTCCATCTACCAGTTTCGATGGGTAACGTATGGTTACCCGTACGAAATCTACAATATGTTATTCTATCTTTATCATTTAAAATATTCAGATATTCCTCAAATTCAAAAGTTTGTTTATACAATTTGTAGGCCAAACCTTTTGGCGAACAGTCAATATCAGCTCTCCATTTCTGTTGAAACTGATCAAATAACTTTTGTTTTAAACTAATACCCAACCACTTAGAATTGAAATTTCCTTGTGACAACCAAATATTGCTGTATCCCGTTTATCTAATATATTTTTAATGTATTTCAACCAATCTGACCTAAATTGATTGTCCGAATTTTTCAAGAACATGTATTTGTATAGTATTTTAGCAATCCTGTTATCATCCCCGTTAACCATTTTTGACCAAAAATAAACCATACGCAGCTGTATATATAAAGACATGGGATAGTTTACAAAATTTTAGGTGCACTTTTTCTATAATATCAGTATTACTGAAACCCCAAATTTCACACCCATACAGGAGAATTGGCTTCACAATTTAATCAAAAAGATCATATTGTGATTTCACTGACAAGTTGTGCAACCTCCCATTTTTCAATACTTCATACATTACTTTATTTGCTTTCCTAACTAAAATCTTTTTAGCACTCATAAAGCTACCTGTTCTTGAAAAATTCAACCCAAGATATGTCAATTCATTGACTATCTGCAATGCATTTCCGTCATATATAAAGTTAATATTTTTGGGTAATCTACCACCAGAAAAAAATATAATCTTAGTTTTACTTGTGTTAACTTTTAATTTCCAGGTACTGCAATATTCAAAGAATATATCTAATTGCAACTGTAGATTGGATGCATTATCCGAAAATAACACTGTATCACCTGCGTATAATAACACAAACAGTTTTAAGTAGATATCAAACTCATTCTCTATTTCATCAGTAATACAATTTAAACCACATACATTTTTTTCTTCAATAAACTGTTGAAGGTCGTTCAAATACTATGAAAATAAAAAAGGAGACATATTTTCACCCTGTCTTACACCGATATTGCATGAAAAGTATTCTGACATTTAACCATTATACATAATACGAGATTTAATACCAGTGTACATATTAAAAATTACATTATACATTTTATCGTTAATATCATTCACAAGTAATTATGTCAAAACCCTTTCTCCAAACAGTAGCAAAGGCTTTAGCAAAATGTACGAATGCACAGAACAGTTTCTTTTTCTTATTTTTCAAAATACTAATAAGCATGTAGATAACAAAAAATATATATGTAGTAGAATAACCTTCTCTGAAACCAGCTTGATTCTGACATAGTAAACAAAAATCATCGGAAAATTTATTCAAACGTGAATTCAAAATAGAAGTAAATAATTTCCCAAAGCAGCTTATAACTGTTATAGGTCTAAAATTGCTAGGATCATGTTTGTTACCTTTATTTTTAAATAAAGGTATTATATTTCCAGAAAGCCAATTTTCAGGGATAGTTCCACTGTCAAATATAATATTAAAAAGTTTCACAAACACCTCTGACATAACACTAAAAGAGTGTTTTAAATATTCATTTACAATCATATCATCACCAGAGGATTTTTTTTTTTTTTTTTAACTTTCTCAAAGATTTTTCAATTTCCTCTTCTGTAATAGGTGAATTTAATATAACATTTAAATCTTTTACATTGTTCTGATTTTCTTAAACAATCTCTTCATCATCATAATTTCCTAAATTTAAATTCTTAAAATAATCAAACAAAATATTAATATGTACACATGGATTGTTTCCCCTTTTATCACCGTTCAAAATCTTCCAGTATTCTTTCGGGTTAATCGATTTTAAGTTTTCTATCTTGTGTCTAATTTTCTTTCTATGTTTACGAATGCTCTTATCCATTACTCGCTAAGAACTCTTTTCTAGTTTCAGTCAGAAGTGATAATTTAATTTAAAATAAAAGGTAAGAGAAAAATATAAAACAGAAACCTTAGGAATGTTAATCTTTCAAAATATCTTTTTCGTGCATGAGTTGTTTTTTGTTTTGTTTTGAGCAGTCTTAAAAGAAGCTTTTATTACTTTTTTCCTGTTATGTTAACATTTATTGGGGGAGGTTGTATATTTATTGCCCATATAACAGGCAGAGGTTTGACAATCATGCATGTCACCCGTAATTACATTTACATGTAAAAATTTCCCTATTTGGATCCAGATTTAAAAACAGAATGAAGAGGGTTTCTCCTGTTTCTTAGCGAGTAAGCAAACATTTAGTATTTCCAACAATGTACATGTATTGTTTATATCCTACAATTTAAATCTGGCTTTAAGGTTTAAGCTCTGACTTATGTATTTAATTATTTTGAAAGCAAAATGAAAAGTATGTCTTATCAATAACCATGATGAAATAATTGTTTTTCCATTATTGATAATTATTGAAACGTGCATTATTTGTGTATTGGATTACTTGATTTTCATCTCTATTTGTTTACTGACACATGACGAAATAGTTAAATTTAAGTATTTTACAAAACCGTTGTCATTATCAAAAGATTAAAATCGACTGATTAAATGAATATGAGAGTTCAATTATTATCGGACATGTCGAAATTAGCCGTCAGTAATAAACAGTCAGTTAGCGTCAAAACAGCTAAAAAATGTGTTTATTAAGTATGTTTAAAGTATATGATGTATATTGTATCTAATCAGCCCTTCTGTATTTCACATTTTTTTTTTATTTATTCAACAAATTTCGCTTGTCCAGGTGTCAATAACGATGATGTCCACATCATAAGTAGTTTGTTAATTGCCCCTCTTCTAAAAAAGGACGGTATAAAAACTATTTTTCATATAAAATCTTGCAAACGATAGTAGTCCAATTATAACACTCGTTACATTGTTCTTTGGTATATTTAGAATCCGTAATAAACCTTAATTATCTGGAAAATGAGATAATGAATTATCTGACGGTATTTTTTAAAAATAATCTGGCAAACGATTGTCGTCCAATCAGAACACTCGTTACATTATTCTTTGGTATATTTAAAACTAAATTATCTGGAAAATGAGATAATGAATTATCTGAAATTCAGATAATCAATTATCTGGAGATAAATTAGGATTATCTGAAAATCGTTCAGATAAACCTAGCTTTTCTTAATATTTTCAAATAAACCGGGATTTTCTCCAGATAATGAATTTTCTGTATTATCTGAGATAAACTAGGATTTTTTCGAATTTGAATTAAGCTGAGATAATCTAAGTTTATCTGAGATAAACCGGGATTATCTCAGATAAACCTAATTTATCTGAGATAATCTAAGATTAATTAATAAAAGTGGTTCAGGCGTGCCATAGCGAAGCGTTAAATGTTCTGAAGCGTTATTATAAAGTGAAGCGTAAATATCCTCTAAAGTGATCATATAAAGTATTGAGTACATTCAACAGCATAGTGTATTGCACAAACGCAAAAAAAAAAAACCCAACCAAACCCTAAAAAAACGGGGGTATTTTTTTTTTTTGGGGGGGGGGGGGGGGGTCGCAACAGCATAGTGTATTGCACAAAAGCAAGACATTGAATTTGAATTCACATCATCTGACCAATTTAAAGTTCTTTGACTACAGTTATTCTGTCAGAAACCTATTGTATGTGTCAAAATTTTAATAACAATTCAAATTCAGACCCGTATCAAGCGTGAATATTGTGTCCATTTTGGCCCTAACTTTTCAAGGTTGGACATCTGCGGTCGTATCCAGATGAGCTCAGCGAAGCAATTTATTAGATTATGCGATTGAGTTACAAACTATTTCACGTTTGGTTCCATGCATTTATGTGTTTTATGCAGAAATGACGAGGTGAAGACTTGAAAATAACATTGATTCAGTCTTTCATTCTCAAATTTCCTCTAAAAAGTTTTTCGTTTAGTTTGCAATCCCTATTGCAAAGTTCAGTTCGAACTATTTTGTTCATACAAGTGTTAAAGTTTTCACAGCAAACCAAACGAGACTTAAACACCCAATCAAAAGACAAGAAAAGAAAGGAAAAATGAGCTTAAAAGAAAAAAAAAGTATTACCGCGTTTGGATTGAAGAATATGCACACAATTCCTTTATCAACACAAGACAACTTCAAACATTGGATTTGATAATAGTCATAGTAAGTTAATGGTTGTCTCGCTTTTGTCGCAAGCGAGACATGATTAGGACTTGTATATTGATTGATTGTTGGTTGCTTTACGCCGCATTAGCACACAAAGGTTATATCGCGGCGAACTTGTGTACAGATGCTTGATGATTTGAAGTTTCCACCAAATTATTAACCTTTGGGTAATTTCTTGATTCATAGGTCAACTTTGAGTGTTCGCCGTTAATCATTTATATGTGTTGAAGTAAAGATTACAATGTGTGCACGCTCGTCTGGTAGGGTTCAACAGGAATTTACACCAATTTTGTACTTAATTATTCAAAGCCACACATTTAAAATAAGATCCGTGTACGTGTCTGTCCGGTAATATTATTTTGGAATGATTGTAATAAGTACGTTTCTGTCTGGTAATATTATTTTGGAATGATTGTAATGTGTACTTGTCTGTCCGGTAATATACATTTTTTGGAATGATTGTAATGTTTACGTTTCTGTTCGGTAATATTATTTTGAAATGATTGTTATGTGTACGTGTCTGTCCGGTAATATTTATTACAATTTATTTTGGAATGATTGTAATTAGCACGTGTATGTCCGGTAATATTATTTTGGAATGTTTGTAATGTGTACGTGTCTGTCCGGTAATATTATTTTGGAATGATTGTAATGTGTTCGTGTCTGTCCGGTAATATTATTTTGGAATGATTGTAATGTGTACGTTTCTGTCCGGTAATATTATTTTGGAATGATTGTAATGTGTACGTGCCTGTCCGGAAATATTATTTTGGAAAGATTGTTATATGTACGTGTCTGTCCGGTGTAATGTTGTGATGAGGTTTTTGATATTGTTGTTGAAAACTGAACATGGTGGTGACTTGTTTCGATGTTTGTATAAGGGTTGTCTTTGTTGTTTCTTTATTGATAAACATGATGTTGTTTTGCCTTCTCTCGTTTTCTGAGTTCTTCTACGGTTCTTGTAGGTAGAAGGATGTTTGAACATCTGGGGACTACATGTCGTTGTTGTGGACTTGCTTGGCAGCGAGAGTGGGATTCGCGCCTTCTTACCCCTTTTTAATGAAATAAATAAGACAACTCAATTTGCTGGTTGGAACAAGGATTGTAATGTAATGTAATGTTTCTTTTCTTTTTGATCGTTAAATATTACAGTGCATAAATCATACAGATTAACAATAAGATTATCATCTGACAATAACAAATATATTTCTATTTCAAATATTGCTCGAATTAAACTTATTATATTTATTGAATTATTTCCTATTAATTTGCAATTAATTTATTTTATTAAATTACTTTAATTAACATTATATAACTTACCTTTTTAATGATATAAAAAAGACAACTCAATTTGCTGGTTGGAACAAGGATTGTAATGTAATGTACGGCCAGTAGACTTATATTTGCTTTTATAGTCACTACTCATTATCCGACATTCTTGTTCCCCAGACAAGATTGAGCGTCTTTTGTAAACGATGGAATGTGTTGCCAAAACTTATATTGCTTCGTAATATGCAAAATGTATTTATTTGTTTTTGAAAAGCATTTGGACTTTTATTTCTTAAATTAAATGAAATAATATTTTTGGAAGAATTTCAATTTCCGATCTCTATTATAATTGATAATTAAAGATTTGTTAAATTTTAATTAATATCTTGTGTACGTCAATCTTCGTATCTAAACTTTTTGATTGGTTACTAATAACTATCTCGTGTGCCTAAATGTATTACTGAATATTCATGATGCTGTATAGTATCTACACATTCTGTGAATATGGTTATAACCTTGGATGTAATATCAATTCGACATACACATCTGTCCGTAGACCTGGCAACCTTCTAAACGCGTGCCAAATAACTAATGAGGTTCTTGACTTGTACTATTTTTGTTTATCATGCATCTAAGATATGCTTGTTATTCGCTATTTTCTTTATGTGTTTTCTTCTTATTTTATTTTCCTATATCAACGAATCATTTGACCTTTATATAATATTTTACTTGGAACTATCTTTATCACCTATAAACATATACTTTTGTTTAAATAAGATCTATTTTATTTCAATTTCTAATTATTTCCACAAGTGCCCTAAATCCTTTCATAACAGTAATATAATTTGGAATTGACATTTTCATGGTTTGTTGCACAGGCACTTTTCTCGGAGTTGGGGTTTGGGGATCCTTTATAGTGTAATATTAAGGTCTTTTTTTTGGGGGGGGGGGGGATCTCAATTTGAGACAAGCGCCTGGTATTTGTTGGTCAACGAGCAGATTCGTGATCAGATCCGTTTTTAAATTAAGATTCTGTGATTTCAAATGATTCAATGTTGACACGTCGGACCGTCATGGTTATTTTGACGTAGTCCTCATGTTCATGGTCCTTGGTGACTTTGTTTATGTGTTACATATTAGTTTTTCGTTCATTTTTTTTACATAAATAAGGCCGTTAGTTTTCTCGCTTGAATTGTTTTACAGCCGACTATATTCGGTATGGGCTTTGCTCATTGTTGAAGGCCGTACGGTGACACATAATTGTTAATGTTTGTGTCATTTTGGTCTTTTGTGGATAGTTGTCTCATTGGCAATCATACCACATCTTCTTTTTTATATTTGTAGTCTCGGCTACAGAGGAGAAAACCAATCAGATATATTGTATATCCCATTTGGAAGTTATGTGATAACACTAAATCAAAATATACGCAGAATTTGATTCTTTATTCCAACCTACGCTATTATATTTCACAGCTCGGTGTGTTTGGTTGTTTTGTTGTTTGTTTTCTATAATATATATATATATATATAAGTAAGTTACCTCATGTGTTACACTTTCATACAATGATTTGTAAGTGTAAGATATATGCTGTTTCAATAATGTGATGCATTGCAAATATAATATATATAAATGAAGAAAAACGGAATAAAAACTATAACAGCTAGCTTTGAATTGCTGTATATATAATAGAGATCACAAATTACATAAATAGATGAAAAAAGTCATAATATCCTTCAGGACATAAATATAACTGGAACAAATTCATTTCTTATTGTCTATATTCTATATGATATATACATTCTAGTCTGTGCTTTTGAAGATAAGTGTACCTGCCAAAATGTTCTCCGCATTCTTTACACTTATAACGGGGTTCCCCAGAGTGCACATACAGGTGATATTTCAAAGTTGACAATTGTGTGAATGATTTGGTACATATACTACATGTGTATGGCTTTTCGTTGGTGTGAATTCTTCGATGAGAAGTGAAAGAAGCGTGAAAAGTAAATTGTTTATCACAAAAATCACATTTATAAGGTTTTTCACCAGTATGTAATCGAGCGTGTCGGGCGAGATGATGCTTTTCGCTGAACTCTTTCGGACAAAGGTCACATTTGTATTCTTTCGTAGCTGTTGTGTTGTGAATTTTCATATGGCGAGTCAGCTGGTGGAGTTGTCCAAAATGTCGACCACAGATTGTACACTGTATAGCATTTTCTTGGTGTGCTATGTCTCCAGTGTGAACAAGATTGTGTCGTTTGAAATGACTCATTTGTTTGAATGAGAGGGGACAAAAATCACACTGAAAAGGTCGCTCGCATGTATGGACTCTCATGTGATCCTCAAATTCTCTCTTTCCATGCACAAGCTTTCCACACACATCACACTTGATAGGACCTCCTTTGTGTGATAAATCTCCAGTGTGAACAAGATTGTGTCGTCTGAGATGACTCCTTTGTTTGAATGAGAGATGACACAGATCACATTGAAAAGGTCGTTCGCCTGTATGGACTCTCTTGTGATCCTCAAACTCTCTCTTTGTCTGCACAAGCTTACCACACACTCCGCATTTAAACTTATATTTTTTCTCCTCGTTAGTAATTTCGCCATTGTGAGATCTTACATGGTTCACTAGACGGTATTTCTTCTCAAAACCTTTTCCACAAATATCACATTGAAATTTCTTATCACGAATTGATTCTCCTGTATGAACTTCCATATGTCTTTTTAAATTCCAGCTCCTTGAAAAGATTTTGAAGCAAATTTTGCATTCCAAAGATTTATCTTGTATTATTTCACCTAATGAAATAGCATTCCCAGATTTATGACAGACATCCGTTTTCTTTCTTCGTTTTTTTGTGACTCCCGTGTGGGACATTTCATGTCGGATCATTGTGTGTCTGTCAGAGAATATTCTGAGACGAATGTCACACTCGGCTCGTTCCTTCTGAGATTTTTCAACATCTTGAGGCAGGTCGGCTATCTGATTAATAATTTCAACAGGTTTATGAATTTCAATCTCTTGAACTGTAAATACCAGATCTAACGCACTTGTATATTCTTCTTTGATTTTATAAAATAATTTGACACTTTCTTCAGTTACGTCTAATTCGTCTTCTATTTCTTCTTCTGTTATTTCATAATACTCTGGATCTTGTATAAAGAAACTGTCATCGTCTGTTTTTATCGTCATGATCGGTTAATTCTTCCTGTAAACGAGAATAGCAAAATAATTATTCTAAGAGTCACGAATCTGGTTTATTTGTGTGTTGATGGCATTTTTTTATGGTCTCGATTTCTGTTATTAATATTTTTTTATGGGCTCAATTTTTATTATTGATATTTTTTATATTCCATTTTTTTTTTTATTATTTTGATTTTTTAAAACTCTGATTTTGGCATCTGTAAGATGATCTCTTAATGCCATTTAGATGTTTTGAAAAGTTGGACCTTTTGTTACAAATATTTCTGATAAGTCATCACCTCACAAAGTAAGACTAACCACATTTTCATACACTGGAATGTAGTTCCTATAAATTCTTTCCAAGCACAGGCTAACTGAGGAAAATATGTCTTAAATCTTGGAAGTTTTGGGTTAATTCATCATTAACATCATTAAGCTAAACCGATTCGAGAGAATTTTTAAATAATTCTTTGTTTCTATGTTTCTAGTAAATGGTACGAGGCCAACAACTATTTATATAACCAAGCATGTTATTGTACATAAGTTTCTTAATTCGCACAGAAGGCCGCGGACAACTATGAGGAAGCTACTGCTTGTAGAATATAACAATTTTGTGTTTTTTTAAACTTGGGGCCTACAACAATGGTTCATTAAATTTTTAAATATTTTTTAAAAATTTCTTTATTAGCACATTTAAAATGATTGTAGACGAAATACATTTGCTGACTGGTTTTGGTAATTCCGATTATGTGGATGGAAGTATTCCCCATACAATTAATACGTGTTAATCAACAACATTTAAAACAAAGGTGCACCTTAAGTTAAATTGTTTTAGTTAAATGTTTCATGTCCTTTTTCCCATAACTATGTTTACTTACGTTATGTTTCAAATTTTTCTTTTCCACTATAGTGTACAACAGTAGCTCTTTGTGAAACCACAACTTCACAAATGTTTGATAAATTGTCGTACTTTCGACTGATTTGTACAATTATATTTCATTGACTCTTGATCTAAATAGTGATCTGTCAAATTTTAGACGACCCAATTAGTGTCCAATAGCCTTTTTCACTCTGTCGTTAATTCTGGTAAATTAATTAGATTGGTGTTCACTGTTGATCTATGTGCATTTTCAACCATGTGACATATATGTAGATCTCGTCTTGCTAATAATTTGTGCTATTTTAAGATTATAGGCGAAAATGAAAAACAAAAGAAGACAACATTCGTCACTGATTTAAAGGCAACAACTCAGTCCCATCTGACAGCAGTTTTCAGAATAATAGACAAAACATGCATTGCCTCCTATGTTCTATTTTAGCCGTGTGAGGTATCTTGGTTGGTAAACGAGGTCACCGAACATAAATTTTAAATTATATACACCGATGATTACTAAGTTTGAATAAATTTAGTCCCGCAGTTTTAGAGGAAGACATTTTTATAAACTATAACGAACGACGACGACGGACGCCAAGTGACGAAAATGCTTGAAATGGACCCCATTAGCCATGACTTGTTTTATTTTGATATCTTGAATATGAATCTGCATATAATCAGTTTGGTTGACATCGGATTCTTTCTTTGGTTGGTTGGATTGTATTTATTAGTTCGTATTTGTGGCACTCGTATGCTTTTTTTTAGCTCACCTGGCCTAAAAGGCCAAGTGAGCTTTTCTCATCACTTGGCGTCCGTCAAAATGGTCAACTGACCCCCTATTAGTTAGGAGTTCTTGCCTTTTATTGTCAATTTTTAGCCATTTTTCGTAAATCTTAGTAATCTTTTAAAAAAATCTTCTCCTTTGAAACTACTTGGCCAGATTAAACCAAACTTGGCTACAATTATCATTGGGGTATTTAGTTTAAAAAATGTGTGGCGTGACCCGACCAACCAACCAAGATGGCCACCATGGCTTAAAATAGAACATAGGGGTAAAATGCAGGTCTTGGCTTATAACTCAAAAACCAAAGCATTTAGAGAAAATCTGACACGGGATAATATTGTTTGTCAGGTCATGTTCTATCTGCCCTGAAATTATCAGATGAATCCGACAACCCGTTGTTGGGTTGCTGCCCCTGAATTGGTAATTTTAGGGAAATTTTGCTGTTTTTGGTTATTATCTTGAATATTATTATAGATAGAGATAAACTGTAAACAGCAATAATGTTCAGCAAAGTAAGTTTTACATATAAATCAACATGACCAAAAATGGTCAGTTGACCCCTTTAGGAGTTATTGCCCTTTATAATAAATTTTTAACCATTTTTCGTAAATCTTAGTTATCTTTTACAAAAATCTTCTCCTCTGAAACTGCTGGGCCAAATTAAACCAAACTTGGCTACAGTCATCATTGGGGTATCTAGTTTAAAAATGTGTGGCGTGACCCGGCAAACCAACCAAGATGGCCGCCATGGCTTAAAATAGAACATAGGGGTAAAATGCAGTTTTTGGCTGATAACTCAAAAACCAAAGCATTTAGAGCAAATCTGACTAAAGTAAAATTGTTTATGAGGTCTAGGTCTATCTACCCTGAAATTTTCATGTGAATCCGACAACATGTTGTTGGGTTGCTGCCCATGAATTGGGAATTTTAGGGAAATTTTGCTGTTTTTAATTATTATATTGATTATTATTAAAGATAGAAGTAAACTATTAACAGCAAAATGTTCAGCAAAATAAGACCTAAAAATAAGTCAACATGACCAAAATGGTCAACTGACCCCCTAAGGAGTTATTGCCTTTTATTGTTAATTTTTAGCCATTTTTCGTAAATCTTAGTAATCTTTTACAAAAATCTTCTCCTCTAAAACAACTGGTCCAAATTAATCCAAACTTGGCCACAATCATCTCTGGGGTATCTAGTTTAAAAAATGTGTGGCGTGACCCGGCCAACCAATCAAGATGGCTGCCATGGCTAAAAATAGAACATAGGGGTAAAATGCAGTTTTGGGGTTATAACTCAAAATCAAAGTATTTAGAGCAAATCTGACATGTGTTTAATTGTTTATCAGGTCAATTCTATCTGCCCTGAAATTTTCAGGTGAATCCAACAAACAGGGTTGCTGCCCTTGAATTGGTAATTTTAGGGGAACTTTGCTGTTGGTGGTTATTATCTTTAATATTATTATAGATAGAAGTAAATTATAAATAAGTCAACATGACCAAAATGGTCAACTGACCCCAAGGAGTTATTGTCCTTTATAGTCAATTTTTAGAGGTACACGTAACAGTACAACTGTGTTTTCTTGCAGCTAACTGCAGTAGAAAACATGCCATCCCTTTCTTTAAACAATGGATTATCTTTGTCAGCACAATTTCTCTAACCCCATCCTCAACTTCTTGCAACAGAAGAATACATTTTTATAAAGTATAAGTATTGACAAGGGTAAAACAATCCCGTAAACTAAATGGAGATATTTGAAAAAAAAATAATTGTATGATTTAATACGGGAGATAACTCGGTAAACATTGCTTGAAATTCGGCAACAACTGACAACAAAAAAGAATACTGTTTCCATGTACACAATATAATGCCAAAATTCTTGTTAAATATAAATGGTTTGAATCAATAAATTTAAAAGAGTTTTTAACCATAAAAAGGTAATTAAGATGTTTTAAAAAAATAAGACTGATTTCATTGCGGTACTTAAATATTTTGCAGTAGACGAGTTAATTTGGCATAGGGTATAAAGGTTATTCCAAGAACGAACTAGTAGTTAGTTACGTGTACCTCTAGAGCACGTGAAAAAATGGTTACACTTAACTCTAGTGAACAAAAATTTACGTGTACCTCTACAGTACGTGAAAAATTGGTCATACGTAACTCTAGTGTATGTGAACAAAAATGTACGTGTACCTCTAGGATACATGAACACATAATTGCGAGTAACTCTATGGTACACGAAAAAGGTGTTGCGTGTACCTCTAGGGTATGTAAACAAAGTGTTACGTGTACCTCTAGGGTACGCGAACGGGCTGTAATACGAACCTCATAGCGAACGTTTAACAAAATGAATTATGACCCAATCGCACCAATCTAATGAAAATATAGATCTCCGATTTCGTAATTACATATGTGCAATCGCACCTTCATACTTTCTCCTGTCACTGAAGTACCACTGTTTTAGAAAAAAGTTTTATCTGTTTTTTACAATATTCTTGTGAAAAAGTCGCAAAATTATAAAGGAAATTTGCTGTGATGCTATATATAAATGTATTTTTTTTAAGAACAACCTAATAAAAATTAACAATAGTGCTCTCTCTCTATACAATGATATACTTGATACACTACAATAATTTATATGTACCATTTGAAAGCATAGTTTAAACCCAATTACAGATGGAAAGATGGAAGTGTTGACGTGTACATTGACAGTCTAATGCAATACAAATACAATGCAGATTTAACGTGTCAGGCTTAAGTTAACTTATTGAATCATAGCAAATAAAATTGAGAATGAAAATGTAGAATGTTTCAAAGAGACACAACCGACCATAGAAAAAACAACAGCAGAAGGTCACCAACAGGTCTTCAATGTAGCGAGAAATTCCCGCACCCGAATCCTTTTTCGGATGATACAAGCAAAAGACGAACTATATTTGATATATATGTCGTGTACACTGTTTTATGTTACATGGTTTATACGGAATGGTTGCGAGGTGTGAATGTCCTACCAGCCGAATTCACCTGCCATTGACTTCATTTCCGCGGTTCCTTGGTGAATCGAAAGACCTAGCAATCAAAGAGCAATCAAAGCAGTTATCATATATATCCCATCGCTAGTTTCAAATTATTCTCAGGACTTTGTTCGTATATACAAACATAGGTTAACATATTACACTTCTCTGTGTGTTTGTTTGTTTGTTATTCTACAATAAGTTGCATTTGATTTGGTCTTGACAGAGAAAGATGTACATTGATTCGTGTCATGAAGTTTTCAAATATATAAAAAAGATGAGGTATGATTGCCCATGAGACAACTCCCCACAAGAAACACAGAAATTAACAACTACATGTCACTGTACGGCCTCCAACAATGAGCAAAGCATACACCGCATAGTCAGCTATGAAAGGCACAAAGTACAGATCTGAGAGTACTCGCAGTTACTGACAACTTGTTCAAAGCCACTAACAACTACTAAACAAATCATGTTTCTAAGACTAAATTATCAATCAGTACACATTCAACATCCATGCAATGGATTTAGAGTAAAGGCGTCATAAACATTTAGAGAAAATCATGACCTTGTGCAATGCCAAGGTACATGTATCGGCAGATTGTATATCCATGAATGTGTATGTGTATATAACAATAATATTTTAACTGTAGCTTTTAATATATTGATAACAAAATCAAAATTAATACCAATAAAAACGATATTCAATGATATAATTACAGTGTTGAATTGGCAACCTTTTAATATGTTAATGTCTTCTTTCCCTAATAATTTGTTAGTGTCAGATACACCGTGTGTTCATTAATGTGTGTGGTGTGTTCATTAATGTGTTTATTTACGTATAATTTCAATAAGACGTTATTTTAAAAGTTGTGTAAATTTTCTATCTAGTTTATTAGTCATATTGGACAATATGCTAAAACTAAACGAAGCAGATATCATAATGACAAAAAAAAAAAAGAAACGAAAAGGAACTTGAAGTGATAACAGCTTTAATAAATATTGGAAATCACAAACTATATTTATCATATAGGTGACAAATTAATGACAATACTAGTAAAATTCATGAGTGGAACAAATTATGGAACATATATATACATTTTCAATGATGGAATTCTAGTCTGTGCTTCTTAAGATTACTGTGCCTGCCAAACGTTTCGCCGCATTCTTTACACTGATAACGAGGTTCTCCAGAGTGCACATGCATATGCAGTTTCAATCCTGACAATTGGGTAAATGATTTATTACAGATACTGCATTCGTATGGCTTTTCATTCGTGTGAATTCTCCGATGACTAGTATAAGATGTGTGAAAAGTAAATTGTTTGTCGCAAAATTCACACTTATACGGTTTTTCACCAGTATGTAGGCGAACGTGTCGTACGAGATGGTGCTTTTCACTGAACTCTTTTGGACAGTGGTCGCATTTGTATTCTCTCGTAGCTGATGGGTTGTGACATTTCATATGGCGAGTTAAATGTTGGCTTTGTCCAAAAGATCGCTCACAGACTTCACATTTGTGTGACAATTCTCCAGTGTGAATAGTACTGTGTCGTCTGAGAGAATTCCTTTGTTTGAATGAGAGGTGGCACAGATCACACTGAAAAGGTCTTTCGCCTGTATGGACTCTCATGTGATCCTCAAACTCTCTCTTTTCCTTCACAAGCTTTCCACACACTTTACATTTAAACTTGAACTTTTTATCTTCGTAAGTACCATCGCCGTTGTGAGATCTTACATGGTTAACTAGTCGGTATTTCCTCCCAAAACTTTTCCCACAAATATCACATTGAAATTTCCTTCTGTGAATAGCATCTCCTGTGTGTATATCAATATGCTTCTTTAAATTCCCGTTAGTTGAAAAGGTTTTGAAGCAAATTTGGCATTCCAAAGTTTTTTTTTGTATCAATTTTCGCTCTTTCTGAGAATTTTCCACATCTTGTGGCAGGGTGGATATCTGATTAATTTCAACAGGTTTATAAACAGTGTTATAAACAATCTCTTGAACTGTAAATACTGGGTGTAATGCACTTGTATATTCTTCTTTCATTTTATGAAATAATCTGACACTTTCTTCAGTTACGTTTATTTCGCATTCTATTTCTTCTTCTGTTATTTCATTATACTCTGGATCTTGTATAAAGAAACTGTCATCGTATGTCTTGAAAGTCATGATTTTCCTGTAACAAAAAATAGCAAAATTATAAAAAATGAGACTGGAAATGAAAAATATGTAAAGGAGATCAAAGAGCAGATAACAGCCGAAGACCACCAATGGGTCTTCAATGCAGCAAGAAAATCTGTGCCCAAGCTGGCCACTAAAACTTATAATAATATGCTCATCGCCCGTCAAGAATCCGGTATAATGGTGTGTTTGTGGCAGATTTTTTATTGTCTTTTTTTTGTGTGTGTGAAGTACATTTCTTCTGTGATAATAAACTTATAAAAAGGTATTTATTGTAAAGTGATTAAATACAGGTCCAATAAAACTCGCGTGCTCGTCGAAGCATATGAATATAATACTATAATTTTAAAGAGTACTTAACTATGTGGCTCTTGTAAATACATAGATTTTTTTTTCAAACTTGTTAAATTTGAACACAAAACATTATAATAGACGACATAGACAGATCCATGGGGAGGTGGATTTGGTTGATTATATAGGGAATAACTGAATCATGACTGGAGGGGGGCCTCGTGTCAGTCAGTGGGACCGCTTAAAAAAAGTTCTAGATCCGACACTGAACGGGGAGAGCATTCTTAAAATTAAGTATCTATCAACTTGCTGTCTACTTTGGTAATCAAAGGTAATTGTGATTAAGGTATTGGAACTTTAGTAATGGAAGTATTCAATACCATCAATATGTGATAATTAAAAAAAACAATTAAACAAAGATGTTTTTTTAATTCCCCCCCTTTTATGTCTCTTATTCTTGTTTCCATAACTTGTTTTACTTACGTTAGGTTAGTTAACTAATGTTTATCTTCCACTATGGTATACAACAGTAGCTCTAGATGCAACCACAATTTCACTCATATATGATAAATTGGTGTACTATCGACTGATTTGTACAATATTTAATTGACTCGTGATCTTAGTAGTGATCTGTCAAAATTTAATCAACTCAATTAGTGTCCAATAGCTTCTTTTATTCGGTCATAATTTATGGTTAATTAATTACATGCGTGTTCAATCATATAGAGGGTTTTAATGATGTGTATTTCGTCTGAAGAATACCGCAAGCAAAAACAATACTGTAATCCAGGTGACTCAAACGAAAGAGGCGATGAGTGTCATTTGATTCTAGGTTGTAACTTTGCTAGTTCTTAATAGAGATTTTACTGCATTATTGTAAAAAAAATAATTCAAGTTTTTATGTATAATTTACACTTTATTTGTTATGCTCATCAAGTGATATTATCGTGTTTGTTGACTTGTTTATTTACCATTCTACATCAGAAATGTTTGGCATATACAGTGAAAATGATATTTTAGGATCCGCACTTTCATACACTGGATTAGACCGTTGGTTTCCCGTTTGAATGGATTTAAACTAATAATTTTTGGGTCTCTTTATAGCTTGATGTTCGGTGTGTGCAAAAGATCCGTGTTGAAGGCTGTACCTTGACCCATATGGGATAACTTTTATAACGATTGTTACTTGGATGGAGAGTTGTCTCATTGGCACTCATACCACATCTTCCTATATCTATATAACAGAACGCCTTTTGAACCAGCTTATAATATTGATCAAAGTTACATTATAATGCCCTTTCTGAATTGTCATCATTTTGTGAGTATGATCTTACATGTCTACGTCCGCCAAATATTAACTAAAATATGACGAACAATTGTCATATATTGAGGGACCTCAAAAAAGGATTTGGACAATGTCAGGAAGTAAATCTATTGATGCACAGAAAGGCATTTTTAAACCAGATGCTCCGCAGGGCGCAGCTTTATACAACCACAAAGTTCGAACCCTGAACATTGGGGCAAGTATGGACACAGCATTTAAGCTTGATACAGCTCTGAATTTGGATTGTGTTTAAATAGTTGACACAATACAGGTTTCTGACACATAATTAATGTGGTCTAAGAACTTAAACTTAAAAACTTTAAATTTTAAATTGGACATTACCTATTATGGTCCATTATCCAAAATCAAAATATATGGATAGATTCAGTATATCAAAGAAGCCCAATAATTCAATTTTTGATGAAATAAAAAAAAGTTCAATTTTGGACCCTTTAGACCTCAATGTGGACCAATTTGATAACCAGGCCCAAACATCAAAAATCTAAATACATGGTTAGATTAAGCATATATCAAAGAACCCCATATATACAATTTTTGATTGAAATTAAACAAAGTTTAATTTTGGACCCCAATTTGAACCAACTTGAAAACTGGGCCTATTATCAAAAATCTAAATACATGTACATGTTTAGATTCATCATTTTAAAGAACCTCAAGGATTCAATTTTTGTTGATATCAAACAAAGTTTAATTTTTGACCACAATTTGGACCAACTTGAAAACTGGACCCATAATAAAAAATCTAAGTACATGTTTAGAGTCAGCATATCAAAGATCCAACAAACTCAATTGTTGTTGAAATCAAACAAAGTTTAATTTTGGATCTCGATTTGGACCAACTTGAAAACTGGGCCAATAATCAAAAAAACAAAGTACATGTTTAGATTCAGCATATCAAAGAATCCAAAGGATTCAATTTTTGTTAAAATCAAACTTAGTTTAATTTTGGACCCTTTAGACCTTAATGTAGACCAATTTGAAAACTAGACCAAAAATTAAGAATCTAAATTAACAGTTATATTCGGCATATCAAAGAACCCAAATTTTTTTTTTTTTTATGAAATCAATAGTTTAATTTTGGACCCTTTGGGTCCTTATCCCTAAACTGTTGGGACCAAAACTCCCAAAATCAATCCCAACCTTCCTTTTATGGTCATAAACCTTGTGTTTAACTTTCATAGATTTTTATTTACTAATACTAAAGTTATGGTGCCAAAACCAAGAAAAATGCTTATTTGGGCCCCTTTTTGGTCCCTAATTTCTAAACTGTTGGGACATCAACTCCCAAAATCAATCCCAACCTTCCTTTTGTGGTCATAAACCTTGTGTCAAAATTTCATAGATTTCTATTTACTTAAACTAAAGTTACAGTGCGAAAACCAAGAATATTGCTTATTTGTGCCCTTTTTTGGCCCCTAATTCCTAAACTGTTGGGACCAAAACTCTCAAATCAATCCCAATATTCCTGTTGTGGTCATAAACCTTGTGTTTAAATTTCATAGATTTCTATTTTCTTATACTAAAGTTATAGTGCGAAAACCAAATGTCTTCGGCGACGACGACGCAGACGACGACGACGCCAACGTGATACCAATATACGCGGTCGTATAAAAATCAAAAAGAAATATAAATTGTTTTATTGAAAAACGAATACTGAAGATTTTTCCATCAATACTTTAAGTGAAATCCGGTCTTTTACAGAAAGCAGAAGTACCGAAATACTTAAAATCAAAACGACCATAATTAAAAGCATTACTGAGTCACCAACGAAAATACCAAATATCAGAATCCGACAGAAAACATATAATTGATATGCCCGTGTATATGCACTATTTGAAAATTCAATGCTTGTGGTTTTTAAGATGGCTTGGTTTATCAAATTTCTCTCCGCATTCTGTACACGTATAACGAGGTTCCCCAGAATGCACAAGCATGTGTAGCTTCAATGCTGTCGATTGCATATATGCTTTGTCACACAAACTACACGCGTAAGGTTTTTCGTTGGTATGAAGTCTACGGTGAATAGTCAAACCAGTGTCAGTAGTAAAACAACGCCCACAAAATTCACACGCGTAAGGTTTTTCACCAGTATGTAGGCGAACGTGTCGTACGAGATGATGCTTTTCGGTAAACTCTTTTGAACAAAGGTCACATTTAAATTCTTTCTTAGCTGGGTAGTGGCATTTCATATGACGAACTAGCTGATGATTTTGGCCAAAATTTCGGCCACATACATCACATTGTATAAAACTTCCTTCGTGTAAATATTCTCCAGTGTGAACACGACTGTGTCGTCTGAGATGACCCCTCTGTTTGAAGGCGAGATCACACACGTCACACTGAAAAGGTCGTTCGCCTGTATGTACTCTCATGTGATCTTCAAACTCTCTCTTATTCGACTCCTGTTTCCCACATACTCCACATTTATATTTTAACTGTTTATCATCTCTAACAACGTCACCGATGTGAGATTTTTTGTGTTTTACAAATTGGTATCTCTTTTCAAAAATTCTTCCGCAGATCTCGCACTTAAATTTCTTACCATCACTTGATTTTTCATTATGAGTGTTCATGTGCCTTCTTAAATTACTAACATTTGAAAACTCTTTCAAGCAAGTTTTACATTTAGTACTGGATTTGTTTGTACCAATCTCAACAGCAATTTCCGTAACGATTTCGTCAATTTCCTTCTCAAACTTTATGAGCTTTGGCGAATCCCCAGTGTGAGAAACTTGTGTTTCTGTCGAATAACATTCTGATACATATGTAATGTTAAATACAGATTCTGCGAAACAATTGTCTTGTTCATATTTAGTATCTTCAATATTAGTCTGTATTAAATCAGGATTGATTATAAAAGTTTCAGTATTTGGTTGAACTGTAACTGTGGCACTCGTATGCTCTTGTTTTATCTCACAAAAACCTTGTAAATTTTCCATAGCTTCGTTCTCTTCCCTTTGTCATTACACTACTATTGTCTTTGATTTTCACAATGATCTGTATAAAATAAAAAGTGACAAATTTACAATAAATGTCTTACCAACTGGCAATGATTGTGAAGGTCCCAAATTTCTTAATGATTTAAAACAAACGATTTGATTTCAGCATATATATGCTATTGCTATATTGGAATGGGAAAGTTTTTATAGCAAAAAACAATCATGTATACACAGAATGGCACTACACAATAATGCATTAGACAAAGTTACTTCTATCAAAAAAAGCACTTACAGATGGAAATATAATAGTGATCATTGCCGATCTGATAAAATTCAAATTTATCTTTACTCGCTTACTAGTCGAAGCACAGCGAAATCAGTCATCATCTTTGCAAAGTTTTCGATTGCCGCATTAATTATCTGTTTAAAGACACATCAAAGTTCTTATCAGATGTCAAGATTATAAACACACTAAATAAAAAAAAATATGTATAAATAAATATTATTGTTGTGTGTTTTCGCCATTTTCTAGGTTTTAACTATTAAAACAGAAAGTGTTTTAGAATCGATCAGCCACTGCATCGTTCTATGAAGGAAAAAGCTAGTTTAACATTTAATTTGTGTCAACCTGGCTGTATAGTTTGCGTGGTGTATACATATGGTATTAACCAGTCTGTTTGTTTTTTTTTTGTTCACAGTTTATTGCTTTAGGAAACTACTCCCAATGTAAGACTAAACACAGTCATAGAATGATCACATACATTGGCGGAAAACAAGCTAAAACAGATCAATGTAAGAAAAGGGGATCACGTACACGTGGCTTACTCTTTCTGTACTGAAATATTTATTGAATACAGATGTTAGACAAAGTTAATAGTAAACAATGCAACATTCCATTCTGCATCATAAACTATATATACGTATATATCAAATCATACTAGTATATAGTGAACTGTAAAGTTTATATTATTGTCATGATGCCAATCAAGGGCTAATAATTAGTATAATACATATATATATATATACATATTTGTTTTCATTTATCGGTAAAAGTAAGTAGAAACCACATTTATGAATCAAAATGAATATTCGGTAATTTTGCTGTAATATTTGATATACTGTGCAAAGGGAGACAACCTTATAAAATCATGAATGACCACGACTAATCTCCGGTTCACAGTGAAAAAAATCTTGTGTGAAGGAGACAACAAACGAGATGTCAATATAATGCTATAAAGAAAAACTTGAAAAGTTATTTCATGCGCCCCTTTTATGACACCTTTGTACCTAATGTCCTTGTAGTTAAATCACATACCTGATTAAATTTTACACAATGATGATGATCCAATTCACGTACGTGTTGAGATAAAATTAGAACACACTTGCAAGTTCTCATCCAATGAAAACACAGTATTAATTTAGCCGTACTTTAAGAATCTGGATTTTTTAATTTTGGTTTAATATAAGTCTTAAAGACGTTCAGAAAATAATATTCTGCTATCATGATTGCAGTTCAGAAAATTATTTTTTTTGGCTTTATTAATTATATTTCGTCGATAAAAATTACCAAAATGTTAAAAGGAAATATTGAAGAAATCAACATCCACCTACTTTCCATTTCGGTTTACATTGTTCCCGAAGTCTTAACTTATTGAAACTTGTTAGCGTTGACTTGTATATTGTGTGCTTTTTGTTTGTTCTTGGATTTTATTATAGAAAAGGATAAAGTAGTAGTTAAAACAATCAATTAGTTTAAAACCTTATTATTTGGAGAAAATGCAAATATCGAACAAAGACTGTATCATTTTCTCCTCGAGTGTCCATTCATGGTGAAGTAAAGAATTTAGAATTTTGTTTCATAATGAAAATTGACAAATAGAAATCTTGATCTGACTTGTAGAGACATTTGAATAATCTATGGATTAGCATTTATCCCTCAACTCGAATTTAAAAACATGTATGATTGAAATTAGATAGATAGATTAAATTATACAGAGCAAAAGTAATAGTTATTTTATGAGTATTTTATGTCATTTGCTCAACTGGTTCCTGGGTAAGAGTTTCCCTTCAGTTCCTATTTTATATTATTTCAAAAAGTGTCACATCGTCCTATTATTGTATATATGATCTTACTGGTACCGGTTAAAATAATGTCCACATCGTGTATGCCTTTGTCATGAGAAAATTGTATCTTCTTATGAGTATGATAATTCCTAGGCAAACTGGACTCTTTGCGCGTCTGTTATTTCTAATCTTTTAGGGGTATTGAACGAAGAATATCAACATAATGTGTCACTTGTTAAGGTGATATATGTTCTCCACAAACCTTTAGCTAAAATAAAAGATTCGACCAGTGGCGGATCCAGCCATTTAAAAAAAGGGGGAGGGGTCCCAACCCAGTATTAAAGGGGGGAAACAACTAAACGTCCCCATTCAAATGCATTGATCATCCGGACCGGAACCCCCCATCTGGATCCGCCACTGCCGACCCAGTATCTTTATCCGCACACACATGACGATTTATTATAATATACATGTATTTTTCTGCGCTGGGCACTTAGCAGCAATCGATCGATTATATTCAATATCACGGTCTCTTTCCCCCGAAAAGTACTTTCTTGCATTATTTAAAGCAGGAATATTTTATTCTTTTTTATTGATAGACATTTTTGTTATTCTTTATAATTATAGATAGAAGAAGTAGAACGTCAAATATCAGAATATGAGGTGAATCTTGAAGATATAGAAAAGTCTCTCAGATTGGAGGAATTAACAGACCAAAGGAGGTATTTATCCTAGTATTTAAATATAAAAAAAGGTTTTCGAAATAAGCATAAGCAATGTAAAACTGGTTTATTATTCAGTGTGTATGATGCTACCCTGATGCATGCTTTCTTAATTTATCAACGTATAAATTGCAATATTAGTAGCTTATATAAATTTTGAAAACGAATCATGCCGAACTTACTCTGGCATGGAAGAACTTGAAAAATAATCTTGTCCAAGACTGAAACAATGTTATGCCAAACAAAGTGCAGGAAATATTACCCGTGTCATACGTCTGTGAAATAACACGAAAAGTACACACATATATATATATACGCTTCATAATTCAATATTCTTAATGACTAATAATCTTATTTGCCCTCACAAAGGCAATAGTGGATATATTAGTCGATCCTTAACAAAATAGTTCGTGATATCATAATGGAGCAATATGATACTTATGATAAATATAATAAGTTATTATAAAAGTCATAAAATCGTATTACAAATCGCTGACGCAATATTTTAATATAGCGCTTTTAATCGATAGAAACTGTTGAGCACAGAAACATATATTTGAAATGATCGTTCCCATTTCTATCATTAATAAAATTAAACTTACATTCATTATTAAAAAGACCATTTTGGGAGATTTCGATAGAAAGCAACTCTATCAACTCTATCAATACCTTAGAAGCATTTTTTGTATTTTTTTCGAGGTCCATTGGGGCAATTGAGCTCCTAACGTTTTTATACGCCATGCTCTCAATTGTTTCTGTTTAAGCGTTCCTGCTGAAGGTATTCTAAATTCAGTAAAAAACACTTCGGACGGCACGGCATAATTTAAGTGTTAATTTTATTTACTGACACTGGATACCATCGATACCATAAGTGGTTAACTGTATTCCTTAAAAATCTTCAGCTCAATAGTTAGTAATACCACACTGTCATGATTTTAACCATTGTCCTAAAATTCCAAGTTAATTACCCAATAATAAAATGTTTTAAAAATAAAATAAGGTTCTAACTCATGCGAGAAAAGTGAGTATTCATATCCCCAATAGGAAACGGCTTCGCTTTTCTATGTGTGCATACTTTTACGAATTTTTAATATGCATTGTTTATGATGGTTTCTTGTAGAAAAATAAGGAACTCCCAGAAATGTATAAAACTTCTATTTTCGAGCTGTACTTCTATTTGACATAACAATAGACGCATCAAGCACACGGTAAATATTCATTTCTCGTTTCTTTTCAGGAGAGAACTGACTGAGGAACAGAAGCGACTAAAAAAAGATATAACAATTCAAGGTAACACTTTTTTTCTGATATTATTTTCAAGTAATGAATCTGTTAGGAAGAATATTTACTACTCTGATCATTTACAAGGTTTTGCATGACTCGTCTTTTTGTGAGGATTTTTCTGACTTGATACGCTTTGAAATGTATTTCGTTTTAAATTCAGACATTTTGTCGACCGCAATACATTAAATTTAAAAATAAATAAAAAGAATAGTCCGAGCTGTCCACTGAGATTGTATGTATAGGATTGATTTTGGTTGCTTAACGTTCAGTTGCAAATATTTCATGCATGTTCAGGACGAGAACAAGTTAATAATACATACAATAGGTAGGTCATGTAATAAGAGGCCATTCGGGATGAAGGTTTGGGAACTTTGGACTGCCACTTGAAAGTGAGGGTATATTGGATAGGAACAGAAAAATTGCCTTGCAACAGACCACCTACGAAATCCTCAAAGAGTTGTTGCAAGCAATTTATAGGAGGATCATAAACTTGTTATATATTTTATGAACTCCTTTCTCATGTTTTGTTTTGTATTTTGAAGATGGTATATTCGTATGCTAACAACGTGAATATATGTTCGCAATATTATATATTTACAGATTCCGCACTGAAACAGCTTCGGAAAGAGAACTGGAAGAATGCCATTTTATCTTTGTTATTCATGGCTCTGATATATTTAGCGTATCATTCAATATGGTCTCCTTAATAGTATGAACACCTGACATTTGTATTAAGTTTTATATAAAAAATAAATAAAAAACTAACTATTTTTAATTTACTATTTATCAAATAATAATTTCATTAGATGTACGTTTCATTATAATACTTTACTTTGATTGGCAAACTGCACATCACGTGTTATTCCGTAAGCAACTGCATCACTCAATAAAACTTTTCATTCATGATATAAACACGTGGTCCCACAAAAAAGTGCACAGGTGAATAAAATAGAAAAAATAGAAAATTCGTGTTTTCATGATCATAGCTAAAAATGTAATTATAAGTATTGAATGCTTCTTTTTGTAACTTTATAGGGTTGTAAAAGCGTTGACCGTGCGCACATTTTTAGTATAAATACAAAATGTACTTCGGTCAACGCTTTTACACCCCAATAAATTTACAAAAAGAAGCATTCAATTCTTAAATAATTACATAGCAATTATCAACCACCTTACGGCTTTAGCAATGAGAAAAAAACCTCGTATATATACCTTATAGTCAGCTATCAAAGAAACGGACATGATAAAATGTGAAACAATCATACGAAAGGAGCTTATTTACGAGCTGCCTTAGCTAATGTGAAGTGTTCAAAAGCGTTGATATTCAGAATTATTAATCACTTCATTTACTACAGCTATGTTTGTATTATACCAGATAATTTAGTGTCATTAGTAATGTTTTAATTGACATTAAATATTTAACATATACGTACCATCTTAATCATTGTCAAGCACGCTATCCGGAGGCTTATGTGTATGATTAAGTTGTGGAAATATTAGAAATTTTGAACATATTTTCCTCACAATTTTTTCTTTTGTAAAGTTTTATATTTTCCATTTTATATAGAAATAAGAAGATGTGGCATGAGAGCCAAAGGGACAACTCTCAATTTAAGTCACAATGTGTAAAAAGTAAACATTACGGCCTCCAACACGGAGCCTTGACTCACACCGAAAATGCTGTTTGCTTAGGGGAGAAAACATGTTTCAATTTTCAAGTCTGGTTTTACCCGCCCATCTTCCATATTCTATTCTCAAAGTTAACGCTGGCTTCCACGATACCTCTTGAGCGGATTTTGTTTAAGGTATAAACATCAACGAGACAGCAATAACACCAAAATAAAAAAGCTTTAAGCTATAAAACATTGCTTTTGTATTGAACAATTAATCTGATCATGATAAATACTACAATCAAGTTAAAGAAAACTAATTGATAATCAGATAAGTAACAGCGTCATTCATGGTTCGTTGACAAAGAAAAATTGCTTAAATGACAACAAAAGTCATCAATGCATTAATTTAACAAATGTAAATAATATGTAGGTTGTTGTACACTATCATAGGTTCATTACAAATTTGACAACCTCGTTTCCGCCACGGTCCGGTTAACAGTTGGATTATTCATTTCCTTAAACATGTGCACTTTATATGGGATAAACTTTTATGAGCATTGTTTATATGAAATTATCAGAAATACTTTTATTTTCATTTTGTGGTTTGTGAAAGATTCAATTTATTACAATGAATCATAAGATATAAGCTGTTACTCTGAGTAATAGGAAAAGTATTTAGTTTAAAGATAAGGTAGTTTAGTTACAGAATAAAAATGGATGAAGAAGAAATTCTAGATAACTGGAACTACCAGCTCAGCAATCATTTGATAGTAAACAATATAATTCTAGTGTTATATATGGTTATAGGATTATTCGGTAACGTTTTAGTGATATTCATATACATTTTCAAGTTGAAGAAAAAGGATGACCGGTATTTCATTCCAGTTCTTGCGACGATGGATTTAACAGCATGTTCGGTTGGTTCAGCGTATGCCCTTGCGTTAAATCTACTTCCGGCCAAGTTTACAAGTGATATTATGTGTAAAGTGTTGTGGTATTTTAGTCAAGCTACGACCATTTCGTCTGGGCTACTTCTTGTTGTTATTGCAGTGCAGCGTTATCTGAAAGTCTGCAAACCATTGTTAACATTAACGTTACGTTGGAAACGGATTGCGATATTTTTGTGCTTTATTATATCATCGATATTTTCGATCCCGACATTATTCTTTTACGGAGAACTACAGTTTCCTCATCCAATTAATTCTTCCGTGATTGGATCAAGATGTGGACAAATTGGAAGAACAGACGATTTATTCCGTAATAGTGTCATAACATACACTATATTAGAATTCCTTGCGGCCATTGCTGGTTGTATATCATTTACCGTTCTCTATGCACTTATTGGAAAACAGATATATAAAAAGTTTATTATCTTCAGACGAACAACGACTCTCAGACGACGACCGCTTGGCAAAAATAATAAACCGATATCAACGTCAACTACAGACGACAATAAAAATAGAGCGTCGGTAGACAGCATAGATATAGACATTGTGTCTTCATTTAACAATAGTCAGGAAAGCATTGTGGATGACAATCAACCATCGCAACGGAAGAAGCGAAGATCTCTTGATGTATTGCAAGAAAACGTTTCAGCTTTAAAGCAGCATTTTCATACACATCGTTACACATACATGTTTATGGCAATTACTTTATTTTTTATGATAACTTTTACTCCTCGTATCACATTGATGGTGACGGAATCAGTTGACCATAACTTCTGGAGAAATCTGGTCGACCAGCCTAAAACAATAGCTGTATGTTTGTTTTTCTATCGTTTTTACATTTTCAATCACATTATTAATCCATTTATTTATGGATTTTTCGACACTACGTTTAAGTATGAAGTGAAGAAATTGTTTTGTATGACAACTAATTCACGGGCTCGAGACAGCGAGTTTTAAAGTAACATACAAACAGACTTTGACCTTGGTATTTATCACTAAAGTTAGATTCTTGTCAGAATTTAAAAGGAACTGATTAGCACCAACTAAAAATCTTTTTTTATTATAATAACTGACGAAATGGTATGTTTGTTACATCATATGGCTTCGAGTGGAAATCATAAAATTGAACTAAACATTGATTATAATTGAGATTCAATAAAAGTTAGTATTTCTGTATTGCTGCCATGTACGCAGTGTTCAATATATTCCCCATAGTTATGCTTTATTTCACTTAAAAAAATATTTTTTCAAGGTTATGTTTGAGTATTACACTTAACATTCTATTTTTGTGCAAAAACATTATGAATAAGGAAAAAGAAAGTCGGAGCCATTAAAACCTCTGTTTTTTGTTTTATTTTTTATTGCAACTTAGTGAAGAGCAATAATATATGTTCATAAAAAATTCAACCATTCAAAGTGCTATGCTCGATGTTCGTTACATTTTATCATTTTCATTTTCATATAAAAAAGGAAGATATGGTATGACTGTCAATGAGACAATTTTCCACAAAATACCGAAATGACACATAAATTAACAACTATAGGTCACCGTACGGCCATCAACAATGAACAAATGGCATACCGCATAGTAAGCTGCAAAAGGCACCGAAATTACACTGTAAAACAATCCAAACGAGAAAACTAACGGCCTAGTTAATGTTTAAAAAAATCAACGAAACACATAAACAAACGACAACCACTGGATTACAGGCTCCTGACTTGGGACAGAATGTGGCGTGGTTAAACGTGTTAGCGAGATCACACCCTAACCTCTGGGACTGTGGTATAACAGTAAAACATAAGAACGAACTATAAAAATCAGTGGAAAAAGGCTTTTAACTCATCAGATAGAAAAAATCATGTTTATTTTTTGTTTTTCTGAACACAAGTTACTGTATTAAACCTCGTAGTATCAGTGCCCTATAGAAACCACATATACTTGATAAAATACAACCTAGAACTCGAAGTTGTTTCCGGCATTTCAATGAGAGCTATATAATGTACATGTTATTGCGTAAACCCCGGACTATATATATACTGCAATACATCATAGATTTAATATGTTATAGTTTCTCTTGTTTTCCGGCATTTTACCATATGAAATAGTCATAAAAGAACACTTTTGTTAAATGCACATTTGGAACTGGAAAAAAAAACAGATGTGTCATTTGCTCAAAAGCTCGTAATGTTACTATTAGTGTTATCATATTTATAGATTATCGTTGATAATCTCAAAGAGACTGATATTCTCGCGTTAGCCGGTACGGCGAAAGGAGAAAAGAGATCGAGTTGAGATGACCAATGATAATCAGTTTATCGCTATTTTACCAATGACGAAGTTGTCAATTTCATTGTCAATTTCGTTGACAACGCCATGTGCGCCCTAAGTTTCTAGCGATAATTTTCATATCACTTGACTCCGCTTAGAAAGGAAATTATCTGTCAGTAAATCAAAGGAAAGTTTCGTAAAATAGCAATTAGCTTCGATATTGTTACAAATATGGCGTGTCTGAGTTTTATATGAATTTTTATGAACATGTATAGAATATAATTGATACTGTAAATATTTAACCATTATATCCTCGTAAGAAATATTTATGGTTTTATTTTTTGATGTGTATAAATAATGATGGACCTTTTGTGACTAGACTAGAGAATAACTAATCCTATAATTCAAATATAGAAAATAGTTCCATATCGGTATTATTTTATTAGGTATTTATACAATATGAATTCAATTTTGAATTACACATAGAATTGAAAATGGAACTGGGGGAAGTGTCAAAGAGACAACAGCCCGACCAAATTTCAGAAAACAACACAAGGTCACCAAATGATCTTTAACACAGCGAATCCCGCAACCTGAGGTGGGCATCAGCTGATCCTTAAACAATATGTACTAGTTTAGTGAAAATGGGCTTCAAATGAGCCAAAATTAAAAAAAAACAAAACACATACAAGACTAATAAAGGCAAGAGGCTTTTGACTTGGGATTGGCGCAAACATGAATTGGGGTGAACATGTTTTGTAATAATCCAATGTCCGCCGTATACCTCTAGCCAAATAGAATAAAAAAAACCACAACAAAACGCACAGTAAATATCACTTTAAAAGAAGTCCAACTACGATGGCAGAATAAGTAATAAGAAAAAACTTTATCTAAATTATAAAGATACATAAATTTACAAAGGACTACTAGCAGTTACTGACATGCCAGCTTTAGACCTCACTCAAACTGATTGAAATATAATGTCTTCATCATATGAAAATCAAGCGTAATCCCAAAGGTAAAGGGTTTAATATCAAACCACCATACAATATACGAGAAGAACATTTCCTGTGTCATGCCAACAATGGTTTAGAATAAACGTGTTCATTTCCGATGCAAATACACTTTTAGTATATCAATATTAATTCCAAAAATGCCATCTTTAATGACCCGATCGCAGTACCGTAACTTTACCCTTCTAAATAAGTCTGTTTTTAATGTTTGATTAATAGCTGTTGATGTGAATGACGACATTTTAAAGCTTTGTATAAAATATAACCATAGATTGAATGAAATACGTGAACGTATAAGATTTCTTCACGTTGATTTATATTTACGAATGATGTCCTTTTACCGATGATAAAATTAGTAAATGTTTTGACAAGCTTGTGATATCGAAAACCCTGGTATAATAGCTTATCAGTTACACAGAGATTTCTTTCGATCAGATCAAATACGTTGTAACAAACACGAGAGAATCGATCAAATTGTGATAAACACCATATCACCCCGTATAACCCCGATACAAATGAATCCGGACGTTGACGCGTTCGAAGCGATAATCAGGACAACATTTGGGATGACAATAACTTTGAATGCCTCTCTAGAACTTATTTGAGTATATATAAATATGTCAATGAGCATGTTAGTATCTTTATTCAATTATACAGTTGTTGTAAGTTTTAGATATTGTATAAAACGTTTGATTAAACTGCTAGATGCAAAACGCACAGACATGGTGCAATTTCATACGGTTTACGATGTAAACAATGCTGAATATCTTTTCGTGCATACACCTTTGAGTATTAATACCTTAAGCAATACTAAATAACTATACATTGAATTACTACGTGCCTTCAAATGTGCCCTAGAACTTGGAATAAACGCAATATCATACAAAATAAATTTTCTCTGACTGTATTGTTCGTTCCACCAAATGTGTCGCGTTCGTTGTGCGTTTTGAAATAATCACTGTACAGTTCGTTGACAAAAACCGTGACAAGCACTTTCTTGTCAAGGTTTTCGAGATGGTGTCGGCGACCCTTTTTCTGTATTTTATTGTAAATGTTTATCTGTTAACTTAGTCAAAGTAGTTGAACTTAAAATATCTGTCATACAAAGCCAAAATTGAAATATGTAACTCGCGTACAACTGCTCGGAATGTTTGTATTGAAAATTGAGACTTTCAATGTTTTTTCCAGATGAAATGAACAGTTAATAAATATATTCCAGAGGAAAGAAAGTTTCAAAAAGTATAGTACAGTCATTAAAACTTTAATGACTTCCTTTTCACAATTTTAGGCTTTTACAAATGCCGATGTTGGTCCAAATCCGCCTAGACGAAAGCAGAAATACATGAAGGAGTTCGTTGAACTTAATTTGCCGAATGCCATAGATGGCATTCCAACTGCTTTAATTTTTTTATTACTTTTTTTTTACATGCGGAGCTTTGTAGATGTGGTGTGATGGCCAGTGAGACAACTGTCCATCAAAGTTTAAATGAAGTTGGCGTATAAACTATTATAGTCCAATGTACAACATTTACCAATGAGGAAAACCTATACCATACAGTCGCCTAAAAAAGGCCCCGATATGAAAAAAAAATATGAAAAAAAACGATTAAACTAACGGTTAATAATTTATAACTTATGAAATGACAGATCTATATAACCAATGTACTGCAGGATTCTGACGTTGGACCGACAAAACAAAGTGCGGCAGGTTTAAACATGTGAGCCCCCAACCCTCTCCTTAACATAGAACACTGGTGTAACAGCACAACATGATAAAAAAGTTCAGTTGCAATTGGCTAAACTCAAAATGTCGGTACAAGGCACAAAACCATATACATAAAATATCGACAAAGGAGTAATTGTAGTTACTGATAGTTATTTCAAAGCGATTTACAACTAAGAAGTAAATCGTGTATCCAAAGTGTTTTAATCAGTATATCCTACGCTTTTAGGTAAAGACGTAATAAAACGCACGAACTTGTGCAATGCCAAATATGAACAGTATCGAGAGGATGTACGGTATTATGAGTTCTCTGCATAAATTGTAATAATGTTAAGTGATGTTTTGAGTTAACAGGTAGAGCAAAACTTTCTATATTGTGGCCAATTGTTTTTTTTATTTATGAAAGAATTTGGTGAAGGGTGACTTGGAGATATACTATAAGTTATGATCACTTTGGTCTTTTTCCGATCGGCAGTAAAAACTGACTGAAGTTGGCCACCCATTTAGTT
Source organism: Mytilus trossulus (assembly GCF_036588685.1). Classification (NCBI taxonomy): domain Eukaryota; kingdom Metazoa; phylum Mollusca; class Bivalvia; order Mytilida; family Mytilidae; genus Mytilus; species Mytilus trossulus. The sequence continues at coordinate 43,899,000 of NC_086375.1, read as the reverse complement.
GTGTGGGATGTAACAGTACACAGTCACGTCCTGTCCGAATGGGAATATAAAATCCAATGTCTCGTGTAAAGATAGTACCACGCTAACTACACAGTACGAACCCCTGCAAAAACTTCAAGAGAGGTCTATAAATAGCCTGTTGAAAGGCACCATTTGTGTCCTTATAAAATATACATCATTTTATCCAGTGGCAATCCAAACGTCCCTGACGTAATTCCGGAGGGTCTCCTCACAGGACTTACATGTATGTGTTGCTACTTTGTGCTTATCCTGAACATGCATGGCATATTTGCAAGTGATCGTTAAGCAACCAACAATCAGCCATTACGTACGCGTGTCATAAACAAATAAAAGGGTCCATATATTGTTAAGTACCAACAGTAAAGAAGAAACACAGCAAATGTCTAAGGTTAGGTTGGTGATTGATGCTTTGCTAACCCATAATTTACCAATGACGCCAAGGGTAACTGGGGATTATAAATATGGTCCATGTGGTCTTCTGTGAAATAAAACAAAATTTGAATGAAATGCATATGGGTGAGTATAGACTTTAAAGGTGTTAATAATAACCATAATGACCTGACCAATCATTTAGATTTTTGCACCACAGTAGAAAGACTGTAGTGTTCGAGGAATTTAAGCATAATCTTTATACCATAAAAGTTAAACAAACACAAAAACATAATTAAAGAAAGCAAACCAGTTAATATTGAGTGCTGTCTCTTCATCTTTATATCTTCACATTAAAGTAACTGTATTACTATTGATGGCTATCAGTTACATGTTCCTTGCATATACCTATTATTGAGCCTTAATGTAACTCTATGGTAATCTATGACCGCCTTGGACCCGTCTCTGAGATTCAGGCCAAAAGGTTTAACCTATAATCCATTGATTATATTTGATTACTTTCATATCAAATAGAAGATGCGGTATTGAAACAGCTCTTTGCAAGAGACCAAACGAAACAAAAATGAACACCTACATTGTATAGGTCACCGTACGGCCTTTAACAATGAAAAAGCCCACACCGCTATTAAGCACACCGAAATAACAAATGTAGTCAGTGCATACGAGAAAACTTACGGCTCAATTTTTGCACAAAAGTGTGAACAAAAAAATATATACAACCACTGAATTACAGGCTCCTGGCTTTGGACAGGCACATACAGAATATGGCGGGATCAAACATGTTAGCGGGCACCCAACCCACCACCTAACCGTACATTGACTGTTGTATGGTAAACACTTTCAAATATGCTATGAAATTAGAAATCGGAAATCTGTATGCTTTGTCATAGTTGCATCTGTTGAGTTATTGTATTTTCCTACCAATTCACACTTTTGTATACATGAGGATTTTTTCAAATGTAAAAATTTCCTCCAAGTGTTTTTCGACAATACAAGTGACATTATGGGTTGCTGTCTGCATGTTATGATAGTAAATTATTATTTTCAAACATGCATATTGGTTATAATCATATCAAAGCATAATCTAATACATGCAAAATTCATTGACAAACGCAATATTTTGTCAACGAAGCGTACAGTATAAAAAGGTGAAATGACAACGAAGCGTACACAACATGAAAATAGAGACATTTTAAAACGTGTATTTTTTTGTTTCTAGATACAACATAAACAAACGATCTTTATAAGTTTGTTAATTTATACTATGAAGTTTTCAAAAATGTATGTTTTAAAAACAATGAGGTACGAGAAACATTAAGTTTTGAATGTCTAAAAATACCAAGCACGTTTTATCATTGATATCGTCGTGCGTTTTTTGATGTTTGTATAAAAAAATGTCACATTTTTGAAAAACCTTTTAGCAACTAATGAGTATTATGGCAAAGAATATATTGGCGCAAAATATACGAAGAATAGATATTGGATTGTCTTTAAAAGTATGAATTCCTTACTGTCTGAACTCAGTGCTATACGGTGTGCTCGACTCGAACGCGTCAACGTCCGGTTTTATCTGTATCGGGGTTATACAGGGTGCATATACTAGCGACAAAGTAACGTCAACATTTTAACAATAGTACATGAAAAATCATCTCTTTTATAGTAAATTTTTGTATTAAGATTCCAGTTAAAGATATTGATTACAAGACGCAGGACAGGATAGCGTTCTTTGCTAATTTTAGCTTTATTTACATTCAGTTTAGAAGGACAAATCGCTTTAGGTCGTAATTATACAGACACAGGTCCACAATAAGTGGTACACAGTTAATTTCCATTGGAATGTCGACAACATTGACGAAATATATTGAATCTCCATAGCGAACAAAATGATATCTTGTAAAAACTGACATGGTTCTTTTGTCTGTTGTTACTTATACATTCCCTATAAGAGTTTGAACATATATATTCGCATTTTGAATTTTTAAATGAACATTTAATTAGGTGTGTGAAGTTTTTCTTATGAGATTATAATGCAAAGTGGTATATAGGGTAGACATTGAAATCAAAACTTTGAAAAGATTAAGATTCAACATTATGAGCATGTAATCTGACGAGTACTTCCTACGAATTTTTGACTGGCACTTAAAAATGACTAATGTTTCTATATTTTAAGGCCTCATTTGAACAACTGATTACCAGTTGTTCACTAGACCTTCCCGCTTGTATATAGTTGGTTCTGTGTATTCATTGAAATTATTTCGGGAATACTCTATTTCAGTGATAAAACAAACATTTGCATTTAAGCAACATAATTTTTTTTGTCGACAAATTTTGTCATAATACCCATATATGACAGGATTTTATGACGTTTATCTCACTAGTTGCTACTAACATTGCAAGTTCACCTTTGCATTTGTTTATCCAAAGTTATCGTTTCCAACCGACATAACAAGTATTATGTACTTTGACACAAACGACAGAAAAAACGCAATCGCTACCATCATAAACACGTAGGAGAAATAGTGAGAAAACTAACCAATTTCCTTTCAATGTTTCTCTCTTTTCCCTGTTATAATTCTGCTCTGATATTGACACACTGTTCTGGTGCTTTGATATGGGTGTACTGTTCTGACTCTCTGATGAAGCTGTTTTTCCTACCATGTAACTGCCTATAAATTGTTCGCCCAAATAAAGTATTGAAAACTAGTACCGTTTATTTAGATTAGTATTTTAAAAATAATTCAAATTCTCTATTTTACACTTGCAGAATCATAAAAAAGAATGGCCAACGTAGATACAAGTATCTTGTCTTAGGAAGAAATACATCCTACTTTGTAAAGGATCACGCTGATTCAAACAAAAAATTCTCTGAAACCGATATTATCAAGATTCTTGATTTTTTGATTGACAACATCTTTGTTACGTTCGGAGGACGCGTTTTTCCAACAGACTGTCGGCATTCCAATTGGGAACAAACTGTGTCCCTCTACTAGCCGACTTATTTCTTTATTATTATGAGGCTGACTTCATGCAGGAACTTCTTAGGAAGTAAGATAAGAAGTTAGCAATAACCTTTAACTGTACTTTCCGCTTTATAGATGATGTTCTTTCACTAAATAATTCAAAATGTGGTGACTATGTGGAACGCATCTATCCCATTGAACTAGAGATAAAGGATACTACAGATACAGTTAAGTCGGCTTTATATCTTGACTTACATCTAGAAATTGACAATGAGGGTCGGTTGAAAACAAAACTTTACGACAAAAGAGATGATTTCAGCTTTCCAATTGTGAACTTTCAATTTCTAAGTAGCAACATTCCAGCAACACGGGGTATATATCTCCCAATTGATACGATATTCCCGTGCTTGCATTTCCTATCATGATTTTCTTGATAGAGGGTTGCTGCTCACAAGAAAGCTAGTAAACCAAGAATTTCAACTGGTGAAGTTGAAATCATCCCTTTGTGTATTTTACGGACGCCATTACGAGTTGGTTGACCGTTATGGAATAAACGTTTCACAAATGATATCGGATATGTTCCTTACGTCGTAACTACAATCTCCTTCCCTTTCATGAATGTGACCTACCGAATTAGACTATTTACCGGATTTGATATCACATAAGCAACACGTCGGGTGCCACACGTGGAGCAGGATCTGCTTACCCTTCAGGAGCACCTGACATTTTTTAAATTTTTTTAAAGAAAACATTTACATATTCAGGTTCTCAAATATGGAACAGTTTACCAAATGAAATCAAAATGAGTGATACACTTGTATCTTTTAAAACAAAATGTTACAAATTTTTCATCAATTGTGCAAATTAATATGCATTTTCATTATTATTTCAATACAATTGTATATTGTGTATAATATAACTTTATTATACTGTTTGTATTTATAACTATGTTATATTATTTTGAGGACTCTCAGGAAGATTAGTTTTAACTAATGGGATCATCCTCTTAAAATAAAGATTATTTATTTATTTATTTTATTTATTTTACATCACCCATAGTTTTTGGATGGGTTCGTGTTGTTTATTCTTTGGTTTTCTTTGTTGTGTCATGTGTACTATTGTTTGTCTGTTTGTCTTTTCAGTTTTAGCCATGGCGTTGTCAGTTTGTTTTAGATTTATGAGTTCGACTGTCCCTTTGGTATCTTTCGTCTCTCTTTTGCAATACCATCGCGTGATTGTTGGAAGAACAGAAAATCCAATACGTAGTCGAAGTGCAAATCTTTTACATGTCAATGTTATCTGTTGTCCGAACGGACGACATGTGAAATGTTATAGCTAACAACAGAATTGCAGGAGTAATGTTTACTGGAATCCAACATAATTTGAAAAGCAATGTTCCTCGAAAGTTAACAGGGTTGATTTTTCTCGAACGATGATCTAAAAGTACAAGCTAACAGATCCAACAGTGCAAGCCATGGAGTAAAATACCGATCTTTAACATTTTGTTTTATTTTATATTTATAAACTATTAATACTATGGCGTTACCAAATATATCAAGTACGATATAGGTTATGAAGATGTGTCTTTTACATAATCGAAACGCGCGTCTGGCGTAAATACTCTAGTACAACATTTAATCCTGGTATCTATAATGAGTTTATTTACAACCACTGGGTCGATGCCACTGCTGATTGAGTTTTAATTCCTCGAGGGTATCACCTTCCCAGTAGTCAACACTTCTGTGCTGACATGAATTAAATTGATATGGTCATATTTATAAGTTAACTGTTTGCAAGAATTTTGAAGTTTTAAAGTACTAAGACTTTTCTACCTCAGGAATAGATTAACTCAGCTGTATTTGGCAACACTTTTGGGAATTTTAGTCCGCAAAACTTTTCAACTTCGAACTTTATTTGGCGTTTTAAATTTTTTTTTTTGGTTCAAGCGTCACTGATGAGTCTTTTGTAGACGAAACACGCGTCTTGCGTACATACAAAATTTAAGCCTGGTATTTGTGATGAGTAATCAGTTTATTATTAATAAGATATAGTTTACAATAAATATCATTGCTAGCTCCTTTTCCCCTTTTCTAATCATAGTATTTCTGTTAGTTTCATTTTTTTGTGAGTTTTTGCAATACAGTTTCCGACTGAATATAATCTGACAAATTGTTGTCAAATAATCTTTAGTAAAGACATTTGAAATGTTTCAAATTTCCATTTACACAAGGGAAAATTGAATCCATTATAATAAAAGAAAATTGGCATAGAAAATATTGCTGCACTCAATTTAACGAGATACTAATGGTGATTTTTACCCTTGGTATGAATCGAGCAAACTTATCGTTTTCATAATTAATTTCCCCTCAGACTAAGTCACTTTAGCTTATTATGCACATGAGCAAAATAAAATAATCATATACACAATATAAAAACAAATGCTTATCAAAACAATTGCCCATAATATATTGAAATAGAATGAACCATTTGTTTAAATTCACATAATTTCGTAGATACTCTGACTAGGATGCATGCTAAGGACGTTTATCAGCTTCTTTTTTGTGTAAAGAAATTTCGATTAAGATTCAGAATTTTATTCAGTTTGTTTCTTATATATGAAGTTCCCTTAGACATTCAAATGATCGTCACCTGCAAATTAACTCCACCTTGCCGCCTTTTCATTTACTTTACCTTTAGATTACAAGAAAATGCGTAAAACAAAACTATAAGATGCATTACCAATTACCAAATACGGTTGTTGATTAAGTGTTGGCCAAACAAAATGCTCAAATAAAAAAAAGTTAAAAAGGCCAAATAAAGTGAAAAGTTGAAGATCATCCAGGACCCAAAATTCATAAAAGAAGGAGTTTATATGATACATTGACGTTACGCGCGATGTTTGTACCTCATTGGAAAATCGGTGTAGTTGGATAGATGCAAGTCCAAAATATTTAATTTTTTGTGATATCATATTCATTGCTATTGTACAAAAAAGAAAAAAAAAAAATTGTTGAAACTATGTTTTATGCTGTATGGGACAAGCTTCAGTTTAACAAAACGGCTATTTTTAGGCTGTCCCGCGTAACATATTTCAATTATTGTAACCACTAAACTGTGATTTTCGTCTAAACTATTTAATATTTTAAAAAAACAGTTTTGTCCATTATTTAACAAAAAGGTTCCTTCAGTTTTTTAAGCAATTTTTATGACGTTATGATGACGTCATAGAAAAATAAAAGTGTTCCATGCTACAAGGGCAAATCTGTCCCACGGGAAAAAAAATTGGTATTCCATATTTGAGATTCAAAAACATTTATCTAAAATGGAAAAAGGTTAGTATTTGTATTTACTACATCAATGTTAATTTGCTTAATTTTATGAATTTAAAGACAAATATCCTGAAAAATGAAATAAGGTAATTTATGAGCGATTTTTCAAAGTCCTACAAGGTTGTCGCACCTCTATTTTTTGACGTAAAAACGAACTCAACTAAAATTTACGTCAATTGTTTGCTTATCAGAGCTCTTATAATGGTAGAATTTTATGATTTTTTAAAATGTTATTTATTTTAATTTAAAAAAATCTAAAGTACATCAATTTTCGATAAGAAGTTAAAACGCACCGTCGATTTTGCGGAGTCTTACAAGAATGTCGCACATGCTTAAAACCAAAGTTTCAGTCGAAGTTTTGGTTTGAACGTTACGAAATATTCGCGACGTTGTGTTACACTTACATGTACGAACATCGCGCTTAACGTCATGCATTTTCTTTATATTCAAAGAATTTTAAATAAAGGATGACTGAAGCTATTTGTTAAATGTTGTACTACTGAGAGTACATATATGTAAACGTTCCAGTACTTTATTATTTCCGGAGATTTTAGTTAAATTTATTTAGATAAATCCCTCATCATGTTTCATAAGGAAGTAAACACTTACAACATAAGTGGTAAACATGGTAAAGAGAACTTAACGAACGTACTGTAAGGACCTGTTTAGTAGTTGGTATTCAGCGTTGTTTTCTTTGAACAAAATTAAATTTACTACGCTGATAAATAAAATAAAATTTTAAGAAGTGGTTTACATCATGTACAATAGAACTGAAAATAACTAAAAAGAATTCGAACACAGGACCTCTGTGTTACTAGTCAGAGTGGAAAACACGGGTTGATTCAAGCAAAAAAAAAAAAAAAAAAAAAAACAGGACCCAACAGGATAATCTTTTGTTCATTCTACAAAAAAATGAAAAAAATAATTTCGACAAGTTGCTGTTAAGTAAGTTACTATAAATATGGACCTTAAAACGTCTTTGCACGAAACAGAATTAATAGTAAACATATTTTGCGACGAAACTAACAGCATCAAATGAGCCAATTATATTTAATTTTAGTCAATATTGTCCCCCTTTCTACCTGTCTAACCAAAGTGACCTTTTTGTTCAAATGAAGTTCTAAAAAAACTATATAATAATTGAAATTTGAGTGAGATGTGTCAGTTTTAGCATTTTCATGACATGGCAGCAGTGTCATCGTGTACCATGTTTTTGTTATTAATAGATTGCCACAACGATGTCATCTTATCATATATCAAAAACCCAATAACATTCGTCCGAACAGCTTTTCTGGATTTACCTTCATAAGGAACATTCAAAGCCGAATATTTGAAAGAATAACCAGTTTTGTAATTTCATAGTAGTCCCAGTAATAACACTTGATCATACATACACCTTTGACAATGCGTATTTCTGATTTTATATTTGGACATCACAATATGATGAACATTAACAAAGGAGTAAATGCATATAATAAATAAATATGAAATGAACATAAGTATCGCATTTTAAGGATCATGGCAAGTTATTTCATGGTTTTATTCAACCACAATTAAAAGTGGAATATCATTTGTTCTATTAACTCCTTTTTTGGTATAGATCCATGAATTGATAACACTTTATGCTAAACTAATTTTAAACCAGATACCAACCAACTTTTGAAGACATGTAAATTGTCATGCAATATTTGTCAGATTTTAATGATATTGTCATTCTTTAAAAATACCAGGAGAAAAAAGACAAAAAGCAAAAACAAAACTAAAAACAATAAAAAAATGGAACTGGAGATCACAAGACATTCACCATAACAAAATATGACTTATCAATAATTCAGAATGCAATGTGTAGGTGAAGTGTCGCACAGTCTATATATGTTGAAGAACTTAACAAACAACACTCCGAAAATTATATATTTCAATAATTACATTAGATGTAAGTTTCATTATAATACGTTATTCTGATTGGCTAATTGCACATCACATGTTATTCCGTGAGCAATTGCATCAGACAATAACATTTATCATTCATGATGACACGAGGTCCCACAATAAAGTGCACAGGTGAGTTAAATAAAACTTCATAAAAATCGTGTTTTTATAATTCTAGCTAAACAATGTAATTATAAGTATTGAATGCTTCTTTTTGTAACTTTATAGGGTTGTAAAAGCGTTGACCGTGCGTACATTTTTAGAATGAAGCGCTTCCGCGCTTCATACAAAATGTACTTCGGTCAACGCTTTTACACCCCAATAAATTTACAAAAAGAAGCATTCAATTCTTAAAATGCAAAGTGTTTTTTTATCCAACGTCATGCCATCATTTTCAAATTATAGTCCAATTCCTCCAACGAAAATTATACAGTATACCTTCTATACAAACTATTAATGTCGTGTTATTGTATCACATGCATGGTGCACTTGACACTGGACGATGAGGTAACTGAAGTGTGAAATATGAATATTTGGCAATCATACCACATCTTCTTTTTTTATATATAATTATTTCGTGAAAAATATTATTGACTGTTCTGTTTAAGTTCAATGTAATATGTGGCATATTTGAAGAAACAACCATGTAATGATAAGAATTTAGCAAAGCGAATAGCAAACTATTATTAAACCCTCGGTTGATCATAGAGAATTCTCATCAACAACAAAAATCATTTCTCTAATATAATGAATGAATGATTTAAGTTAAAGCAATATAGATAATAATAATTACGAAATAGTCGACGATAAGAAATAAAAAGTCATGAAATATGCTATCTAAAAGCATCCATCCACATTTATTGCTTCTTTTGGTATTTGAATGATAAAATGTCACAAATCAAGTCCTTAGAGAAATTTAATAGACATATATATTTATCAGACATAACAGATATACATACATAATTGGCTTGTTTGATAGGTAGAGTTGGATTTAAATCACAACAGAAGACTATTTTTGGTGCTTTTTGGATAGAGAAATTCACAAGTTGAGAATTCCCACAACCGTACAGGTACATATTTGATGCCTTTGATATTAATAGCAACATGTTAACATTTCAATTTGACTCTCTCTGATTTGATTATGTTTTGTTCATTGCAATAACATTATCATAATTTTTTCTCTTAGATATTTTCCTTGGATGTCTATGTCCATTATAATTATTTTATATGATACTATAACCGAACGTAAGGGATTAATTCATCTCATATTTTCATTATACAATGCTTCGTAATGGTTTAAAAATTAAATTAAAAAAAAGATTATCTCTTTAATGTAATCCCTTGTATATACTGCAAACATGAAAATCGATTTTTGTATCTTTATTAGTTATTATAAAATCTGATATTTCTCATTGTAAGTCTGGCTTCTATTCAGAAGACTCTATGAAATAGTGGTATCTCATTGTACAATTTGCTTCTATCCAGGAGAACTTTGCTTCAATTCAGGCGATGCCATGAACTAATTGTTTCTCATTGTATTTTTTTTTCTATTCTGTTCAGGAATCGACATGAACTTATCACAGGCACAAAGACTGGAACAATGGAACGATGAACAAATTCAAATTTATATCGTCAACGACGTACTTCTAATAGTTTATATTTTACTTGGATTATTTGGCAACACTTTAGTTATGATTGTGTACAAGTATAAAATGAAACAGAACGTTGACGATCGGTATTTTATTCCATGGCTTGCATTGTTAGATCTTTTGGCTTGTACGTTTAGATGTTCATTTGAGTTTGCACGAAAAATGACTCCAGTTAACTTTCGTGGATCAATGTTGTGTAAATTATGTTGGATTCCAATTAATATAACTGCCTTCTCGTCAATGATTCTCTTGTTTGTTATAGCTTTACATAGATATTTAAAGGTCTGTCGACCTTTCGGAAAACAGATGAACTTGTGTTGGAAAAGAGTGGCACTAGGATTAACGTTAGGAATTTCTCTCATTCCTTCGATTGCATTAAACGCTTACAATGAAGAAGTTAAAGTTTACAACTCAGAATTAAATGTAACTGGCTTTGTATGTGACATTGATATAAATGGTATAGATGCTGGGTTCATTGTGTTTATCGTTTTTGCAACTGTCTTTATCCTTGTAATTATGGGCGGATTGTTATTGCTGAACATTTTGATTGGTCGAAAAATTTACAAGCAGATTCATTTTAGAATGAAAATGAAAAGGATGGATCAGTCGGCTGTTTCCAGAGGAACAACCAGTCATGAAACCGACCAGTTACCGTCTGTTTCTAGACATCCCAATGAAGACACTTCAAATTCGTTTCCGCAGCGAAAGGAAGTGAAAAAAGAAAACATTTCACACACATTTTCGTACATGTTTATGATGGTTGCCATTGCATTTTTCCTATCATATATTCCACAGTTTATAATTCTTTTTATGTCACTTGGAAGCGATAACTTTTGGATAGGTAAAAGTGACGCTGAGCTTTCACTTTTGGCTGTTATTCGAGAAATGAACGTCTTAAATAATATCGTAAACCCAGTTATTTATGGATATTATGATAAAACGTTTAGAGAGAAAAGTGTTCATTTTCTGAGATGTAATAACTGTTGTTTGTGTCGATCAAATTCTGTTGTACCTGAAACATATTAGGATTTAACATAGAGTTAAATTGTGTATGCGTTTAAAATTCAATTGTTAGCTTGTTTTCCTGAATAAAAATGTGAATGTTGTAAAATTAAGAAATTCAGTATTCATGACAGTCTTATATTTCTTTTCATTTAACCATGGTATGGCATTTAAAATCAATTATTTAACCCTGAGCGTTCATAAACATGACATATATGATACATTACATAATATCATATTAGTTACTCGTTTCCACGAAAAGCTGCAGAAAGGCTTAATCAAATGTGATAATATACACATGTTAATCATAATCCTTTTAACCGAGGATTGATTGATTGTAAATGACAGAAGAGGATTATTGTTCCTTGTTGTCGTTTGCAGAGCACAACTTTGATCACAAATTTGCTCTCTTTGGCTTTATGGTTGTTTTGGTCTGGGCGACACTGGTTGGTCTTGTGTCGACTGGGCGCTTGTCTGGTGTGTTTGGTTGTGGGCACCAAGAAACTATGTTAAAAAAATAGAAGTTTGTCTCTCAGAATGAGACACGAGGTGATCTATAATTCTATTAGTAATGCACTTTCCAGGCACCGACTCTAATACCTATTGTTTGTATCATTCTGCACCTTTTTTATCCATTGCACTCTCTGTCATATTATATATATTGCATAATTTTATCATGTTTTTTTCTTATATTGTTTATGCATTAAATAATACTTGCTAGGTAATGTCACTTTTGGGATATTGCTTGAAATAATAAATATTTGATATGATTTGATTTGATTTGTGACAGATTGTATCAAATTGAATACAAGTATATCATATTCGTTATAATTCATTATTAATTATGGATACACAAACTGAAAGTACAAAATAAAAAAACCCGATATAAACAACAATATACAACAAAGAAGGTACAACATTTGAAAAAAAGAATAAAAGGTCAAGGTTAAAGACTCTTGCAGAGTTACTGAATTTAAGAACAATCCATTGCTAGACAAAAAAAATGTTTGGGCTGGCGACTTTTTATGTCTGATATATCATTGTCAAGAAACAGTACATTGATTGAAAGCATCTTATCTAAACTTTTTTAATTAGCTCTTGGTGATAATTATATCATCATATTGGGGACTCTTGGTTCGACGTTAAGTTGATATTGAAAACACCGAGACGTTATCGAATGAACCAATGACACAATAATCGACATTTTTACTACGTTTTTAATTCCACAAATTCTTCGGTATTGATAAGGTCTCTGTTATGACATCCTGGATAATGTGATTGAAATTCCGTGTCAAGCTGATATTGCAGCAAATGACACCGTTACAACGAACCAAATTTCATTCTGTTGGGAGGTCTTGTAGTTCAAACTAGTAGCACTGTCATATTATCATGTGTATTACTGCCGGATTCACATCAAACATTTTCAGGACGAATTATAAACCGTACACTAGAATCCACTTTTTAAATTTCAGCCAAAATTGTCCTAAATTCTCCCTGTAATGTATGAACGTTTTGCTGCTGGACCTCAACCAGTAAATCAATCTGTTCTATAAAACAATTGATATTTTGCTACAATCTATAATAATGAAATAACGAGGTATAATATGTCAATTTTAAATGCTAAAAAAGGAAAATAGTTTTAATAAAAAAAAAACAACACTCAAGGCCCTTTTGTTTTCCAAATAATTAATTCCTCCAATAATTAACAAGTTCCGGTCGAATCCGATACCGATATCAATAGTATATGCCAATTATGAACTAACATGTACCATGCGTCTCTGCTAGGCGCATATCCAAACAGGGAATTTGAGATTGGATATCTATAATCACATTTTGGCAGTATCACAGCTGAACTCAGAGTCGTTTAACCTATCTTCTGGTATCTTTGATGAGTTTATTTTCAAGGGTAACAATCGCATCTGAACATAGTAATTTTTCAGAGATTTACAGTATTAGTAAGAAAACCAGGACGGGTTTAAACTGGAAGATTTTGAAAGCAGAGAAAATTGCTTTTTTTTTATCAGACGACAATATGAATACTTTAAATCCAGTCTGAAAACAAAGCGTAGTTATGTTAATTCAGTCACGGACTCGTGGATGTGTTCTAGTATGTCTTTACATTTAGGAATTGTTGGTCCTCTATGCTCTTTTACTTTGTGCTTCAATTTGTCTTGTTTTTATTCGAGTGTCACTGGTGAGTCTTTTGTAGACGAAATGCGCGTCTGGCACAAATACAACGTTGCAACCCTTGTTTCTACGATGAGTGAGTTTTTTATTCAAATTGTTCGTGCATGAGTTACATGTATACGGCTAAAATATGTTTCATAGTTATTATAATCCTGGTACCTTTGATAACTATTTACACCACTGGGTCGATGCCACTGCTGTTGGACGTTTCGTTCCCGAGGGTATCACTAGCCCAGTAGTCAACACCTCGGTGTGATCGTTTATAGCTTGTTCGGTGTGAGCCAAGGCTCCGTGTTGAAGGCCGTACATTGACCTATAATGGTTTACTTTTTTAAATTGTTATTTTGATGGAGAGTTATCTCATTGGCACTCACCCCACATCTTCCTATATCGATTGTTATAAATTTCCTGTTTACAAAACTTTGATTTTTTTTCTCGAAAAACTAAGGATTTTCTTATCCAGGGCATAGATTACCTTAGCCCATACTGGCACAACTTTTTGGAATTTTGGATCCTCAATGCTCTTCAACTTTGTGCTTGTTTGGCTTTATAAATATTTTGATATGAGCGTCACTGTTGAGTCTTATGTAGACGAAACGCGTGTCTGGCGTAGTAAATTATAATCCTGGTACCTTTGATAACTATTTCATAGAAACGAATATGTCAATTGACATTTGGAGATAAAGATTTGAGTTTTGACATTTTTCATGACAGGGTCATCGTAAACAATAATGTATTATAACTAAAGCAACGCTTTATACATTTAATTTGTTTCAATAGCTTATCTGGATTTACCGTGATAGGGAACGTTCAAAGACAAACATTTTAAATATAACAATTTTTGTATCTCAGATGCCCATTATAATCTTTTTTTTTTAATTTCATAATCTTTAGAGTAAGCCTACACATTATTGGCCGAGCGATTTTGAATGAGACTGGACCATACTCTGGTTGTAAGCGGATGGTCATAACGTTAAGAAACAGTTAGCCCAAAATGGGAGACAACTCTAGAGATAAGTTCACTTTTGTTATTTTCGTGAAGTAAAAGGTTCATGTGACCCAAACCGCTTTTCTCATACATACTAATAGTGTGTGCGTTGATATTGTAATATAATTTGATACATAAAATTCGAATTTTCCTGAACAGTCATTCAAAAATTCTATCATGTTGGTCTTAACTGAAACAACAAATTATTGGAGGATGGTCATCATTTAAAAAGGTCCGAGTAAGGCAAGTCAAAGTTTGAAGCATGCCTTTTTTACATTAATACATTACATGTTATATTTGTTAAGTTTATTTTTTTTACATACAACGTATACTGAACGACTTTAGAAACGCAACACTCATTTTGTTGATTTTTTTTACCAAATCTTTTTTGATTCTTTTACAACTACTTTTCATGCTTATCATGCTTCTTTCTCCTTACAAAAAATCAAAATCTGATTTACCTGTGGTTATTGAACATACCGAATTTTGAAGTCTTAAAGCGAAATTTTGGTCCCATGAAAGATTGTTTCAGTTTTTTTGCTTTGTGAAACAGTTCTTTCAACCCTTTGCCTTACTTACTTTTTTTTAAATGTTGCATCTCCATTTTGCCAAGTCTGAGAAAAAAAAACCAAACAAAGACTGAATTATCCCTTAAGAATACTGCAAACATGAAAACATAAATGTGCTGCAACCATACCGTATGACTTCAGAAACTCGTTCTGCTGTCCTTCCGACAACGATACAAGTAGACAAGATTTGTTGCTGGTTATCATTGAACAGATCAACGTGTAGTGACAATGAAACACATCAACAGAATTTGATTATGCAACCTCATTTGTCAATCATTTTTACGGCCGCAACGTCAACTGCTAACCAAATTACCGAGTGCCATTGAGTACAGATTCATGCCATAAATGTTTCCAATGAACTGAATTGCCAAAGAATTGACGGAAGGAAAACATGTAAAGCCCTCAAGTTCCAACTGCATAATTGCCAAAAACAATTAATGGGTTGAACAAATGCAAAATCAGAAGGTGTAAAACAGAACCCAAAAAATGTCAGACAGAATTTGTTGACCTTTCTGACAATCATTTTGGCGTTAGTAACAAGCAGTCATCTCTTTTGACGTTGACATATTCATTCAAAAATTACACAAAAATAATCTAGTGTTGCGTTTCTAAATTCGTTCGGGATATAATAAAGCAATTTCGGTCCGTGTAACACTGATTATCAATTAAGAAGAAAAAAAAATCAAATTCCTTTTCTTGCTCATCACAAGTGAGCATAGTGTCGACTCACCTGTACCTCCAATTCAAACCAATTTTAAAGAAATGTGTACAGTGTATTAATACATAGCAAAGTACAGTCATATTGAGGCGTATAATCCATGCAATGAGTAGGGAAGTGTTAAAAAACTCTCAAAATAACATTCCAGTGGTGACTTAATGCAAAACACAACTTCGTTTATCAAACTTGCCCTCATTTTTAAGTTGCAGACTAAAATCTGTCCTTCATATAAAAAAGAAGTTGTGATATGATTGCCAATGAGACAACTGTCCACAAGAATGACACCGACATAAACAACTATAGGTCACCGTACGGCCTTCAACAATGAGCAAACCACAAACCGCATAGTCAGCTATAAAAGGCCCCGATAATACATTGTAAAACAATTCAAACGAGAAAGCTAAAGATCTTATCTATATAAACAAATGAACGAAAAACAAATATGTAACACATAAACAAACGACAACCACTGAATTACAGGCTCCTGACTTCATGCCAATCGATCAACTTTCAAATCTAATGTTATTCTGATATCATGTGCATAGCTATATTTAACACTGACCGTTAATAAAACCCAATTATTTATGATTATTAATATCCGGACAATTTGATAAGAGCGACATATCATTGTAATTTCCTTTTCGTAAGACCATTGTTCCATTCAAAATTAAATGTTATATAAGTGGGACGTTTAAAGCAACAATGTAAGGACGGATATATTAGCTAAATCTTCTTTCCGCAATTTTGCCTGTTTTCAGTATCCGAACTATAAAATGTTAAGAATCAAATACTAAGAGAGATTTGTAGACATATTTATCCGAAATAATAAATATATTACTTAATAAGTTGGTTTGGTGCGTACAATTGGATTTAAAACACAAAGACTATTTTATGTGATTTTTAGAGACAGAAATTCACTAGTTGAGAAAGTCTTCAATCTTACAGGTAAATATTTAATGCATTTGATATTCAAAGGAGTATGCTAAAAGTTCAGTCAATTTATTTCTAAAAGGGTGGTAAAGAGGGCTCTGAACATGCAAATACTTGAAATAAAAATCTTGAAAACGTTGCATCAAAAGAAAAATTGAAAGAAAAAAAGACCGGATCTATAAAATAAAATCGTAAATATTATGGAAAAAAAGTAATTATATAGGTTATCGTTGGTCACATCAACGAGATATATTTTTTTCTTTCGTCGTACCTGTGTGTAATGAAATGAGGGAAATTAAGAGTACCGACACAAAAACGGATAATCTGTAAGAGGGAACACGAAGCACGCCACGTCGAACCAGACAAGAGAAAACGAGACCTTAATATCAAAACATAAAAATTCTTGAGAAAAAGACCGAAAACGTTTCACAAAAATAACCCTTTACCACCCTCTTCTAAGATGCGTTCTGATTAAGGTTGAATTTCTGTCGTTCATTGCAATAATCTTTCCATACAATCATTTTCTTTGAAACTTTTATCTAAGATATTTGTGTCTTAACAGCTAAGAATGCTTTAGTTTAGATTATATGATAATAATATTCAGATAAAAGTGATAGTATGGAAAAATCATTGCATAATACACTCCACAATTTCGTTTAAATGAGAGAAAACAATAAGAAAAATGCAAACCTTTAAGTTTATCCTGCAGAAAATGAAAACCAATTTTATTCAGGCCTTTTAATTAGTAATACCAGCTGACATCTAATTTATTATTTTTATTTTTATTATTTATTCTTATTGTTAATTTTGCTTCTATTCAGGAGACGACATGAACTTATCACAGGAACAAAAACTTCAGCAATGGAACGAAGAACAAGTTCAAATTTATATCGGCAACGACGTACTTTTAATAATTTATATATTCCTTGGATTAATTGGCAACACATTAGTGATAATTGTGTACAAGTATAAAATGAAACAGAACGTTGACGATCGGTATTTTATTCCATGGCTTGCATTGTTAGATCTTTTGGCTTGCACGTTTAGATGTTCATTTGAGTTTGCAAGAAAAATGAAACCATTTAACTTTCGTGGGTCAATGTTGTGTAAACTATGTTGGATTCCAATTAATATAACTGCCTTCTCGTCAATGATTCTCTTGTTTGTAATAGCTTTACATAGATATTTAAAGGTATGTCGACCTTTCGGAAAACAGATGCATTTGAATATGAAAAGAGTGGCATTAGGGTTGACGTTCGGTATTTCTGTCATTCCGTCTATTGCATTAACCTTTTACAATGACGAAGTAAAAATTTACAACTTAGAGCTCAA
The DNA here is from genome assembly GCF_036588685.1 of Mytilus trossulus. Lineage (NCBI taxonomy): Eukaryota > Metazoa > Mollusca > Bivalvia > Mytilida > Mytilidae > Mytilus > Mytilus trossulus. The sequence continues at coordinate 43,880,996 of NC_086375.1, read as the reverse complement.
TGTAACCGGGTTTGTTTGTGAAATTGATATTAATGGTATAGATGCTGGTTTCGTCGTTTTTATCGTTTTTGCAACTGTCTTTATCCTTATAATCACGAGCGGATTGTTATTGCTGAATATTTTGATTGGTCGAAAAATTTACAAGCAGATTCATTTTAGAATGAAAATGACCAGGACTGATCAGTCAGCGGTTACCAAAGCAAAAGATAGAACAGATCAGTTACCTATAGTTTCTAGCCACCTCAAAGAAGACACATTAAAAACTATTGAGCAGCGAAGGGAAATGAAAAAAGAAAACATTTCACACACATTTTCGTACATGTTTATGATGGTAGCCATTGCATTTTTCCTATCATACATTCCACAGTTTATAATTCTTTTTATGTCGCTTGGAAGCGGTAACTTTTGGATAGATAAAAGTAAAGCTGAGCTTTCACTTTTGGCGATTATTCGCGAAATGAATGTTTTGAATAATATCGTTAACCCAGTTATCTATGGATATTATGACAAAACGTTTAGGGAGAAATGCATTCACTTGCTAGGATGTAATAGCTGTTGTTTGTGTCCAACACATTCGGTTGTTCCCGAAACACGATAGGATTGAACATTCAAGTAACTTTTGTATGCGCTTAAAGTCCAACTTGCTTTATGCATACATGATTTGAACATAGTATAATAAGTTTAGTAAAAAAATGAAAAATAGAGCAAATAATTATTGTATTTTTTTCTATACCAACATGTATCGTTAAAGTGATTGCTTACCTATATCTATATTTCAATATGTGTAAGAGCAGTCCGACGAGTTTATTAGTTTAGGCATGTATCTCATATTGATTTCATCTATAGAAGTCAATATTCTGTAAGTATTTCAGCTCTCGAAACAATGGATTATTTACCATCGCTGGTTTGTTAATTTTGTTTAAAGATTCCCTTACTGTCATCATATGACTATAAATAGTCGTCATCTTTTGATACCATAGTTATTGCACCCACTCGAATCATCTTAAAACATATTTTCAACCATCGGGGGTATCCGAACCTTTATTTTCATAGAAATTGACAAGAAGGAATCGAAAGCAACCCTAACCTTGTGGCAATTATGAAATATAAGACGTAGCTTGACACCGAATTAATGATTGATTTTTGTTTTTTATATTTATCAACTTGTTTAAAGGGGTCAATTAATTTTAACAATATACAACTTCATAAACGATGTTGATGTAAACGCCTCCTGTATCACTTGATATAACGATGAAATTCTACTCACTCTGCATTTTATTTCATCTATTGCGCTATCTGTCATATCATATTATACTGCATAATTTATGATGTCTGTTCTTTATTTTGTGTTTCTGTTAATAACAATTGCTTGGTAATGTCACCTTTGGGAACTTGACATTAATGATAAATACTTGATATGATTTGATTTCTTACAGATTTGTACAAAATGAAATATATCATATTTGTTGTAATTAATCATTGTTACAAACCCTTATGTGCAAAGCTTACAAGAAAATCAATTTATCCTAGAGATTGCCAGGAAAAAAACATTAACATGAACAACAGTAAACAAAAAGCCGAAACAAACACCAAAATAGAAAAGACAAATTAGGCAAGGAATGAAGCGATGTCTAGTTTTTTCTTTGCAAGTTTTTCTTTTTGACTTTTTCATGTTTTGATCCAAAAATTAAGGAAACATAGTATGTTATTCAGCAGTAGGACTGAATAATATGTTAAAAAATCAATATCTTTAATTTTAGTCCTCGAGTGACTGTTGCATTCGAAATTCCTTATTGGAAAAAAATGATATTTACTACAATAGGCATAGTAGGATATAAAAGGGGGGGATTTAGCTTGATTTTTCATAAGATGAAGACATAATCTTTCAATCAGTTGAACTGCGGTTTAGAGCTTACATGTCAGTATCTGCTAGTAGTACTTTGTTAATTTGTGTATCATTGTCATTTCGTAAGTTTCTTTTGTTACATGCTCTGGCATGAATTCGGACTTCCTTAATCCTGAGTTTTACTGTGCGTATTTCTATGCTTTTTTTTCTTCTACGTTGAATAGATATATAGGGGAGGGTTGATATCTCACAAAACATATTAAACCCTGCCATAGTTTTGAGCCTATCCCAAGTAAGGAGTCTTTAGCCTTCCTTAGTCTTGTACATCTATGTCTTTTTACTTTATTTGATATAGGAAGATGTGGTATGAGTGCCAAAGAGACAACACTTCATCCAAATAACAATTTATAAAAGTAAACCATCATAGGTCAAAGTACGGCATTCAACACGAGCCTTGGCTCACATCGACCAACAAGCTATAAAGGGCTCTAAAATTACTTTTGTAAAACCATTCAAACGGGAAAACTAACGGTCTTATCTCTAAAAAAAAACTAGAAACGAGGAACACGTATAAATTACATAAACAAACGACATTTACTGTACATCAGATTTCTGACTTAGGAAATGTGCAAACATTTGCAGCGGGATTAAACGTTTTAGTTGAACCAAAACTTCTCTCTTTTCTGACACAATAGTACCACTTCACAACATAGAAAAACACACGATAAAATATAAATTTAGTTCATTTATATATTTTGAAGTTAAATGTGATGTCAATGTTTACTGAAAATTTTGTTTAGAGTCAACTGAACTCCGCATGTAGAACTTTCCCATTGTGTAGAAGATAAATTGTTGGTCCTCAGCTGTTTTCTACTCTTTTGTTAGATTGTTTTCTCTTTGACACATTCCCCAGTTCTATTCTCAATTCTATGTTTAGTACAAATTCAAGTAGAAATACATACTACACTAATACCAAAATAGACTCTTTTTTGTTTCTATATTTGAATTATTGGATAAGTTATTTTATAGTCTGTATCTTTGACATATCCCACAAACATCATTCTCAATTTTATATTGTTGGAACTCACAAAAAGAAAAAAAAAAACACACTGAAACATTATTTTCTGTTCAAACTGACTTTAAATCGAGCTTTCAAGTTTACGGTAAAGTGATTCAACATGAGGTTCTTATGCAATTCTCAGATGTAATATATAATCAAAAGACCATCCATCACCACAATAAGCTTTGCAAGTTATGCATAATCAGTCTGAAAAATTCCCAACTGCATGAATGGCATTATTGTAGAAAAGCTTGCAAACAAATAAGGGCAACGTTTGTAAACATCTGTTCAAAAGTCATAATTCGACTGAAAGAACACAAATCCGGGTGACAAGCTAATACCGAGGGAAACACATCATCTATAAGAGGAAAAAAACGACACGTCAGAAACACTGAAGTGCAAAAAAAAAAACAAAAAACAAAAAACCTCAATTATACAACATACATAGAAACGAACTATAAGATAACAATTACCATACTGAACATTTTAAGAAAAAAAGGTAAAACCGTGGCCAAAATTTGAAATTTAATGAAACCAATTATAATATATTTTTTTTTTAATTTTCTTCACAATTCCCTATGTTTAATGTACAATTAAAATAAGTTGCGATTAAGAAAACAATCAATATAGCCCATTTGACAAAAAGTCCTTGTTTGTTAAATTGAAAAAAGATGTTTTACACGTTGACTTTGGTTTTTTTTTATTACCCTAATGTATCACCAGCCCAGTAGTCAGGATTTCTGTGTTAACATGAATTATCATTAAATGGATAACCTAAGCGGTATTTTACCAAGTTTTAGAAGTCATAGTCTCTAATCTCAAATGCTCTACAACTTCATACTTTATTTTCCCTTTTTAACTTTGTTGATTCGAGCGTCACTGATTAAACTTTTGTAGACAAAACGCGTTTCTGGTGCTAATACAAAATTTCAATTCTGGTATCTATGATGGTTTATTTGTATGATTAACTTCTATGAATAATCGGAGATGTGGTGTCTACACATATAAAATCTGATGATATAGAAGACAGTTTGATCAAGTAAAAAAAAGTCAAAACTAAACACCTTTGTGTGTAGCATACTGAATTTCAGAACATACCACTTGCCAGATATATTTTTGGGGGTTGACGACTTTTTATGTCGAATATAATATTTTCAAGAAAGGGTGTATTAATTGTTAGCGCCTTATCAATACAAGTGATATTAGCTCTGGATGATCATTATATCATCATGATGTGGACACGTGGTTCGGCTTTACATAACCAAATGAACCAAGGACCGACATTTCCACTACATTTTTATTACAACGAATTTCTTATTAGGTTTATGTTATGACATTTGTCCCTGGATGATTAAAAATTCCTTGTCAGGCTGATATTGCAGAATATGACACCGTAGTAATGAGCCAAAAAATCGTTCTGTTTGACGGTAGTTAAAAAAAACTGCGATAATCCACGAGTGTATCACCAACCTAGTAGTCAGCACTTCGGTTTTGACATATATACCAATTATATGGTCATTTTAATAAATTTACTGTGTACATACGTATGCATTATTCGAAATACTAAGGATTTCCTTATCCCAAGCAAATATAACCTGGGCCGTATTCGGCACAACTTTTTTTGGAATTTTGGATCAGCAGTGCTCTTAAACTGTGTACGTTATTGGCATTCTAACTATTTTAATCTGAGCGTCACTGATGAGTCTATGTAGACGAAATTAACCTGGTATCTTTGATAACTACTTATATTGTAGGATTCATACCAAGCACAGTTTACAATTGTTACCGTTAATTTTATTACAACAAAGTAAAATCGTACACTTAAGCCAACTATTTTCAATTTCAACCAAAATAGTCTCCAATTCTTCTTGAAATGTATGAACTATTTGCTGCTGGACCTCAAACAATAACTCTATTTTTTTCTAAAAAAAATATGTTAAAAAAATATGTTATTTTGCTACAACCTTTAATACTAGAATAACGAAATACGATTTGTTATCGGCATGAAAAGAAAAATACAATACGAAGAATTCAATTTTAAATATAAATAAAATAATGGACAATGACTTTGAAAAAAATTACACCATTCAAGGACCTTTTGTTTTCCACATATTAATACTACGAATAATTAACAAGTTCATGGTCGAATCCTATACCGATACCAACAGTATATATGCCACCTATTAACTACCGGTACGTTCCGCCTCTGCTAGGCGCACCATCAATCGATGTATATGAGATTGGCAATCTACAAAGGTCATAATCACACCTGAACTCAGTCATTCTGCAAGGGTTATAATTACACTGAAAAAAGTCATTATTCAAGGATTGACACTACTTATATCAATCTTTGTTACACATAGTTTATACGGTATTAGTGTTATTTTCAAATTTTGTATTTTGCAATTCATAATTTTACTATAATATAACAAAATTATGAATTGCCAAAGACAAAATTTTAAAATAATATTAGTAAGAAAACCAGGACGGGTTCAAACAGAAAGAATTTAAAGGCAGAGAAAACAGCTCACCTTATCAGATGACAATATGAATACATAACATCCAGTATAAGAACAAGCGTAGTTAGGTTAACTCAGTCACGAACTCGCGATATCGCAGTTGTGTTCTAGTCCATGTATGTCCTATACAAGTTTTGTGTACAATGAGTAAATTGCCATTTAGAGATAAATATTCAGTTTTGTCATTTTTCATGATAGGGTCATCGTATACAATATTTCTCTTCAAAATGGACAAAACTATATCGTCTCATCGATCAATTTATCAAAACAAAAGTAAAAACACTTTATACATTCAATTTTTCTTCTTAGCTTTTTTGGGTTCAGCAATTTTAAGTACTAATATTACAATTTTCGTAATCTCAGATGCCTATTATCATTTTTTTAAATTTCATAATCCTCAGATTTAACTTTCACATATTTTTGCAGAGTTTTAGGGAATATGTAATGACCATAGGATTGACTCTTGTAAATATGGATATGTGTTCATTTTTGTTGAGTATCTCGTAGTAAGTTCCCATTTCAGAATAAGCCAACAATTCTTTGTAGAGTTTTTTAAATATGTCTTTCCCATAGGGTTGACTCATGTATATGTTACAGTAAATAGGTGAAATGTAATTACTAAAATTTTGAAATTACATGTATTTCCCAATGTACTTAGTAAATACAAGTAATTCCTGAAACGGCCTAGTTATAACAAATAATTACTAATTTTAAAATGATTCTTTACACCTTTTTACTAACTTTTATAACAATGTTGTAATATGGTCAGCTGATCAAAAGTTATGCATGTTATGGTAATACTAACTATTGTAGATCAGTGATTATTCTTAAAAAGTGTTCAGCCTAAAATGTACCTTTTTGTTATAGGAGGATTAGCGAGGCATAAACAAAATAAAATTTGATTTTGTTTTGTTGTTAAGCTGAGACACATGGTTGATGAATTGTTTACTTGCAAGTTGATAATTGAACATCATTGCATACATTTTCATTAGACTCTCAATTCAACCCCTAGCTAGAGAAAGGTTATCAATGTATTCAGATTTAAAATTGCAAGGGTTTTGCGGAAATCAGTATGTCACC